>NC_141138.1:94303612-94609664 GCF_053477565.2 Lygodium microphyllum
CGGAGATGGGTTGTCTCTTTAAAAATTTGAAATATTGATCTTCTCATGATATTCTCAATCATAACAACATGGCTATCTACTATTTGTTTGCTATCCATAAGAGGGTTATTAAGGTGGCTATTGATTCCATGAGCTTTGTCTATGCATATCCAAAACAATTATGATCATTCCCATGGGCTAATAACTATCCATAAGAGTGGTGTCCCACATTATTGTAACCAAGAGATGACCTCCTCTCATTGTGCTTATCTTCTTGAATGGTTTGATGGTTAGTTTCAAATCTTCTGGGCATATTTGAGGGCAATGGATAAAAGGATTTGTAAAATGGGTTGCATCCATGGTAATCTTTATCATGCTTAGGGTTGAATTAAAGCCCTTCATGCTGGTCATTATTCCTAGGAGCAAATTGAGCTCTTGCTTTATATTTGGCTTTCATTTGAGGTGCTTGATAAGAGTCACTCACTATAGATAGCTCACCTCCATGGTGATAATTTGTTGGTTTGGGCAAAGTAGATTCAATTGGAACTACATTTAAAACGGTGGGGCTATTGTGGAAGTAAATTTCTTCCTAAACATGGTAAATGTAGCTATTAACTTGTCAAGCTTGGTGTACATGCTCATATTGAGTTGGTAAATCCCTTCATTCATTAACTTCATCAGACAACTTAGCTTAAATTTATTAGACAACTTATGATAGTCTTTGGAGTCATTAGATATGTCATTGACCTCATCCAAATGATGGGTGTGTTGTGTATTTGACATGCTAACTCCTACATTTTGTTGCTCACTGTTGATGGCATTATTGGAAAGATTTTGTTCATTTTGAAAGGGACGTACATCTTTATTTATGACATTCATTATTCTGATATTTTCTCTTGTTCTTTGCCATAAGTGCTAAGAGTGTTATCTACTCGATCAACTAATTGTGTTTCAACAATATCTCTTTAGCCGGCGTTGAAATGACAAGTTTTTAAATTTAAAATGGAGGTTATGATGTCCTTTAAAGTTTTTTGCTTCAGTTTTTTTTAAATACTCAATTTGCACAATTCTATGATAAATATTCTAAAATTGTCCAAAATAGAACAATACCCTATTTCGATATTGTTCTACACAGGTAGCTACCCCAATTTAACTTGTAAACACTGGGGCAATAGTGGCCACTTGGAAGGATTGTAGGAGCATCTATAGAAACTCTTAAGAAATTATAGAGATCTATAATATTCCTACCACACCACTTCATATCAAGAAACAAACTCGGACTTGAAGCATTTTAAAAATTACTTGTCAAGTTGTCACATAAGTGACTGCACATAATTTTCTTGATATTGAGTCTCACATTAAATCAATTCTATAATTTGACAACGAGAAGACACCACAATGTTCCTAGCCAACAAAAAGTAAATACGCCTCGTAAATAATATTACGACGACTTGATCATAAAAAAATTTCCGCATTATTTTAATTTGGCATTCCTTTTATGTATCAAGGATCGCATTGATTTCATAACCACAAGACAAATCGCAAAAGCCTCAACTGGTAGATGAAGAACACGCAAGAACGAGCATGATATTGGGTAAGTTAAATATAAAAGAGTATGACATGACTTTATATACTAGATAAGTCATGAAGTAACTAGGCCAAAAACCACCATATAAAGTTGTTTTGAAAAGAAAAAGACATTTTTGAAAAAAATTGGCCAAAGAACATGATGTTTTTGACACCTGGAGAAAGGAAAAGCATTAAATAATCATCCCCATGCCACCATCCAATATGTAAGCAATCAAAATGAATATTTAATAAAGCTCAATTGGCTCTTGACAAGTAGCCAAAAGAATCACTCGACTACATACTCCCCCTCATGCCTATACATGCACCCCCTCTCCTTAAAAAAAAAAAAGCAAGAAGGAAGACCTCCTAATGATGGAAAATTTTATATACTTCTCTTATCCATTGAAGCTTGAGCCTTGAAATAGGAAAATACCCCCCTTTTACCTCATTTTAATTTTCTCTACCCCTTGCTACCACATCAATTTCGCTTGACATTCATGGCTTCGCGAGGTCACAGAAATTCAAAAAGCACATTTGAAGCGAGGGAAGCAAGGAGCGCGATCGATGGAGAAAATGACGCAATAGAAATTAGCGAGACCCCCATTACAGCAAACATGAGAGAGGTAACATCTTGCCGATTTGGAAAAAAATAATATTTTATAAGCTTATGGCTTTATTTGGCTTTAAATGATTATAAACACATTCTAATAAAAATACATATGAATTGCCACTTAGGAAAATAACCTAAGTAATATAATAATTAACTATTCAATGAAAAGATTTTTACACTTGAAAAATGATTATATGTCCGTCATTAATAAAATATCTAATTAATTATGATTTATTTCACGATATTTATTGTTATTTCATTAATGACACATGTGATCATAAAACAAAAAAATGATAGATGTTGTTAGGGAAGGGAATATTTTATAAGTTTTTTCTAAAAACGACTATCTCTATTTCATTTTGCTAATGATAAACATATGTATATGAATTTTATAATAATTAATTAAAATGATTTAGATAATATCATGAAATAATCAATGCATTAAATCAATGGAAAATTACATAGGAAAATATATACTAGATGTGCATAAATTATGTGCGTGAAAATATAATTCGATGTTTGAAAGATGAAAGAAAAATTTATACTTATGATTTTTGCATTGCCGCTTGGAATAAATAAATTCAAAAAAACAATTAGCATTGCATTTAAGAAAAAGCTAAATGAAAATTGATCTTTCTACATAACGTTGAAAGTTCAGCAAATGGTCAGAATCATCGATTAAACCATAGAATATGAGTAGAATTTTTTAAAAAATATTTTCTTGCTGAAAACACACACAATTAATATTAATTATTATATTAGTGAGAGCGTCAATATCATGAGTTGACCCATATATGAATCAACGAGAAAACCTAACCTAAAATATCAAGAGTGTTGAAGCGAAAACAACTATGAAATACTCGGCAACCTTGAAACTATCACTATCAAGAAATTAAATAAATATCGGAAGTTCGTAGGACTTGTTGGACATTCATAAGAATTTGTCAATACAATTTCTAAAGTCTAAACAGACTTGGAAAAGCATTTGAAATCTTGCTAATGCCATAGGCATAATATCGTATTATCTTTTAGGGCGAAAATAACAAATTTTTCATAAGGATCAAATAATAGACTTCCATAATTAATTAGATTCATGAAATAACTTGCGGATCTTGAAAAATAGTTGCAAGTAGAAAGCGAAACCCTAAGAATAAGGTGGGACCTTAAAAGAGAAACGCCAGATTTGGGTGGGACTGCTTTCTATGCTAAAAACACTTGCTACTTTTTCTTTTTTATTTGTGCGCGCATTGATGGTTGCACAGAAAAGATTGATTGTGCTTGCAGCAGTTAGATCTGATTGTAAATATATAATCAAGATAATAAGAGGAAAGATCGCGCCATGCCTCTCCCACGGTTAGATGCTAAACCTTGCTCCAAGGGGGATTGTTTTGTACCACCGCGAGGAGCTTTGGGCCGGCCCCAATGGCGAGAGGCCACTCAATGAGGAATTCGTTAGGCAAGAGGAGGTGGGAGTGCCAGGGGGGCTCTAACCATAAATCTCTCGATCACTCTTAGGAACTGCCTGACCCTCACACAAATCAAGTTGGGATCCTGGAGTCCCCGATACTAGTGAAGGGACGGAAATCTTTGAGGGTTTATTTTCTTCTGATAGATAGAAGGGATTTTTCGATGAACTGAGATTTATTTTCTGTGTAGTCAAAAGGGAAAAATCATTATAAACAACTTTGCAAAATAATAAATAAATATGTTTTGCCAAAGGACTATTTTCTCCGTCTTTGTGTTGTGCCATAAATTTATGCGAAGAAACCTATGATAATGGGTTAATTAACAAAGCTACTTCTATATTCAATAACTTAATGTGATAGATAATTAGAAAACTAAAGAAAACCATTTGTGGAAAGCGAGTGGGCAAGATCCCCACAAATGGATGGGTGGTCTTGGTAAGTTGGAAGCTTCTCTTAAGAGATTGAGCGAAATGTTAATTAGGAAAAATTAGGTAGAGCCGAGCGTTGACTTACTAAGGGTCAGGTCTTAAAACCTTGATAAGAAATTATCCTAGGGGAAAGGTGCAGCTATTATGCCAGAACTTTGTTAAGGTTCCTTAAATCCTAACCAATTACTGGAAAAAAGTGTTGCACTCCATGAACCAAGGGTAACTATGATTGCTCCAGTCGGACGAGAAGCCCTCGTGGGACACCTCCGATGGAGCTAGTTGATGTATTGAGACCTCAGTTTTCAAATAGGACCCTGAGCTTTCAGGTTGATCATCGTGGGAATGGCCGGCACCTTTTGTTCTAGGTTGGACTCTGGGAAACCTAGACAATAGACCTCGTGCATTCTTGCGAGTGCCGAGCAAAGCCACCTACGATAGTTCCCCAATGAACCACTAAAACGTATTGCTAGGGAATTGTTAGGCAAGCACGTGACAATATCAAAAGAATACTAAATTACTTTATAGTAATTCATGTGACTCCTGTCAACACTTGTGGGTACATGTAGGCCTGTAATAACCTATTCAGAGCTCTATAACAAATTTGTGACTATTGAATATTATCCTCAACTATTGTAGAGCGTCTATATGTCTTTAAAATCCACTTGGGTACCTATGGTACGGAATACCACCAAAATCAAGGCTCCCTAAATGGGCTCAAGACCAATAGGGGTGTGCAAAGCTCTACCCCAACCTTGGTTGTACACCCCTTCCAAGTATTTAGCAATAGAGAAGGGTCACCTCACTATTGTTCTACTACCTCATCCTACATTTAACTTTTTTATTGTCAAGAATTGAACATGGTAGATTCAATGCTAGACTAATAAAGCATTGATGAGATGCATTGACTGAAAATAGTATTTCACCCTTTCACAAGATGTAATAGGGATAAAATTAAAGAGATCAAATGAATGGGATAAGAGGGATTACCATGGGCAATCAATGACTCACTGATTTGTCACTTACCCTTGTCTTACAATGAATTTATTATCTTCAACGCTCAATCACAACCGATCAAGGTTAGGGATAAAATGAACAGCTCAATAATAGAGAAATTTCAAACGAGTTAGCACTCAATAGAACCTTGGAAGAGGCCATTTAGCTAGTAATTTGAATGTATCAAGCATTCTAACAAAGAAAATGGATCACATACATTGAGAGCTTGAATTCTTGAACATCTAAACAAGTGGCTACGTTGGAGAGATCGAGAATCATCGAATTACCTTTTCGTAGGTTTATTAATGACTTGATGCATCCATTTCAATCAGATCCCATATAATAGATGATCAAGAGCTAATAAAAATCCCTATTCCAATGTTTCTCAAGACATAAATGCTTCAAACAAAGAAATTGAGCCTTGGAACATAAAACCCCCAAATTAGGGTACCATTGAAGCCTCAAGCCTCCAAGAATGCTCTCAGGCTTAAATCCTTGCTTAATGCTTGCATAAGACTATTGTAGGAGACTCTGTTACTAAAGATTGAGAGCTTTACTTATTTAAGCAAATCTTTGAAGTATCCTACTATCCATACAATCTTGATGAAGAAAATGGCTCTAAATGAGAGGGGAAATGCAAAATCCTTCCATTATGTCTTACCTTGAGTAGTGTAGAGAATCAAATTTTTAAGAGACCACTAAAGATTAGAGAGCTTGGAATGAAGATTCATGGTTGCCTTATCCTGTGAGAAAGAGAGCAATAGATGCCTCAATGGAAGAGAAAGTGGCTCAATCTTGGCTTAAGGAGTTGCCACAAGTGAAGAGAAGAGTAGTACTTGAAGCCTTGTAGTGAATAATTCACTTCAAAATTGAGAAATTTCAACTATGAAACACTATGGTCCATCATCTACCATATCTAGGGTTTGTTGAAGAAGATGAAATGGTAAAAGAATGAAGAGGAGCCTTCCACATGGGCCAAAGAAGCTCACATAAGGAAGAAGTAAGCATTAACATAACTTAGTACAATTGGCATTGTGGCAAGCAATAGCAATCATGCTATTGATTTTGGCCCAAATTTTTAGCACAAATTGCACATGTGGACACACTCCACATAGACATAAATCCCAAGCAATATGGTTATTGTAAGAATTATCCTTGAGGCTTGTAGAGTTAAGATCTAGAAGGCTTGTCAGTCGTCATAGAAGCTCTTGTTCAAAAATATGGGAGAAGATCCTCCATGGGAGTTTGAATCAAGCTTGGGAAAGGAAAGAACAACCCTGGTAAAAAAAACTAGAAATGCTTCTAGTTGTTCCTATCTTCAATAGGCTTCTCTTTTGTCCACAAGCCTTCAAAATGGCTCAAACTTTGATGACAAGTTGCTAAATTGACAAGATTGCCATAATTTTCCTCCATATATTAGCCAAAAGCTTCAAGGTAGCCATAGTTTACTATAACATATCCTGTCTAGTCATGATTATAGAAAATAACTAGACAATGATGAGATCTTCAACTACTATAACCAATCTTCCATGCTTGGAACCAAACAAAAACTTGAAAAATGACATCTTTCTTGGATCAAATACGTGCTCTAATACCACTAACAAAGCCAACCTCTAACAAAAAATATATATTGGACACTTGCAAGAAATCAAAGAAATTGAATAGCCATAGCCAAGTCACCTTATGCTTATGACTTGATGTAGCCATAGCCATGAGATACAAAGGAGAACACAAATGAACAATGCAAGAAACTCACCTCTTACAATGGTGGACATGTAACTCACCACATGCTATGATGGGAGGTCCAAGAAGAACCTCAAGAAGAGTTCTTGTGAATTTGATAATGGCAAAAAAATCCACACAATGTTACATCTCCACCTTTTATACCTAAGTCCTAGTACACATGATTTAAGACTAAAACTAAGGTAAATGCTACATGACATATAACAAGAGATAATCATGAATCAATTGGTTGCTAAGATTACAAGTTCCCGTTGCACTAATAGTTAATCATCCTTGCTAAATATATTCCCATGGAAATACTCTCACTTTGGAGGACTTCTCTTTTGTGCTGATGGCAAGCCTAGCACCCGCCCCAAAAATAAAGCTTGTCAATGATAACAAAAACCCATAGTAAATTGTCTTCACTTGGAAACAACATCAAGAGTGCAACCTTCGGTTGTTGCCATAGAATGGGAGGGACTTAAAGTTTTGCTTTTTGAGTGGCCTAGATAGACTTGCAAACAATAGTGACATGGACAAAACATTGATCTATGATTGCAGTCTTGGTGACTATGTCAAAACCATAAACAATCAAACTTCCTTCATAACTTTAGACCAAAAACTAAAACCTCCACAGTTACCTTTATAGTAGGTGCTGAAGTCTCCATCTTGTCTAGTTACACTTACATTCTAGCTAGTAGAGAGAACCTTAAGTATAAATATGTTGAAAGAGAAGTATGACAAGGCAATGAAGACAATAATGGTGGCATGAAAAGGGGCAAATAAACAATAATGGGTTGTTATTCATTGCCATCTAGGATGGAGGCTTGAGAATGACTACTCAACTTTTCACCATGTTCACCTGCATTAGACCCAACTCATTAGCTCAATGAGTTCCCTAGGGCCTCATGGAGCATAACAAAGCAGAATTTGAATAATTTTTGGCTCGAGGCTATCACAAAATCCATCATAAGGGCTTAGAGCATCCTTTGAAGGCTATGCATGAAGCCACTCACAAGCATCAACAAGTGCTGCAATTTTCACTATTGGGAACTTGACAAGAGTAGAATGCAATCCAACTAAAGGAGGAATAGTCTCAAGGGAT
This sequence comes from Lygodium microphyllum, assembly GCF_053477565.2. Taxonomy (NCBI): domain Eukaryota; kingdom Viridiplantae; phylum Streptophyta; class Polypodiopsida; order Schizaeales; family Lygodiaceae; genus Lygodium; species Lygodium microphyllum. Next base: position 94,311,485 of record NC_141138.1, read on the forward strand.
ACAACTACCAATAAAACTCAAGAAAGGGAGCAAGGCACCACAAAGCAAGAAGAAAAATAGAGGAAAGAGGAAACATGCACCATGAGAGAAGAGATAGAGGGGGAAATAAAGAAGGGGGAGAAGAAGCAAACATGTTGGACTAGTAGAGGGGGAAACAAGGAAGGGGGAGAAGAAGCAAACATGTTGGACTGAGCAAGCAAACATGAGAGAAGAGATAGAGGGGAAAATAAGGAAGGGGGAGAAGAAGCAAACATGTTGGACTGAGCAAGCCATAAGAAATTCCTTGAAGGAGATGCAACAAGAACATGATACTCTATCAAAGGAGCAAGAAGACCTAGTTTTTCAGTCATACAACTATCCTACCAAGTGGACATGCATGAGAGGGTCAAGGAAATTATGGGAAGGGTGGAAGAAAGGTTAGAGAGAAGTGCAGAGATATCTAATAAGGGGAAAGATTAGGTCAAAGAACCCTAAAAAAATGCAACAAGGTGATGGTCACTGTCCAAACTTTTCACGCACAATTGTTAGAGCTTAAGAGAATGAAATCCATAGAGAAGGCCACATATAGCAGGGAAAGACATTGATAGGCCAAATCAACACTTGATTCACACCAATGCAAAAGCTAGTTGATTTTCACAAGAGGAGGATATGCCTTATTGGAGCAATTGCATGAAGAGGTCTGAATGACAAGGCACATGTGGTAAGAGCAAGTAGGAACTCCAAGGCATGTTGGATGAAGAAAAGGAAGCTTATGAGGAGTTTATGTAGCGTATTGATCAACAATAGTGAGACATGCAAGCCCAATTGCAAGACATGGAAAAGAAGATTGAGAAAAAGAACAAAAAGCTACAAGAAATAAGAGCTCAAACTCATCACCTAGAGGAGGCACAAATGTAAGAAAAGGAAGCCAAAGTGTAACTACCCAAATGTAGGGTGCATATGGAATAGGAAAGAGCCAAGGTAATGGTCCTAATAAAGGAGCTTGTAAATAGCCAACAAGCTCACTCTCAACTACAAGCCTTTACCAAACAAGAGGCTATGGTGGAAATGAGTCTCCTTAGGTAGTAGCTAGCATGGAAGCCTAAATACTCGTGTGGATATGCTTCATCTCATGGGTGCAGACCTAGCCCATATTCTCTTTCAAGAGAGCCAATATAAGGAGCAGGTGGCTATGTGCAAACATGCCATCTCTCTTCAATAAGAAATGTACCCCAAGATTGTAACGATCACCTTGAGAACCCAAACTGATCAAGCATATGACTCACCTCCCCACCATCCAATGATGACCCGATTATTAGTAGCAATAGTCCTTGAGTTGCCTTTGGCCATGACACCTTCAATAGACACACTGGAGCCCTCGGACTACGATGCACCCCCAAGAGGAACAATGGAAGAGCCCAAGATATGACATGTAGATTACCCCAAAATAATGAGAGACATATGAAATAAATTTCAAAATATTATGATCCCACAAGCAGAAGGTAGCAAACCTTTCATTAGAGATACAATATCAAGAGAGTAGGAAGAAAACCCCTAAGAAAACATTGCACCAACACTAGGAAAACCCCCAAGAAAACATTGCACCAACACTAGGAAAGGCAACAAGAAAATGTTGTTGTCAACTTCAACTTTAAAATTTCTATGAAGAGCCTAGATTTAGGAAGCATCTATCCCTCTAGACAGTACATGCACTCATCAAAACCAAGGAGAGCACCTCAAGGAGATGCCTTAATCAACAAGATAAAGAGACCTTTCAAAATGCTTGCAAGCTTCAAGGTATTTGCGAGAATTGCCTTAAATGAAAGCTAGAGATGCATGGCTAAGACAACCAAAGTGGTAATACTCCATTCTAGAATTTGAGATGAACAATCTTAGTTTACCTTCTATTACTTACCTCCTAATGGGCAAGCTAACTTATTGCACTACCCGTATCCTGGAAGGCATGATAATAGCTACAATGATCAGAAGTATGGGAGGTAAAATTTTCTTAAGGTCCCTAATGCACAAGTAATGAAGGTTGACAATATCTACTTGTTCTAGCCTTGAGATTTAGTTTCCTCATTCAAAAACTTTATGTGGACATTCAACAAAATTGTTACAATCTAATATTCATCACCATGTGCAATTACTTGCAGTTGTTGGTAGGCTACTGCCCCTCTTCTTTGATGTGAATGTGGGAATTGTTTGTGTTTTTTTGGTGTAGTTATACTCCACACATCACTCCTACCATTGTATTGCACGACTTTATTGAAAGGTATGATAGACAGTAGGTCTATTATGGGCACACATCTCTTCTTTCCAAAGTCTTCCATCAAGCTATAAGAATATGTAAAAAGTACTTACTAAGTAAGAGGCACCTACAAAGAACGCTATGATGCCTCCCTAAGCCCTAAACTTGAGAGAGAGAGAGAGAGAGAGAGAGAGAGAGAGAGAGAGAGAGAGAGAGAGAGAGAGAGAGAGAGAGAGAGAGAGAGAGAGAGAGAGAGAGAGAGAGAGAGAGAGAGAGAGAGAGAGAGAGAGAGAGAGAGAGAGAGAGAGAGATCCCTTGTACCTAGAGGCCCTCAATCTCTAGCCTTGCTCTCCATTGCACAATCTCAAGGCACATCAAGGGCAGGATCTACTAGGCATGTTTGGATGACTTGTCATGAATTGCATGATGGGGAGACTTGCTCAAATAGTTGTATCGAACACACCCGATGCATGCAAGGAGAAGCTCACTTAAAGACATAAGAAGAGATATGGAGGCCAAAATGTTTTCTTGCTAGTTTTTATTTCTTCTTTCGCACATATACATGTACACAAAGTATAGTTAAGATACAACATAAAGGAAGTGGCCTACTAAGTTAAATTGTGCATAACTGACTATATTAATGGGTTGGTGCTATAACTATTCCAGCTATAGGTAAATGCAACTAACCAAATATAATATAAGGGATGAGTTAATGGATGTAACGATATGAATGGGTTGGTGCTATAACTATTCCAGCTATAGGTAAATGCAACTAACCAAATATAATATAAGGGATGAGTTGATGGCAATGTGAGGATCATAATGACCATTGACGTGCCAACTGTAGACATGTAGACCCATCTAGCCAAGTAGTCCATCATCAATGTCCACATGTGTTGAGCTTGCTATTTGAACACTTCCCTTAAGCTTAACTACACCTTTGACACTCCAAGTAAGCGTTTAAATCGTTGAAGTTGCTCTGCATCCAATGCCTTTCTGAAAATGTTAGCTACCTAATCTTGTGTATCGACATACACCAAGTTGTTCTCACCTACAAGTACATTCTCTTAGAAAATGGTAATGTACCTTAATGTGTTTTATCTTGGCATGGAGATACTACTCAAAATGTGACAATGAATGACAGTTGTACCAACTACTTGTGCATCCAAAACAACCAATAATTTTTATAGCCATACCACCTCACATGCTGCCATAGCAACAACTCTATATTCAACCTTTGTACTCGATAAAGCAACTCTAGGTTGCCTTTTGCTCCTCCAAGTAATTGCTGCTCTACCCTGTGAAAATGTATGGAAACTAAAATAGGCAGGGACATCTAGATGTCAGTATTGCTCCATAAGAGCAAATGTGAGCATCTACCATGGATATCTAGGTCACTCACATTAACCATTATGAGCATGACCAATGATGCATATAGAGCTTAGCTTATCCATGTATTGGTAGGTGTTTGCATGCTCATCGGCTATATCAAAGGCACCTTTGAGAAGGAGGGGATAGTCCCTAGAGGAGAAGGACAAATAGCTATCAAATAGGTGCTTGGTAGATAGGTGGGCTAAATGCAAGAGTGCAAGAGAAGGGCCACCAAAAGAGGCCTTTCTTGCAAGTAGAGAGAGAGAGAGAGAGAGAGAGAGAGAGAGAGAGAGAGAGAGAGAGAGAGAGAGAGAGAGAGAGAGAGAGAGAGAGAGAGAGAGAGAGAGAGAGAGAGAGAGCACATCCATTTATTCAATGCATATTAATTTCCAACCTACCATCCTACAATGACAAAGAGAGAGAGAGAGAGGGACAGAGAAAAAGAGAGAGGAAAATTAAAAAAAAAACAAATGTGTAATTTGTGGATGCCACATAAGATAGGAGCGAGGTTTGCTATTTCTTTCAATTATAATATAGTATGGATGTATTTCACTTTTCAATAACTAAAAGTCTTGTAAAGTACAAGGTTTTAAACCTTCTTCTTAAAGCTAAGTCTCGCTAGCTCAAGTACTGGTAGTGAGACGGTGTGAAAAACCCAAGGTCAAGGATCCTTGACCTTGGCATCTTGCACAATATAAAGAAAGAGACATGGCTTTGGTCCGCTATTCACCAAGATGAATGTTATAAGAAGACCATGAGTTGAGTTGGTCGTCAAGGGTCTAGACGCCTTTGGTGGGCTCTAAAATGTGATAAATTTAAAGAGTTTGTCCAACACAAGGCACAATGATTTGTGAAGTTTATAAAGTTTATGGGCTATAGCTTTTTGGCCTTATTTATTTCAACATTTGATATCCTTAAACTGCAATCTGTACAAGCCTTGTCATTCAATTAATACAAATCCTTTCATGTCTGAATGTTCTTCTTTAAAGTTTAAGCGTCCTATGAAAATTTTGCACTTCATTTTATGTTAAACCTCCATTTTATTACGAATGAACACTACCTTTGCAGCATATAGTTATTGAGTAGATGCTCTTGATTACAAGACTCGGTGTGAGCCTATTAAAATAGTGTCTAAACCTCCTCTAAAATTGAAGGTTTTCTATGAAGTGTTTGCACTTCATTATGCGTTAACCTCTGCTTTTAAATTTTTAATGAATCCTGGGTCTGCATTGTGTAATTCCGGAGCGTCGAAGCATCATGGCAGAAGAGAATTTGTGAACTTCTAACATTGGCTTCACTCCTCCTTCGATGCAGAGTATACACACACAAATGTGCATTACTGCGAGCACAGAGTGATCGTCTCGTTCTCGTCTCTAAATGAGGGGTTTTGTGGAGCCAAGATGTCTTGCAGCAACGTTCACTCGATCTCATGGCACTGTTCGCTTCTACAGTGCAAGGGGAGGAGGAGGGATTGGAAGAGGGCAGGCAGGAAGAGCTCCGAGCGAAGACGCAGATGACTCCCTATTCGGCGTCGGCGGGTACGGTCATGGATCCCCCCTTAGTTCCAATCTCTCAAGCGGCAACCCAAAACTGGGAGCTGCTCCCTTGGATGATACCGGTGCCCCAATCGCCCCTCCAGGCCTATCCCGTGGCAGGGGCCCTACTGGGCTCAATCAATCACAGCTCAGTGGTCGCGGGTTCTCGCCGGGCCCGATACTGCCGGGCCTATCCCGCGGCCGAGGTGGCCCTTCAGTGCAACCTGCACCCCAAGACCCCATCTTCGCGGACAGGTCATCTTATGCAGTGCCCAAGTTCAGCCTGGGTCTCGGAGGCCTAGGCCGAGGCAAGCCGTCGCCTCCTGGCTCTCCACAAGCCCCACCAGAGGAAGAGACTGCATTTTTGGATGAAGGTCGCAAGGTGCTACCCAAATGGGACGAAGTAATGAAGCGTATCGATGATTCAGAAGGTGTTTCAGCTGCAGAACTGCGGCTATTAAACGATGATGCACCGGTTGGGTCAAGCTTTGCTGGAGCTGCCCCTTTAAGCCCGGGCTCAGTTGGAGGCAGCAGGGGTTCTGCCCAACAGCCAAGACCATCGGATGAGGGACGGCTTAGTACTGGCCAACAGCAGGTCAAAGGTATTACTTGGACTATACTTGGATTTGTAAGTTTTAATTTAGATATATGTGATGGCAATCAAGAATATAAACATGTAGTTTGATAGGTATTGTGGTGGGTGTGTAAGGCTTCTACATGGCCACTGACCTCAGAGATCTTTTAGTCAAGAACGTATCATCAAATTCTCAGAACACGTCAGCATGAAGATTGCTAGTAGAGCTTTTTGGGATTAGAGAAGACGCCAGTTTGTTCGTAGGAGTTCTAGAGTGGGCAACTGGAAGGGGTGTAAGTATGTGCATGCATGCTTTTGTGTGCAAGGGATCATTGAAATCTTGTAGTTACAAGATCATCTAAAACCTTGTCTGGTACCATAGATTTATTTATGCAGATTGACTTTTGGGGCATTTACTTTGTTCTTAGGTGGTGCAAGCTCTTGTTTGGACTGTTGAAATACAATTGCATGAAGATTGGGGCAGGAAGGTGTATCACCTTTGAGACAACGATATAAAGCCATGCTCTTAGGCTTGACTGCTACAGGCTTCACGATATTGACCATTGTCAATATTCACATGATAAACTACTGCTGACATTCTTCATGGCTGCTGGCGTAGCCTCTCTTGACATCAAAATGATTCAAATCAGTGGTTTCACTATTAAAATCGAAGAGAGTGTGTAAACTATTAAATGCATGTCAAGAGCTTAGAGGCAGCATTGCTATACCAAGTAAATCAGGGGTAATCTCCTCTGCTGGCATAGAACATTCGAGGCTCAAACAGTGGCAATTTTCTAATATGAGTTATTTTTTGATTTCTTTTGCTGCCAAGCTGACACTTTGATTGTCATGGGCCCCCTGCTTTTGAAAACTTGATATTTGGTCAAGCACATTTGGCTAGTATAAATGCTGCTGTCTTATTTTGTCTGCTTTTACTGACGATTGAAGTCCTATTTCTGTGGTGCTGTTGCTTGTTTGCATTTACTGATGATCTGAGTTCTATGGCTCCGGTATGCAGCACCACTGAGATCTCATTATAACGTGTTGGGTGCACCTCCATCTATTTCGACATCTAAACCCACTTCTCCATCGCAATCGCCTAGTTTTAAAAAAGGTACTAATTCAGTCATCAGGTGGCTGTTTCAGGCAGATAAGGCTACTTTTTCTTGTGTTTGTTTCATATTTTATTCACATTTTGTGTGTCTCCAGTTCAAAAAAATGTGATGGGCACTCTTTTTATATCCTCTGAAATGTTTTCCCCTGTATATGCTTTGCTTTAACTGTAGATCACCTATGAACAGGTCCACAACAATCTGTGACACATTCTCTCTCTCAAGGATCACCAAACTTGACCTCTCCTCGAGAACTGCCTGTTTTGGCAAAAGGTCTGATAGTTGTGCAACGTTTTATTACTTGTGGTCTGATCTGTTTCAGTTTTTGTTAAGTTAGATTTTTCTGCGTTTAGGCTGGGTGGCTGCAGGTGTGCAAATAGATTCCGACAGTTTACATTCAGGTTCTCAAGGTTCAACCTCTCCAAAGGTTCAGCATATTAGTAATAAGACATCAACCAAGAAGCCAGGGCATCCAGATTTATCTGTATCCCAGACTGTCTCTTCATCTTCTTATGACTCCTACGATGAGGAATATGAGAAGCCAGCTAGCTCAGATACTGAAGTTTATCAAGCAGGCCAGTGGTATTATGATGAAAGTAGTGGTACATCACAGGCTTACGATTCAAGTGAACTTGCCTCTCTACAGGTTGCAGGTCAAGATGAAAGCTGGGATGCATCTTTGCCAACAGCACCCACAGCTGATGGAAGTCCTGACTCCCTGCCCGAAGCAAGCAATTATGACTATGACTGGGCTGCATTTACGTCTGAGTCGAATGCTTCTAAACCAGACCTGGAGGTGAATGCAGGAGTACCTCCACACTCTGAAAGAATTCGGGACTATGATGCAAGAATTGAAGAACTCTATGCAGATGAAAAGCTTGGGGATATAGATGTTCTTTATGCAGAGATGAAGGCTTCACATATTCAACCAAGCCCAAGAACGTATGATACACTATTTCAGACCTATATGAAGCTTGGGAAGTTGGAAAAAATGTCTCAAGTCTATCAAGACATGCGCAGTATACTGACTTCTGAGGATGGTAAAGGTAAAGCAAAAAGTCCTAAATCCCAGAGGATATCTGGATCCCAGGAGAAAACAGTTTCAAAACCTCCAGAGAGTATCAGGACAGACGGCTCAGAGGAAATGGAGGAATTGGTAAAAACAGATGCTGATGTTGCTCATGAAGCTGCTTATGCTAGAGAAGAAGAGATCTCTAGTACACGGGACAGTGCAACTGAACATATCAGGCCCGCATTTGGCGAGAAAGGGAACTTTGGCACTTCTGGAGAGTTCTCTACTGAAACTATTTCATCTGAATCTATTGATATAAAGTCACCAGTGTTATCAGCTGAGAGGCAAGGCTCTGCACTAGGAGTTGGCCTTGGCAGGGGCAAGAAGATAGAAAGATTCTTTGATTCTGATTTTTCAAAGAGTTCAGTGTTGGGAGGTCTTGCAAGAGGAAAAGTGCAGAATGATCAGGAGTTCAAGCCAGAAAAGATTGATGACTACAGCGAGACATTCAGACCAGTTATAAAACCAGAGTTGCAGTATGAGTTTGCTCCACAGGGGCTGTCTAAAGGACCAGGTCAGATCCATTCTTTTTGCACGTTCATTTTAGAAAATGGCCTAGGAAAAATTAATATGTTTGAACTGCAATTTGCACATTCAGGGAAAACATGGAATGATTGAGGATAGAATAACACAAAAGTTTAACTTGGTTTGTCTTTATGATGGTTGTGAACTGCAAGTGTTTACTAAAGTTTTAATTTTCAAAGTTGCCTTAGGTCGGTTGCAAACAGCAAGCGCCAGAAGATTATCCTTTTAAGGATGATTAGAGACTCAGTGTAGTGATTTTCAAGTCTTAACTTCTGACAGTGTGACATGGTTAGTGACTATGAAGTTTATTTATTTACTGGATGACTGTGTTTGGACATAGAATGAGCAAATTACACCTATGGGACAATAAATCCAAATTCAGCAACCTGTTTTTTATACATTATGATTACTTTTAAATAATTAATTCAGCGAGCAGTTCAGCACACTGTTTTTGCATAAATCTTGATTAAATTTTTTCAGATGTTGAATGACAAAATTGCACCAATTGGATAAAAATTCAGTAGGGAATTCGGCATCCTGTTTCTTGTATATCATGTCTAGTGATTTACCTGAATGTACTGTTGGGTGCCAAAGACATGAAATAATGTACTGTAGGAAAGAGTTCATGCTATGCAAGGTAAAGATGCTTTATGGGCTAATTAGCAAAATGTAGCATGGATTATATATTTCGAAAGGTGATCTAGATTCATCAATCAACAAGAGGTTTTTTTAAAGGATTGTGTCGTATCAAAAGGAGATATGACAATAGTTCTCATTAGTATGCATCTAGTGTGGTGAATTAGAAGCAAGTACAAATTAAAGTTAGAATCAGCCTCGGGGTTGTCCTTGAGACACCAGCACCATCAAGTAATTGGTTTTTGGAAGTTTAAGGTGATTGTTAGGGGCAGTGAGCCCCTTAATTCTATGTTGAGATTGTTCAAGTTTCATCATTAGTATTGGCATTGAGAGGTTGCCACTAGTAGGCTTAACTATGCAGGTAGTTGTTTCCTCTTTACCTTGTTGGTTCATTCATTTGTGGGCTTTCTTATATTCACTCTCTTCAATGAAAGACAGATCTAGCATGGTAAGTTGTGCTACATGAGCTCAATGTTGGGATCGAGGACACTCTCCTATTGTTTTAGGAGTTTTGACCTATGAAGTACTTAGGGTAGCTCTCACCTAGCCCCTTGCACGATTGACGAACTTAATGTATAACACAACTAAAAAGAATCTTTATCTTTTTTAACTAATTTGCATAATTAATTATCCATTGAATTTGTAATTATTAAATATCTAGAAAAATGTATTAGATTTAGCCATTGATAAGTGGTCACATGTTATGGTGGACCCATGCAGTGGTTTAGAGAAAAGATAGTGTACACTTCCATCTATATGATCCAATTGGCTATGCATTTGATTGGAACTCAAGTTTATCAAGATCAGACTTGCACACAAAAAGGATTAGTACCTTGAAGTATAGGTTAGATCCATCAGAATAAACAATTACAATAAATAAGATGGCATGATCATGAAAAGTCTATACAATATGTATATATAGGCTAAAGGTTTAGATTGGACATAACTTTGCATAGAAAACTCAAATAAGGATTTCATTATTGTTTTTGTAATGTACTCTAAAAGGGCTTTTGCTTGATACTGATGTTCAAGAATCCCTAAATTTTGTGGGGAATTCCTAAATTTTAGAAGGTTTCTAAATTTAAGGAGCCTTGGATTGGCCTAAAAATGCTAGTCCTAAAACATAGGGATGCTATTCTAAAAGCAGTAAGTTTACATTCTAGTAGTGCTCACTAAATTTGGTTATTTCTATTTTTACAACCCTTAGCCCAAAAAGGAAGGCCATAGAGAAGAAACAAGTTTCAAGACACTTGCCACACGAGCTTCCATGTGCCCCACCACTTGATACATCTTATGTCATGTGATCGAATAGTTGCTATTTTACTTTCTTTGCACAAAGTTTTCCTTGCACCTATAAAAAGAGCTTATAATTTTACATTAGTTTTCCTTGCTGTAATTCATGTACAATAGTTGAAGATAATCTAAAGTTGGTCCTAGCCATCTTCATCATACTTCACTTCATCATCATCAAATTTCTTGATTTTTTCCCTTCTTTCATTGTTGTTTATATGATAATAGACATATAAATTTATTACAACATTCCCTTTAGGATTTTTGAGCTCTTTTTCCATTATAAGATTAAGAAGGAAGCCATATGTGAGAGTGTGAAGTGCTTCTCCTCATGCTCAAGTTGATTGTAATTGAGCTTATTTGTAAGAGATTTGGGCTGAGCAAAAATATCTCTCTTTGGGGGCTTGAGGGGAGGGGGTGGGGAATGAGGGGTGTCCATTTTTAAATCTTAACTTGTTTGTGTCTCAATAATAAGCGAATATTATAATTGCGAGGATAATGCATTGCTCAAGGCTCTTATAGTCTAGGCGAGTGGGGGAATGTGGCCAAGGTAGAGGGGCATGAATCTAGTTGGGTCATTATTTTTTAGTGTGAAAAAGAGTGTGACACCTCAAGTGTACTGGGAAAGGTATTTGAGCTCTTGGTGATTAGGTGAGCCACCTTGATGAAGCTATTCCCAGTATTGTCGGAGCAAATGGATGATGGAGGTCCGATGCTTTGCAAAGTGCAAAGAAGAGTGCTCTCCATTGAAGACTAACTTGGAGTTGGCATTTCAAATGTGTGAGAGAGAACTTGGGAAATGGAATCTATAGACTAAAGCATGAGAGTGTGTACAAATCACACAAGTTGTGGCAATCAATAGAGTACTCCAAGTCTTCCTCTCTCCAATATGATGCACGGTGTTATGTATGATGCGATTTGAGGAGGTGGATCCTATAAATGGACTGAATATAAGCAATAATACTAGTAGATTGACCAGCCATAGAAACGGCCTAAAAAGCAAGTTAGTTAGTTAAGAAATGATTCCCCCATTAAGTAAGAAATGTGCCTAATTTGGTTGGTCTAAGTGCCCATAAAATTGCCCATACAAGCCTCTCACAGATCTTGGTGACAAGTACAATGCAATATACGATGATAAAAGACCCACCATAGTATATACAACAATGAGAATTAGAGAGGACCATGGATGCGCAAACAATGGGTGAAGAAAGCCATCGCCAAGCTGCCTTGAAAAAACATCGATGTTGATGTTGACCGCAGAGAGTAGAAATAAATGAATTTGGATGGTTACCACAAACCAACTTTAGGGAAAGCAAATCATGACCATGGATTCCTTGCTTTTGGCTAGACTGCCAAAGTGTCCCGTTGTATGGGAATATACTAGGACCAAAGATTGCTTGCTTTGTTTTATCTTCCATCATGAACTAGAAAATCAACATGTTGTAGGATTTGAATTTGCTAGGCTTCATTGGTTCATGTAGAATGCCGTGTGAAGAAAAATACCCTAACACAGAAACATAAACAGAAATCGTACGACAAAGCACAGACTGATAAAAAGAACACAGTTAGGGTTAGGGTTAGAGTAACTCATAGACAATGAACATAGTGAATAAATGAAAGGATATGACTACTAATAATACGATGCTCATGCAGCAAACATACTATGCAGTGAATGAATACTGAACCTCGAACTCCTGTATCTCTAGTATTAGGGCAGGGGTAATGAGCTGGAGAGTGTGTCGTACTTCGAACAGATCCCGAATTGCAGGAAGGCAACCTCCGGATGTCGAACACCAGCAAACGCAGCAATGAGAAGCTGGATCTGATGTAGATAGCAACGAGGAGAGAGAAAGACTAAAAACAGAGCCTACAAGAGAGAGAAAGACTAATAACGCAGGTAGGACAGCCTGCAGGAGAGACTAAAAACGGAAAAACAGAGCTTGGAGGAGAGAGAAAGACTGCAACGACTGCAGATAGGAGAGAGAAAACTGTTAGGGCGGCAGCTGGAGCCTGCAAACGCAGTAGTTTGCTGGCGTGGGAGGTTGTACGACAGCAGTGCAGATGAACAACAGTCAGTCGCCAGGCAGAAACAGTAGCAATCAGCGTGTGGAGGGCTGGAAACAGGCGCCAGACTGTAGGGAACAGTGATGGACTGCAAAAACGAGATTGTAAAAGAGTGGAGGGTTGGCTGCCAATTTATAGAAAATTAGGGTTCTAGATCCTCTCCCACTTAACTTTCTCGATCTGCTCCTAGTTTTAGGGTTTTGGCTAAAATAAGCCTAAAATAAGCATGTTTTGGGGCTGTTTAAGTGGCTAAGTGCATTTCTTAGCACAACACTCCCTCTCAGGCCCAAAATAGGGCGAGAAAAGTAGGCCAGCCTAAATTTTGATTTACCCCAAGGCGTCCCACCCCAAAGTAGCCAGGGCATCGGACAAAAGGTGCACGTCGGCTGCCCAGTGGCCTACCAAGACTACAGAGACAATGGATATTTTACCAAGGGAGTCGAAGTGATCACCCCAGAGAGGTCAGGGCATCGGACCAAGGGTGCTCGTCGGCTGCCCAAGGGCCTACCAAGGCCTACAAAGGCGGATGGAATCAACAATGGATTTGTTTGTTTGTTTGTTTTTTTTTTTGAAAAGTATTTTGAAAATACATAAGTAATATAGGGGCAGCGGCCGATTAAGTGACAGATAGGAAAATATAAAGAGAGTTTTAAACCCAAGTTATTCACAAAACTAGCAAGCCAATCCCTCGCACTGACGAGGATAAGTGGCTAAGGATGATAAAAGTGAGTGTATGTGCCAATCATGTGTTGAATATGTGAGAGGCAAAAAAAAAGGTGGGCTTAGCAAGACAAGCAAAGCAAGCAAGCAAGCAAGCAAGGTTAGGGAAACTGCCTTTAGGAGAACTGCCATGTGTTATGCTACGAATATGGTGGATCCTAGAGTCGACCACTCCAAAAGACCGAAAAGGGATAAATGTGCATAGATGTATGTTGACATGAACAGAATGCCAATGCATAGGGTAATGCAAAGGGAGATGCAAGATGTCATGCTCATGCAATATGCTATGCAACGGTGCCACTGGGATAGTGCCCTCGCAGGGAAAGTGTTCACTTGTCCAAGTGCCCTTTTACAATCAGGTCATTTTGATAGTGCGGATGAAGTTACAAATGCCCATAATACAATACAAAAGAATAAGTGAATGTAGTAATGTCTAAAAAACTGTAAGCATCATCATTGTCACGATCAAGAGTAGGAGCCACCCCCTCTCAAATTGGAAGGGAAAGTAAGAGGGAAGCACCCTTTCCTTGTCAAGCTGAAGAAGTAGGGGAGGGTGTACCCAAGCCGATCCTGGGTAGTAGGTACTAAAGAACCGGCCGGTTGACCACTTTGGTCAAGATATCTGCAAAATTATTTGATGAAGGCACAAACTCTAGGTGAATAGTGCCTAGCTCAACCTGCTCTCTGGAAAAGTGGAAGTGGACTTTCACATGCCGTGTTCGTGGTGTGATGATCGGATTGCCCGCAAGGGCAATGGCACTCTGGTTGTTGCAGTAGACAACTATGGGAGAGTCACATTGAAAATGAAGCGCCGCCAGTAAACTCCTCAGATAGATGGCCTCAGTGGTGCCATCAAAGAGAGCCCGGTACTCAGCCTCGGCCGTGGAAGCCGCCACCGTCTCTTGCTTACGGCTGGACCAAGAAATGGGAGCCATGCCCAAGGTAAAGAGGTAGCCGCCATGGGAATGCCGGGTGTCAGGATCTCCTGCCCAATCAGAATCAATGTACCCCTGTAATCATAAACCAAAACCATATGTCAAGCCATAAGAAAAAGTACACCGCAAATAACGTAACACACGAAGACATGCAATCCAATGTGACATCCTAGGTGCTGTGAAATACTGACTGAGTATGCTAACTGAGTAAGCTAAATCTGGCCTAGTGTGAATTAACCAAAGAAGTTTTCCTACAACAGAATGATAGGTGTGTGCATCGAAGGGTTGTCCTAGGGTATCCTTCGACAAGTGGATAGTAGAATCAATAGGCGTGGCCACTGGCCGTGTCTGATCCGAAGTGTACTGTTCCACAAGTTGAAGTGCGTACTTGTGCTGTGACACAAAAATACATCCACCAGAACGAACTACCTCCATCCCCAAAAAATAAGACAACAAACCAAGGCCTGTCATTTCAAATGTAGCTTTAAGCTTAGCCTTAATTTCCGCTATGGCAACAGAATTTGAACTTGTGATGAGTAAGTCATCAACATATAGCAGGATATAGCTAACCCCCTCTGGAGTGGATCGAACATATAAGTTCGGGTCATAAGGGGTAGAATGGTATCCATGAGTCTGTAAGAACTCATCCATTCTATGGAACTAAGACCGCGGCGCTTGCTTCAGCCCATATAAAGAGCTTTCTGTAAGCGGCATACCGTATCCCTAGGGTTCCCTGAGGGAAAGCCCGGTGGCTGCTCCACATAGACTTCCTCCTCCAAGTATCTGTTCAGGAAGGCACTCTTGACATCCATCTGATGTATCGGCCAACTGTGGTGAGCGGCGAGCGTGAGTAGCAACCGAAAGGAAGTCAACCGTGCAATAGGGGCAAAGGTCTCTTCATAATCAATGCCGTGCTTCTGTCGAAACCCTTGCACTACAAGGCGAGCCTTGTACTTGTCTAAACTCCCATCAGCTTTTAGCTTTGTCCGAAAAATCCACTTTGTCCCGATGACTTTCTTGTGGCTTAGACGATCCACCAATGTCCAAGTCTCATTTCGGTCAATACTCTCTAGCTCCCTTTCCATGGCCCCTCACCATTGAGGGTGCTGAAGAGCCCCCTGCCAGGTATTTGGCTTAGAATGCGCTATGTAATCAGCTGTAAACAGTGATGCAAATGATGCCTGAGGAGCAAGCCGGGTAGATCTTCTGGGTCCCTCCGGAGTGGAATCCGGTGGTAGGATCCCCGAATCCCGCATGGTTTGCTAGTACCAACGAGGTAACATGTCTCGCGAAGGGGGCCTGAGAGGTGAAGAAACTGCAAGAATATCAGGAGCAGGAAGTAGACTAGGCTCAGTAGGTACGATCTCTGATGATGTGGAAGAAGGAAGTGGATCGGAATCCGGTGCAGAAGACTGCACAGTATCCCTCTCGTCAAAGACGACATCCCGCCTAACGATCACCTTGTTTGTCCGAGGATCGAACAAACGATAGGCTTTCGCTTCGGAGGAATATCCCACAAAAATAAGGAGATCAGCTCGGGGAGTAAGCTTTCCTATCTTGTCATCAGGCGTGTGTGTGTACGCATGACACCCGAAGACACTAAAATGGAAAATAACAGGCCGAGAGCCAAAAAATGCCTCATACAGGGTCTTCTGAGGAAGAGCCGCAGTTGGGCACCGGTTGAGGATGTACATTGAAGTGTTAACAACCTCGACCCAAAGGGGCTCCGGAAGCTCTGCTGTAAACAGCATAGAGCGTACCATTTCCATGACTGTGCGGTTCCTATGCTCTACGACTCCATTCTGAGAGGGAGAGTTGGTAGAGGTGAGCTGGCGAGAAATGCCATGCTTCTTTAGTGTTGGGGGTAAAGGCGCCTCCGCCGTGCCGCCCCGTGTATTACTACACTGACAGTACCCGCCACTGCACACTGCAGGTGGCGGGCGCCCGTCACGTCACTTTATTCTTTATTCTTTTAGTGACAGTTTGAATAAAGGAAGGCCCGGTCACACATTGTGACTGTTGGAGTTCCCATTTCTTGTCTCTCTCTTTCTTGCTCTTGCTCTCCCGCCATAGCTCGCGTGCAAGCTTCGATCCTTCTCACCTTTCAACTGGTATCAGAGCTTGGCATTCTCTTGCTCGAGCTCGACTCGGTGCTTTCCGACCTTCGCATCGACTCGCTTCACGCATTGGGTCTCCATCCCGGCAGCCATATCCGATCTCCCCGAGCTCCCGTCACTCCCCGGCTTCCCGAGCACCTTCCTAGCCTATTGAGACACCTTCAAGGCATTGATACTGAGGTATTTGATCATTCTTTCAAGGTTTTATTTCAGTCTACAGGTTGCAAACAGCAAGGGCAGCCATGGCTTCAAACCCGTGAAGCTTATTCTCCTCATATTGTGCCTTACACCTATCAAGGCTCAAAGAGGCTTGTCATAGGCCTTTGATAGGCCCTTCTTGAGCCCCCCATTACCCCCTTTTCAGCCCATGTGGAGCAGCAGCAAGTTCAGCACCAACAGGGCAGATTGCATCATTTTTTCCAGGCTGTGAGCACTCATCTACTTCAGCTCCACACTTGGCCATTGCTTCTTGCTCTCTACCTTGATCAAGAGGGCTATAGACTTCATGTTTGATGTCATTCAAGCTTTGGGCATTGGTCTTGATCTTTCGGGGCTGATTTCTTCAGATTTGGGACTGTTATAAACTGTCATAACAGGCTGAAAACAGGGCAGCACCATTGGCATTAGCATTTGTTGCTTATACTCCATTCCGGTTGTGCTATTTCATGCCCGTATGCGGTCTACATGATGCCTAGTGCCTTGGGAATGTATGCACATGATTATGCCATGATTTTGGCTTGAAATATTGGCTGATTTGGGACTGTTATTTACTGTTATACAGTGCTGGAAACAGGGCAGCCACACTTGGCATTGGCATTTAATGCTTATACTCTACTCCGGTTACCTTGTTTGATGCCCGTATGCGGTCTACTTCCTACCCGGATGTATTGGGGATGTATGCATTTGGTTTGACCATGATTTTGGCTTGAATTTGGGGCTGAAATCTACTGTTTAGAACAGTAAATACATGCTGGAATAACAGTGGGCTGAAGGTACTTTACATGCTTTGGCACTTACCTACCGATACCGGATGTATGCTTTGAGCTTTGGCATGATATCTCTGACATTTGGGGACGACTTGGAGCATATGTATGAGATTATGGGATGCTTTTGAGCTTCGCATTAGCTCCGTCTTCACTGGCATTTGGACCGACTCGGCATGCTCGTGGACCGCGTATGCCTCATGTCTCTGCTTGACAGTTAGGCTTTTGCATTACATGCTTTGGTTCGTGACATATGCTATTTGGTTCGTGTATGCCATACCGACATTTGGAGCTTGGATTTGGATGTATTTGAGCATTCCCGGCTTACTTGATCACTGATCTTGGTTGCTATTTGGATGTCATTGAGTTGACCGAGAGCTTATTTGGGCTTATGTATTGCTTCATGGTTAATATGACCGGTGCTTCATGTATGTCATGCTCTCTTGGATGCGCTTGATGCATTGACAGGGTCACTTATCACTGGTGCTTTCTCTTGGGTTGTTTGAGCTTCTAAGCTCGCTTTGTACGCCTTTTGTGCCAGTGGGAGCATTTTACATGCTTTCTTGACCTTTGACAGTTGCATGCTATTGGAGCACTTACATGTATTTGGAGCAGTTTATGTCTTGAGCAGCTACATACACATTGAGACTTTGGGATCATACTCCGATCTTTATGGATATGCATTGATGTACTCTTGGTTCACAGGATGCTTATGAGCTGAGTCTCATATTTGGATCTTTCTCTTTGAGCAGATACCTATTTGTGTCAGGTTTTGGCAGTTACAGGAACACTTTGCCTAGAGTGTCTGGGGGTGTGCCTTTCACTGGCAGATGTTATTTTGACATGCTTGGTGTTGAGCTCATGTTCTTTTCACTGTCATTGGCCTTGCTTATGTCCGTTTCATGCCGGCTTTGGACCTAGCATTGTTTGCTTGACATTGGATCCTATTTTGGGACAGTTTGCTCTCTAGACTGCATACCTGCAATTTATTACAGCAAGCAGTTATTGGTGGACTGAGGTGTACTTTTCATGCTGAAATATCCTGATTTGGTGTACCGCACCTAGTACTAAGTGGGCAGCAACTTTTGGCACACTTTGCTCACCCTTTGGACCCCGTTTTGGTCATTTTTGGGCAGTTTCTGCAGTAAAACAGCAAGCAGTTTTGGACTGTTTGGGCATTTCCAGCCTGTATAATGGCGTCATCTTCGCATGATAGTGCCATCTTTAACATTACAAAGTTGGATGGTACCAACTACTCTTACTGGAAGAGTCAAATATGGCAGGTTTTGGTGCAGAAATCTCAGATTAAGCCACTTCGGTTGAGTGGGGAGCAGCCTGAAACTATGGACATTGACGACTGGCTTGAACTTGATGAGCTATGCAAGTCCACGATTGTATTGTCTCTCACTGAACAGGTACATTATAATGTATTTGAGGAAGCACAGAGTGCATGGGATCTATGGAATAAGATCAAGAATCTTTATGATAAGAAAAGTCCGGCGAGTCAGATGTACTGGTTGAAGCAGCTTATGGATCTGCGCATGAAGGATAATGCGACTATGTCTGCTCACTTGAGCCAGTTCCATGCTATACTGAAGAACCTGACTTCGCAGGATATCACCTTTGGAGAGGAAGTAACTCCTCTTTTCTTGCTTGGAACTCTGAATGAGTCATGGGATGTATTCCGCACTGCTCTTTGTGCCTCTAGTGCTACTCTAAAATTGGCAGATGTTGAGAGTGCTCTTCTTCAGGAAGAGGTGAATCGCAAAAACTTGGATGCCTCTCGTGGTAGTCATGCTTTGACAGTTAGAGGCAGGAATGACAGGTATGACCGTGGTAATGGCCGAGGCCGTGACTCGCAGAAGGGTCGGTCTAAATCTCGTGGTGGCAAGTCGCGTAGTAAGTCGCGTGGACGCAATGCAAATGTCACTTGTCATCATTGTGGGAAAAAGGGCCATATTAGACCACAGTGTCATGAGTTGCGCAATGAGAAGCGCAAGGATAAGGGGAAAGATAAAGTGCAGGAGAAGTCCTCTGATCGCAGCATAGTACCTACGAAGTCCAACGTCAAGATTGAGGAAATTAATGTCACGCAGACTGAAGAGTCCGATGGTGGTGATGAGTTTATACTTGCAGCTAGTTCTTCTGATGCTTCACACTTGACTGAGACACCTAGTATGTATGCACAGTGCTGGTTATTGGATTCAGGTGCGTCCTTCCATGTGACGCCTTACCGTGAGTGGTTTCACTCTTACCGTACTGTATCTGGATCAGTCAGACTTGGAGATGACAGGTCTCTTGATATTGTGGGCTGTGGAGATATTCAGTTGCAGTTTTCCACTGGCAGTTCCTTTTTGCTCAGGGATGTACGTCATGTACCTGCGCTTACGCGTAGTCTTATGTCTGCAGGACAGTTGGATGATGCAGGATTTCATGTCTGTTTTGGGGATTCTGCCTGGAAGATTACCAAAGGCAGACTTGTGCTTGCTAGAGGCGCCAAGGCCGGTAGCCTCTATCCTCTTGTTGTATCTGGGTCTTCTGTAGACCATGTTTTGGCAGTGGGCTCTATCCCACATGTATCACTTTGGCATGCCCGTTTGGGGCATATGTCTTTGAAAGGAATGAAAATGTTATCTGGTTTGCAGTATCTTCCGCCTTTGGATTATGCATGTTTTGACTCGTGTGATCATTGTCTTTATGGTAAGCAGAATAGGTCTACGCATAAGAAATCGGGTAGGCCACGCATGAGTGAGCCCTTGGCATTGGTGCATTCCGATGTTTGTGGGCCTATGCCTTGCATGTCTATGGGTGGCGCGAAGTACTTCGTTACCTTCATTGATGATTTTTCTAGGAAAGTGTGGGCTTATCCCATAAAGCAGAAGTCCGATGTCTTGGCAGTTTTTCAGAGATGGCTTGCTCTTGTTGAGAACCAGACTGGGTATAGGCTGAAATGCCTTAGGACAGATAATGGGGGAGAATATGTCTCGCATGCTTTTGAGCAGTTTTGTGATGACAGGGGTATTAAGCGTCAGTTGACCGCCCCTTACACCCCACCCCAGAATGGTTTGGCTGAGCGCATGAACAGGACTATTCAGGAGCGTGTGCGCTCTATGCTTAGCCATGCAAGCCTACCCCCGAGTTTTTGGGCTGAGGCAGTTAGTACGGCAGTGCATGTCATAAACCGATCGCCTTCCAGTGGATTGGATTTCCAGGTTGCAGAGGAAGTTTGGGCTGGTAAGCCACCCTCTTATGCGCATCTCCGTGTCTTTGGATGTGAGGCATTCTGCCATGTGCCCAAGGACAAGAGGAGTAAATTGGATCCAAAGAGCATTAAATGCATATTCCTTGGCTATGGTGAGTCAGGAGAGATGGGCTATCGCCTATGGGATCCGCAGGCGCGGAAAATAGTACGCAGCCATGATGTCGTCTTCCATGAAGACAAGATGCATAGGCAGCCTGAGAAGGTGGTTGAGATCCGCAGAGTGATCTTTCAGGAGGAGCCTAAAGCTCCAGCACAGCCAGTAGTACAGCCTGCAGCAGTTTCTCCACAGGGCGAGGGTGTTAGACAGGCAGCAGAGCCTGTGGTGAGACGGTCTGCTAGAGATAGACGTCCACCTGACAGATTTCAGCCCTCTATGCATTATGTTTTGGTTACAGATGCAGGAGAGCCTTTCACTTATGATGAGGCTATGCGCAGGGGTGACAGTCACTCCTGGGAGAGGGCTATGCAGTCTGAGATAGACTCCCTGCATAAGAATGAGACTTGGGATTTGGTTGCCTTGCCTAAGGGCAAGAAGGCTTTGCCATGCAAGTGGGTGTACAAGCTGAAAAGTACCCCTGGACACCCCAAGCCGGCATACAAGGCTAGATTGGTAGCAAAGGGTTTTAAGCAGGAACATGGTGTGGACTTTGATGAGGTCTTCTCTCCTGTGGTTAAGATGACCACCCTGCGCTTAGTCTTGGCTTTGGTTGCACAGCTTGACTTAGATCTATATCAGATGGATGTCAAGACGGCTTTTCTACATGGGGACTTGCATGATGAGATCTATATGGATCAGCCTAAGGGCTTTGCAGAACCTGGCAGGGAGCACCTAGTGTGCAAGTTGAAGAAGAGCTTGTATGGCTTGAAGCAGGCACCTAGGGAATGGTATCATAAGTTTGATGCCTTTATGCAGTCACAGGGCTACAGCAGGAGTGCTATGGATCCGTGTCTTTACACGAAGAAAGCCCGTGATGGCAGTTTGCTTATCTTGGTACTCTATGTTGATGATATGCTGATAGTAGGGAAAGCTCATGATGAGCTAGATGCTCTTAAATCTCAGCTAAAGAAGAGCTTTGAGATGAAGGATTTGGGACAGGCCTCACATATACTTGGGATGCGCATTAAGCGCGATAGGCATCAGGGACTTTTGTATCTCTCACAGCAGGAGTACATTCATAAAGTCCTTGAGCGCTTCCGCATGCAGGACGCAAAGCCTATTGGCTGTCCATTACCTTCTTATGTGAAGGTATCACAGGCCGATTGTCCGCAGACAGATGAGCAGAGGGCCGAGATGGCCAAGATCCCTTATGCATCAGCCGTGGGCAGTTTGATGTATGCCATGATAGCCACTCGTCCAGATATTGCACATGCAGTTGGTGTTGTGGCACGCTATATGGCTACACCTGGCAGCAGACATTGGGATGCCGTGAAGGGTATCATGAGGTACCTGAAGGGCACAACAGATATGTGTATTTGCTATGGCAGCCAGGATACAGGGGTCGTGGGGTACACTGACTCCGATTATGCAGGACATGCAGATAGTAGGAAGTCCACTTCTGGCTATGTATTCACCTATGCTGGAGGGGCTATCTCTTGGATGTCCAGGGTTCAGAAGTGTACGGCTTTGTCTACCACTGAGGCCGAGTATGTTGCAGCCACTGAGGCTTGCAAGGAGGCCATATGGTTAGGCCATCTAGTTGCTGACCTTGGGATTGATGCTACACCTACACTGCATTCGGATTCTATGAGTACCATTCAGTTGGCTAAGAATCCGGTCTTCCATGCGAAGACGAAACACATTGAGGTGAGGTATCACTTCATACGTGGTGTCGTGGAGGACAGGTCTGTTGACCTTGTCAAGATCTCCACTGACGAGAATCCTGCAGATTTGCTCACGAAGAGCCTCACTACTGAGCGCTTTGCCTTCCTCAAAAGGTTGATGGGCGTTGGATGAGATGTCACCTTTCCTCATCCCTTGTACCTATGTACATTTGTACTGTCTTTTCTTTTTCTTTTCTCTCTCACTAGGGCAGATTCGCCTTTAAGTGGGAGGTTGTTGGGGGTAAAGGCGCCTCCGCCGTGCCGCCCCGTGTATTACTACACTGACAGTACCCGCCACTGCACACTGCAGGTGGCGGGCGCCCGTCACGTCACTTTATTCTTTATTCTTTTAGTGACAGTTTGAATAAAGGAAGGCCCGGTCACACATTGTGACTGTTGGAGTTCCCATTTCTTGTCTCTCTCTTTCTTGCTCTTGCTCTCCCGCCATAGCTCGCGTGCAAGCTTCGATCCTTCTCACCTTTCATTTAGAAACTCGGAAAACTCGTGGGAGATAAACTCACTACCGCTATCACTCCTCATGCACCCAACTCGACGACCAATCTAGTTATGAACCAGCAGCACCTAACAAGAAAAATATGTGAAAGCATCTGACTTATGCTTGAGGAAGTACACCCACATGTATCGAGAATGATCATCCACTATAAAAAAAAAGTACGGCGCGCCATTCAAAGCAGCAGTGGATGTCGGCCCACAAAGATCAACGTGAATCAGTCTAAGAGGATCCTCAGCTCTATGTGTAGACTGCTGAGGAAATGGGGTACGGTGCTGCTTCTCGAGCTGACAGGCTTTACAGACATCTCGAGCTAGCTTCAGGCGTAGAAGGCCCTCAACCAGCTCACGACGTGACAACTCATAAAGTGAGTCATAACCAAGATGCCCTAAGTGAAAATGCCAAAGACGCTCATTGTGTGTAGGCTCCCGAGATGTGGCTAAGGCCTTGAAGCTATGGAACACAGAGCCTTCGGCGGTCGGCTTGGTCAGAAAGTGTCTCATGTGGTATAGGCCATTAGGCTGTCTCTCACCGCGAGCAATCACTAAACTAGTTAGAGAGTCAAGGACCTCGACTGTGGTCGCTGTAAAGAAAAATGCTCGCCCCAATCGGCAAAGCTGCTGAACAGATAAGAAGTGTACCCCAAGCTGAGGGACATGATATACATTGTCCAGCAAAGCCAGACCCGGACCCTTGTCAGTGGCAAAACTGACGCAACCTTGAGCCTGAATCTTGATGAAGGAGTTGTTTCCTACACGGACCTGCCTGGCTGCAGGGGCTTGGGTACGGAAAATGTCCTCTATAGGAGTCATCTGATGTGTAGCTCCAGTGTCCACAGTCCAAACTGGAGTTGAAGTGCTCGGTTGTGACGAGTGGGCCTCTGCAGTAACCTTGTCGGGAGGCAACTCACAGATGTGGACGAGACTCGCATCTGATGTCTCTATGGAGACGATATGGGCCTCTGCAGACCAGTCAGACAAGCCCTCTGGAGTTGAGAACGTTGTCGACTGAGATGACTGTGCCGTGGTAGTGTGAGTCTAACCTTTAAACTGCCCCTTGCCATCACGTTGCCTCCCCTGCTGGGGGTTGCCCGACTGAGGGGCGAGGGTGTGAGACTTAGATTTTGGTGCTGTGCCTCGTGCCTTTGATCAACACTCATCGTCAAAATGGCCAGCCTTTTGACAATGTTGACAATACCTATTCTTTTTAGGTATATTCTGTCACCCAGGTTTGAGTTGTAACTGGGAGTTTCCTTGAGAATCCCTAGATTGATTTAGCTTTTGAGTTTGATTTTGATTTTGAGTGGAGGTTTGGTTTGGTTTGCCCTTCCTTTGTTGCCCTTTTTGAGAATGAGCAAGAAGAGCACCCTCTAAAGAGGAATTAATATTAAACTGATCGAATAATCGTGCATAACGCAACAGCTGAAACTCAAATTCATAGAATGTAGGCATGGTAGGCTTTGAAACTATTTCGTCCACAAAATTGAAGTATTTCTTGGGGAGTTTATTTAGGAACAATGTGACCTGATTGTCAGAGGACTTGGGAGTCCCTGTAGTGGAGAATTCAGCGAGGAGACGTTGATACTCAGTCAACTTGACTTTCAAGTCATCCCGGTCAGTGATTTTGAAAAGCTGAAGCTCATGGTCAAGATTAATACGACGGGTCCTATCTCGAGTCGCATAGCGGTCAGTCAAGTGCGCCCATCACTCTGACGGTAAGTCAAAATGCTGAAGCTGAGAATGAAACTTTGGCAATAAGTCCTGCATCAGCTCGACAATAGCGGAGGCATTCCTAGCCTTCCATGAGCGGACGACCTCGTATGGAACAAATGCGGGGTTGGGTTGGGGTTCCAACCCGTGCACCAGATCCCATAGGTTTTGTGAATCAAGGACATGTCTCATCAAATTCGACCAAGTAGTAAAGTTTGACCCGTTAAAACGAGTCTTGTCATTAAATGCATTCTTGGCAGAAGATGAGCTAGAACCATGAGGTGTCGGGTAGGTGGAGTAAGATGATGGTGGGAAAGATGGTGGAGGTGAGAGTGTCTGATAAGAGTAAGAAGGAGGGGGAAGAGGTGGGTAGGTAGAAGTAGGTGTCAGAAGTGGAGCAGCGGTGGAAGCATAAACATGTGCTGAAATAAACTGCTGAAACACAAGACAAAAAGAGAAAAGAAAAGAACACTATACAGATGAGAACTCAGATGTATGCACGGGAAATGGAATCCATATATCTGAACATGAGACAGTCGCATACAACAGTGAGTCACTGGCTGCGTGGGCACTGGCGCTGGCTCCTCTCTCCACAGAGTCTGCAGATGGTGAAATGAAGTGACTGACTGAGGAGGAGCCACTGAGTATAAATAGGCTGAAAAAGTGGGGAGCAATAATGCTGGTCGGACAGCATTAATGCTGGCCGACTGGTGCATAAAAATGCTCCACTGGCATAAAATGCCACACCAGAAAAATACCTAAAATACCTAATAAAAATGCCCAGCCCAGATCAAGCTCAGACTCACACATGAGCTGACAAATACTCTGCTAACACCCTCTCTCAGATCATGGGTGATCTGATACAATACAATAGTACAATGAAAAGGGATCAGAAACTATACAACATAGAACCACCAAGTAGAACCATGGATACCCAAGTAGTGGGTGATCAAGCCACCACTAAGGTGCCTCGGAGAGAACCTGATGTCGATGCCGATCGTACCAAACACCTGAAAATAGAGACCATGGATTCTCCGCCTTTGGCCAGACCACCAAAGTGTCCCCTCATGTGAGCTCCAGACGAAAGCCTCCCGCTCTCTGTCAGATGACCAGCTCATCATGAACCTAGATGTCAATCCCAACTCCAGGATTTGATTCCTCCAGACTGAAGTCGATGCGTCAGGAACGTCTCTCTCTGGAACCTGTGCACCTGTATAAAAATATAGATGAGGCGCGGCCGCCCCATCTGAACACCCGCTCACACTCCCTCTCTGGCACAAGAGAGTCGTGAGGGATGACCTCATCACCACCACTAGAAAGCAGCTGAGGAAGGGGCCACCAAGCCCTTCCCGCAATCCAAAGAAGAGGATCCCTTCCGCGCCTTGGACTTCACCTTGGTCGGAGGATCGGAGTCGGAGGCTGATGAAGGAGAGGACTCATCGGTAGAGTCAGCATCCTGCTTCGTCTTCTGCTCCTTCTTCCTGGAAGCCGCTAACTTCTTGCAGTCCTTCCGCAAATGTCCCTTCTTGCCACAGTGGTAACACTGGGCCTTCGACTTCTTCTTCCCGTGACCCCTCTCTGAAGCTACATAAGCCTCACCTCCATAATGTGCCGGAAGCCGCCCCTGTAATCTCAAGGATGCCTCATGTCATATGTAACTTATCATCAGTGGAAGTGCACGGAGGAGCCATATGGAGAGGATAAGAAGAGAAGTAGAGAAGAGATGGAATTTAGAGAGGAAACACAGCCAAAACACAAGCACAGACTACCGAAAATGAGAGTTCACATGCAATAGAACCCAAAATCTGATCGATAGAAGACAAAATCTGTTGCAGAAAGTCAAAAAATCAGTCAAAAACTGCCAAAAACAGCAAAAACGGCCTGAAGTAACAGTCACCCAGCCATGAGAGACGCTGAATCAGCAAAACGCAGGCTGTAAACTGGAGAAAAACAGGTAGAAAACTGTCGCCAGCAGCTACAGATGAAAAACGCAGGCAGCAGAGGGTGCAGAGGCAGCAGGCGATGGCAAAACTGCAAAAAACGCAGGCTGAAAACAGCCCCAAAATAGGTCGCCTGGCTGCGACAGCAGTCGTCTGATCAGCAGGGGTACAAAACAGTCCTGAAATCAGCAAGAAAACACAGCAGAAACACAAATCCTGAAAACTGATACCATGTCAGAAGTGGAGCAGCGGTGGAAGCATAAACATGTGCTGAAATAAACTGCTGAAACACAAGACAAAAAGAGAAAAGAAAAGAACACGATACAGATGAGAACTCAGATGTATGCACGGGAAATGGAATCCATATATCTAAACATGAGATAGTCGCATACAACAGTGAGTCACTGGCTGCTTGGGCACTGGCACTGGCTCCTCTCTCCACAGAGTCTGCAGATGGTGAAATGAAGTGACTGACTGAGGAGGAGCCACTGAGTATAAATAGGCTGAAAAAGTGGGGAGCAATAATGCTGGTCGGACAGCATTAATGCTGGCCGACTGGTGCATAAAAATGCTCCACTGGCATAAAATGCCACACCAGAAAAATACCTAAAATACCTAATAAAAATGCCCAGCCCAGATCAAGCTCAGACTCACACATGAGCTGACAAATACTCTGCTAACAGTAGGTTGTGAGTGTCCAATGAGTGCCGATTGATGCGGAGGCACTGGAACATGAATGTTCCATAAGGTGCCGATGTAGGTGGAGGCACTGGGACATAGTAGCCTTGTCCAAAGTAAGGTTGGGACACAGCATTATGACCAGAAGGTCCACTAGGCAATGCCATGGAGGCAAACTGTGGAGGCAATTGATCCACACTCGGGAGAGATTGAGTGGGATACCCAAGCTGGAATGATCTCGAAAGTGTGTATGAGGTAGGTGGAACACCGCTCGATTGAGGGAAGGATGAGGTCCTAAAGGATGTGCCTATGTTTCCATAACCCCCTGGTGTGATGTGCGGTGCGACATGAGGTGTCTGAAATGGAAATGTAAATGGTGTGAATGGAAGTGGTAAAGCAGCGGAAGAATGTGGTGGGATGGGTGGGTTTTGAAAGTGAGGTGTATGAGATGCAGATTCTTTTTGTTCATTTTTATCATTTAAAGACTGAAAATGAAATTGTGAAGATGATGATACACCATGTAATGAAGTGAAAGAAACACCAAATTCATTCTGATTATGTGAAGTAGATGGAAAAGAAGGAAGGATAGAAGAAGAGTTACCTTGCTTTTTCTTATAATCCTCGCGACGTGTGTTAACATACAAGAATTGGTTCTCTAGAGGACCTTTTTCGTAGTCAACAGACTGGACTCTTTCTTCCACATGATGTCTACCAGTATATTGTAAAACAGAAGAGGTAAAAGAAGGCACAAAAGACGAATCAAGAGTACCTTGCACCTGAGAGGATGGAAGAGTCTGAAAAAATGGAACATACTCCAGATCTTGCTCTCCAAGATGGGGGGCCCATCCCTGATGGAGGTCTCGACGGCCCTGCAACATCATCAAACTTACGCGCAACATTTGAAGAGTGAAATCCATGCATACCTTCATTTAGAAGCTTTTCTTGAAGGGCAATCCTTCGGTTGAGCTCCTCAATCTTCTTTTGTCGATAGGCTATGATCAGTTTATATTCCTCAAAGGTCAGCTTGCCTATCTTTTCTTCTATGTACTCAGATGTTTCTCCCACCATGTCGGAACTTTGTGGAGCAAGCTGATTGGCCCACTCGCTCGGTTCTCGACATAGACTGATCTAGAGACTGAAGTCATTTGAACCTACTGTAGTTCTTGCTTCTTGCGAAGAGCTTTCAGATCAAAGGCCTAGGTTTCGCAAAGAGTACCAGGCTCTGATACCATGTGAAGAAAAATACCCTAACATAGCAACATAAATAGAAATCGTACAACAAAGCACATACTGATAAAAAGAACACAGTTAGGGTTAGGGTTAGAGTAACTCAGAGACAATGAACATAGTGAATAAATGAAATGATATGACTACTAATAATACGATGCTCATACAACAAACACACTATGCAGTGAATGAATATTGAACCTCGAACTCCTATATCTCTAGGATCAGGGCAAGAGTAATGAGCCGGAGAGTGTGTCGTACTTCGAACGGATCCCGAATTGCAGCAAGGCAGCCTCCGGTTGTCGAACACCAGCAAACGCAACAATGAGAAGTTGGATTTGATGTAGACAGCAGTGAGGAGAGAGAAAGACAAAACGGAGCCTGCAGGAGAGAGAGACTAAAAACGCAGGTAGGACAGCCTGCAGGAGAGAGAAAGACTAAAAACGGAAAAGCGGAGCCTATAGTAGAGAGAAAGACTGAAAACGCAGGCAGGACAGTCTGCAGGAGAGAGAAAGACTAAAAATGGAGCCTGTAGGAGAGAGAAAGACTGAAAATGCAAGCAGGACAGCCTGTAGGAGAGAGAAAGACTGCAGCGACTACAGACAGGAGAGAGAAAACTGTCAGGGCGGCAGCTGGAGCCTGCAAACGCAGCAGTTTGTTGGCGTGATAGGCTGTACGACAGCAGTGCAGATGAACAGTAGTCAGTTGCTAGGCAGAAACAGCAGCAATCAGCGTGTGGAGGGCTGGGAACAGGCACCAGACTGTAGGGAAGAGTGATGGACAGCAAAGGCTGAGATGTCCTCTGTGATCGGGGTGTGGGCGGCAAGCTGGTAACACTTGAAACCTGCAAAAACGAGATTGTAAAAGAGTGGAGGGCTGGTTGCCAATTTATAGAAAATTAGGGTTCTAGATCCTCTCCCACTTAACTTTCTCGATCCGCTCCTAGTTTTAGGGTTTTGGCTAAAATAAGCCTAAAATAAGCCTAAAATAAGCATGTTTTGGGGTTGTTTAAGTGACTAAGTGCATTTCTTAGCACAACATGCCATGCTTGGGGCCTAGTGCACTTGATATGGATGAGGCTAGCGTCCCCCACCTTCATAACCTGCTCACACTTCCCTTTGGCATTGGAGAGTTGCGAGGGATGATGGTACCACTGGGGATAGAGGATTGATTTTGCCGTCACTACAGCCATTGCTACATGACTAGCATATGAATCGAAATTTGAGAATAATGAAGAGGTGGAGATGGCACTGGAGAGTTGCGAGGAATGATAGTACCATTGGGGATATAAGATTGATTCTACAGTCATTGTGGCCATTGTTGCACAACTAGCATACGAGTTGAAATTTGAGCGTAATGAAGAGGCAGAGGAGTCCTTACTCTTCTCCTCCTTTTGTAAATTGTTTCCAAGGCAATGCTACTAGCTTCTTGCTGTCCTTATGGAGGTGCCCTTCTTTCCACAAAAGTAGCAGTGACTCTTTATGGAGATGTGCTAGGAATTTCAAAAGAAAACAGAGTGTATGACCATGACTAAAACACAATGAACTCAAATACTAATGCAAAAATGCAAAAAACGTAAAAACACACAATGAAGGTAACCGAATAATGAATGAATAAAGGAATAAAAATGTACAAAATGCTCAAGGGGAGAGCTGTCTAATAGTTGATGGTTGTTGTGGGAGTGGAATGAGGGAGGTCTTGATGTGTGTCGTCCACTAGATATGGATCTTGAGTGCAATAACCACTAGTTTGAGCAAAGGCTAATGAAGAAAAGTGTTGAAAACTCAAAAACAGAGTTGTTGTAGATGCAAATGAAGATTAAACTGAAGCTGAAAAATGCTCCAAGCAATGAACAACAACACAACAACTTGTAGGGATAAAAACATAGCAGTTCACCAGATCCTAATGATCAGGGCAGCAGTTGGGGACACTTGAATAGGGGCTGCAGTGATGGCAACAACAGTTGGAACTAAACGCAAGTGTGAGTAGCCTTCAAATGATCATTGTAGCAGTTGGAGATGAGGAGGAAGGGGTGGGCAGTAGTAGTAGGAGTTGGCAGCTATGTAATGACGGGGGTTGAGTTGGGGTAACCTACAAAACAAGGGATGGAGCAAGTGGCTAGGCAGCCTCCTATTTATAGATGTGGATCCTCCTAAATCCAAACAAGGAACAATAGTAGGCCAACTTGTAGGGATGAAAATGCAGTAGTCCTCCAGGCCCTAATGATCAGGGTAGTAGCTAGGGACACTTGAAATAGTGGTTGCAGTAGTGGAATGGAGGGTTACAATGATGGCAACAACAGTTGGAACCAAACACAAGTGTGAGTATCCTGCAAATGATAATGGCAGCAGTTGGAGATGATGAGGAATGGGTGGGCAGCAAGAGGAGGAGTTGGCAGCTATGTAATGATTGGGGATGAGTTGGATTAATGTGCAAAACAAGGGAGTAAGTGGCTAGGCAACCTTCTATTTATAGATGTGGATCCTTCTAAATTTTAGGTGTTTGCTTATAGGACAAAGGAACTTGGGGTAATTTTTGGGTCTTGGGGTTGTTTTGATGAACTAATCAAAGTTTAATGCGTAATGCACCTTTTTTCGCTTAATACTCCCTCTCATGCCCAAAATTGGAACTAGAAAGGAATTGCAAGCTGTAAATAGATATGTCAGTTCATGGTTGAGTGTGTGCATGTGACTCAATGGGCTAGGGCACCACAGGATATTATCCTGTGTATTTAGGCATTTTTATTTGGCCATTATGATGTGGTTTGAAGCATTTTTCAGCTAGTTGGCTTGCATGGACGACTTGTCATATTCTTGGAATTTATTTTGCCCTATTTCATGCACTCCTCCTCCATAGTCATTATCATTTATCTGTCATTCACAGGTTTTGCTAGAGGGAGGAGCCGATGCTAGTGCCTTCACGACCAGTGACTCACATTGGTTTTTTACTGTCTCATGTCTTGGTATGTGGATTCCATGTCCCGAGCATTCTTTTGAGTTCTCTTCTTTTGCGGTGTTCTTGAATCTTTTCTCTGTCTTGTGTTCAGCAGTCTATTTCAGCATTTGTATATCCTTCATTGCTGCATCTACTTCTAACATGGTATCAGACTGCAGGATCTATGTTCTTGCTGATGTTTTTCTACCGATTACAGGTTTGTAATACCTCTTTTGATTAGGCGACCTGCTGATTGCTTTCAGCCTGTTTGTGGTCTACGTCAGCCTGCATTTTCTGCCCAGGAATCTGCATTTTCAGCCTGCGACGACAAGTGTTTGCCTTGTACTTGTTCGTTTGCTGCATTTATTGCTTCAGTCAGCCTGCGTTTTTGGTTTCCTAACCCTGACTGCTAGCTGGGTGACAGTGTCTATAGGTCATTTGTACTGTTTCTAGCATTCTCTTGCAGTAGTAGCCCTTTTGTTCTGTTCAGATTTTGGTTTCCAATGCTTATGAACTCTCATTTTGTGCAATCTTTGCTGTTGTTTTGGCTGTCTTCTCTCTTTGTCCACCTTCTATCCTCTTATCTTCTCTTCCTATCCTCTCCAGATGGCTCCTGCGTGCATTTCTATTGATAATAAGTTACATGGCCTTGACTATCTCACTTGGAGTATCGTT
The DNA here is from genome assembly GCF_053477565.2 of Lygodium microphyllum. Classification (NCBI taxonomy): domain Eukaryota; kingdom Viridiplantae; phylum Streptophyta; class Polypodiopsida; order Schizaeales; family Lygodiaceae; genus Lygodium; species Lygodium microphyllum. The sequence goes on from NC_141138.1 coordinate 94,343,406, forward strand.
ATGAAAGACTGGTTTGTATAGGAGTTATGGTACATTGTTTGTGGAGCTATTCTGCGTTCTTAGTGTCCTTTTTCCGTTTCAAAAGATTTTGATGAGGACATGAGGAATCTATGTCTAAATGGGATATGGATAATGCGCTTGACTATTCTACTATTCTTCGGTGTATTTTTAAAGAAGTTCTATTGGCGGTTACCTCTTGCAAGACATCTCCCGAAGTATGGTCGAAGCTTCAGATGTTGTACAAGGCACCTTTCACCATGCATATAGTGACACTTTATGGACAGCTTCAGTAGATGAAGTTTGAGCATAAGGACACTATTTAGTCATTTTTGCTCCTTGTTACATAGGTATAAGACCAACTTCAACACATGTAGTGTGTTCTTTTAGAGGCACAACACATCTTGTGGGGAGAGTACTCTACAAGCTCCCCCTAGAGTTTGATGGATTGGCCAATGCTTTGAGGATATAGACATTCTCGACACCTAAGAGCTTTATCCATATGTCCTCCATGCACAAGGTACAATGATAACTTAACAAGATACTGAAAATCCTACAACTCGAGACTGTAGGTATTGACAACAGGACAGGATATAAAGGAACCCATAACTTGGGATCGTAGGTATGGATACAAGATATTAGAATGACAAGATCTCCCTTGATGGGGATGAACAAGATATAAGACAGTACTAGACAAGATCTTGTACTACGAGATTACAAGATAACAAGACAATAGGAGTATAATGGAAGACAAGACAAGACTAGATACCATGACTAGATAAGAACTAAAATTGGAACTTGAAGTTACTTACTTGGAGGTCTCGACTCCTTAATCTTCCAAGATTGGCATTGGCAAGGCTGAGGAGCTTTATGGCTAGCCCCTCCTTTTATGGGTGTTGGAGGGCAACTAAAGATCTTTTAGAATGTTTCATGATGACATCATCAATGATGCAAGTGATGACATGGCATATTTTCTAGAAGGTTCTATGATGACATGGCAAGGGTAGATTCACATGGTTGGCTCGAGGATGTCTTGTTAAGGGTGCGTTCGCATGGGGTGTGGATTCATATAGCATGAGCAAGGATTAATCCGTACACTTGATCATGGTATGTTCGTGACATCACCCCCTTCTTTAGCGACGAGTTTCATGAGGAGCGGCTTGGTGGTTTGATCCAAGTTTCATTGTATTTCTCTTGCGAAAATCTTTAACTATGAGAGGCGCTCTCTGGAGATATTTTAGAGGTTTCCAAGTGCGATCATTGATGTCATATCCGTTCCACTGAACAAGGTATTCCAATCGACCTCGGGAGATCCTTGAGTCTAAGACATGCTAAAACTCAAATTCTTCACGATCTTTGATCTGGACAGGTGGTGGGGGATTAGATCTCTCCCTCCCCATCTCAGTGGTAAGCTATGGTATGGCTCGAGCAAGGAAACATAAAAGACTGGGTGGATCTTCATGATGCTGGGGAGTTGGAGTCGGTAAGCAACTGGTTTGATTTAGGCTACGATAGTGAAGCGTCTAAATCTTTGGTGGTCTAGCTTGGTGGAGGGCCTTATTGTTTGGAGGTTATGCCTGAGTAATCATACTTTATCACCGAATTTGTATGCAAAATGTTGGAGACAATGTTGGTTTACATAGTGCTTGTACAGATTCTGAGCCTTTCGGATTTGTTGCTTGAGTTCTTGGTGTGTATCTGCTAGGTTTCTAGCTTTATCTCGGGTGGCAAGGTTCTTTACATGATTGCAAAGATGTACATTCATCCTTGGGTGTTGGCCATAGTTTGCAAAGGAAGGGCTTGGTAGATGCATGGATACTATTATTATAAGCAAATTGGCAAGAGCTCAAACCAACCATTCCGATGGTAGTTAATGGTGTATCGGAGATATTGTTCCAAGACTTGATTTACCCGTTCTGTTTGACCATCAGTTTGTGGATGATTGGTTGCGGATAACTTAACTTGGACCCCAAAGAGGTTGCAAAGGCTCTTTTAAAAGCTAGATATGGATTGGGAACCTTGATCGCTGATGATGTCGTCTGGGAGTCCATGTAATCTGAAAATGTATGCAAGGAAGAGTCTAGCGATAGCTGCATCTGTGATGGTCTTGGTGGTAGGAATGAAATGTGCCATTTTTGTGAACCTATCTACCACAACAAGAATAGAGTCATATTTGTCTGATTTGAAAAGATCTGTTATGAAATCCATAGATAGAAAAGACCAGGGTAGTGCTGGAATGGGCAAGGGTTGTAGGAGGCCATGTGATTTGTGACAAGGTACCTTGGCCCTGTTGCAAGTATCACATGATTTTATATATTTCTTAACTTCTTTTCACATTTGGGGTCACCAAAAATCTCTTGAAATAAGCTCTAAGGTCTTATTAACTCCAAAGTGTCTTGCTATTGGAGTGTCATGGTGTTGTTGGAGTACCTAGAGTCTTGGCTTTCTTGGAGGGATGTAAAGTAGATCCTTATAATATAACAATCCATTAGTTTTTTGAAATTCACAAACTTCATTTTCTTTTCCTTCCTGATTTTTTCTCTTAACATTGTTGGCCAAATCATCATGCGGTAAGGTAGGATCGTCTTGGTGACAATTGGAGATGGCTATTAGCTGGAGGTCATTTGGCTTGAGTAGTATTGCTTGTTGTTAATCAAAAGCTTCTTCTCTCTTCTTAGGTGCCAGGTAGGATCTTCTTAATAAAGCATTTGATTGGCTTTGTTGGCGTCCTAGGTGATATGTGATGACAAAGTCAAACCTAGATAAGAAGTTACTCTAGCGAGATTGCCTTCGATTGAGGATGCGGATTGTCATAAAGTATTCTAGATTTTTGTGATCTGTATGGACAATAACTTTATGGGCTATACCCTCTAGATGATGATGCCAAGTATCAAAGGCATCTATAATGACAAGGAGTTCTTTGTCATGGATCTCATAGTTTGACTCTGGAGGGGAGAACTTCCTTGAGTGGAATACGAGTGGATGCATATGACCATCATCTACAATGGCAAGGAGTTCTTTGTCATGGATATCATAGTTTATCTTTGGAGGGGAGAACTTCCTTGAGTGGAATGCGAGTGGATGCATATGACCATCATCTCCATGTTGGGACAAGATGGCTTCTAAGGCATAGTTTGATGCATTGGTCTCCAAGAAAAATGGCTTGGTAGGATCTGGGTGGATTAGGATTGAGGCAGTGGTGAAAGTAGTCTTTAGGGTTTGGAAGGCCTTCTCGACTTTTGGGGTCCATGAGAACTTTGAGTTTCTTGTGAGTCTGGTGAGTAGTGTGACTATCTTTGAGTAATCCTTGATAAATATCTTGTAGAGTTGGCAAAGCCAAGGAAACATTGGACATTGCGGACATATGTGGGTGTTTGCCAGTCAAGAATAGTTTTGATATTCTTGGGGTCCATGAAGATTCCTCTCTAGGAGACATTGTATTCCAAGAATTCCACTTCTGTTTGATGGAAAAAACACTTCTCAAGTTTTGCATATAGTCCTTTTTCTTTGAATGTTTCCAAAACTAATTTCACATGGTGCTCATGCTCCTTTGGATCTTTTGAGAATATCAAGATATCATCCAAGTATATAACTACAAAATCATCTAGATGCTCTTGGAAGATATCATTCATCATATATTGAAACATTGTAGGAGCATTGGTGAGACCGAATGGCATAGCAAGATACTCGAAGTGACCATATCTTGTGCGGAAGGTTGTCTTCCATTCTTCTCCTTCTTTGATTTGTACAAAGATTGTAAGCCCCTTGTAGATTAATCTTTGTGAAGATCTTGGCTTTTCCAAGGCGTTCCAAGAGCTCTGGTATCAATGGCAAAGGGTATCGATTCTTGACTGTTATCTTGTTGAGTCCTCGATAATCTACACACATTTGAAGTGACCCGTCTTTCTTCTTCACGAACAGAACTGAGGCTCCAGCAGGAGACTTCAAGTGCCTAATGAACCCCTTGGCTAAGTTCTCATCAATGTTCTTGCGTAGTTTAGCTAGTTCATCAGGGGATAGCCTGTAGATGGGTCCAAAAGGTGGTTGAGCCCCCTCATGGAGTTCTATAGGACAATCATATGGTCTATGTTCGGGCAAGAGATTTGCATTTTTTTTTTCAAAGACATCTTGTAATTCTTGATACTATCTTGGTAGCTTGACTCATCCTTACTAGATTCTTGAGCTGGTATATGATATATCATGTATGTTGGTTCGTGCCTTGCTGTGTGCATAAAGGCTTTGACTCCTAGATATATCGACTTTTCTTGATTTTCATGACGTGTAAACTTTTGCTAAACCCAATCAATTTCTGGGTTGTGTTTCTTTAGCCAAGGCATCCCAAGGATGATTGGATTTGTGGGACTGGATATGACATTAAAGCATACAAGAGATTTGTGATCGCCAAGAGTTACCATGAGTGGTCAGATTTGCTTGGTAATATTTGTAGATGCTAGAGGTCTTCCATCCATGACTTTGGCTGGTGCTGGATTGGTCTTTTAGAGTATTGGAATCTATTATTTATTCACAAAGCCATCATCAATGAAATATGCGGAGGCCTCGGAGTTGACCAGGGCTTTGAGGGAAAGAGTCTTTCTCGGCACTATTATCTAGACTGTCACAAGGAAAGTTTACATGGGTGTGGCTAGGATCAAGAAACCCTTTCTTATATCAAGGTTTGGTTGTGCGGTTTCATTTACAACCGGACATCTTCGTTTTCCTACTCGAGGGTGGTTGCAGGAACTCTTGGGGTTCTTGTCCTCTTGATTGGGCAATTTAGGGCGATGTGTCCAGGGTTTCCACAATATAAGCATAGATGATCTTCTCTTTGTCTTTGCTTTTCTTGTGGGATCAAGGGCTGGAATTTGATATTATCCATTTGCATCAGTTCAGGCTTGGTTACTTCTCTGATTGGGGCTGGGTTCCATTGGCGAGGCCTTAATTCTTCTTGCTTTTCTTGCATCCTCTCGAACGATCTATTATCACACTGGATGGCTTGCATGATATAATCATTGAGTGTTTTTGCCTCAGGCATAGTGAGCACGAGGTCCTTGATGTCATCTTGAAGACCCTATTTGATTTGGTTGATAAAATACTCCTCATGCCTAGTGAGGTCACAGATTAATTGGCTTATTTTAGATGCATAAGTAGAGGCAGGGTGGTTACCTTGTCGTAACTTCCGAAGTTTTGTTTCTACTACTCGACCAATGTTTGCATCTTCAAATGTGGAAGTGAGCACGCAAAGAAATGCCTCATAGTTATGAAGTACTGGCATATTCTTTTCCAAGGTTGGGGCGAACCATGATAAAGCTTAACCACAAAGTAAAGTCCCAATGAATCCCACCTTGGAAGCATCATCGGGATACCTATCTGGTTGCATGCGGATATAGAGCTTTACTTGTTGCAAGAATCCCCTAAACTTCGAATGGTCATTGTTGAACTTCTTTGGCATGTTGATCTTGGGTTCTCTTGTTGGGGGTTGATAAACATGCAGAATCATTTGATCACTTCCTTTGTTGTTCTGCAAGTCTCGGGTTTGGTCTTGCATCTCTTGAAGCACAGGGCCTAGATGCATAGGGTGTTCTATTTTGAAGTTGTGCTTGTCATTCATTTAAGTCTTGAATTTGTCATTGGAGGCTTTAAAGGGAGGCCACGATTCTTTCAAGGGTCGCCTCCATGGTGCTCAGTAGGGTTAGAAAGTAGTTTTGCCAAATTGTTATGGGAGCACTAGAGTGTGCACAAGAGACTAGACTAGATGAGGATTTGTTACAAGAATTCTGATTACAAGATAATCCCACATAGGGGCATAAGGTACAATGATAACTTAACAAGATACGGAAAATCCCACAACTCGGGACCGTAGGTATGGATACAAGATATTAGAATTATAAGATCTCTCTCGACGGGGATGATCAAGATATAAGACAATACTAGATAAGATCTCGTACTATGAGATTACAAGGTGATAAGACAATAGGAGTATATTGGAAGACAAGACAAGACTAGATACCATGACTAGACAAGAATTAAAACTAGAACTCGAAGTTACTTACTTAGGGGTCTCAACTCCTTGAGCTCCCAAGACTGGCATTGGCAAGATTGAGGAGCTTTATGGCGAGCCCCTCCTTTGATAGGTGTTGGAGGGCAGCTAAAGATCTTTTAGAATGTTTCATGATGACATCATCGATGTGCAAGCGACAACATGGCATATCTTCTAGAAGGTTCTATGATGAAATGGCAACAAGGGGCGGGTTCGCATGGTTGGCTCGAGGATGTCGTGTTAAGGATGCGTTCACATGGGGTGTGGATTCATATAGCATGAGTGTGATAGGTATCGGGTAAAGGGTGCTTGTTGTGCCATTGGCCTTCTAAAGCTTGCAAAGGTAGTGTTAAACAACTTTGAACCCTTTTTTTGGGGGATGAAGTAATCGTGCCCATGGAGGGGCGAAAAACAACATTACAAAACAAAGGGCTATCCCAACCACCCATCCACAATGTCGGTGACAAAGTAAAGGGGTAAAGAGGTATGGTACCTAGTAGTGATGGTGGTTACTCGCAATAGAATCATTGGTTGAGACAACTCATGATCCGCTCAAGGGTGCTCTGTTGAATGAGACGCATAGATGAACGTCACATGATGAGAATGCACATGCAACAAGGTGTCACTTGGACAATGTCTATCATAGGGAAATTGTTTTGCCGGTATTGAAGACAATGCTGAAACTTGTAAGTACCAATCGAAGGGTAGAAATCCCATGTCAACCACGAACGTCAATGTTGAAGGAGGAAGAGGATCTCATGTTAGTTGTTGTGAGGTGCATGTGTAGAAATGCAAGGGTTTGCATTGAGAAAACATAGAATGTATGACTATAACTAAAACACAATAACTTAGACAGGGGTTGAGTAGTGAATGGTGTTAGAGAGTGATGTCCACCAAAGATGGATCCTGAGTATTGTAGAAGTGAGAATTGATCATTCGAGGTTGAGGATAGTCATGCGACAGCTGTGTGAAGTTATGTAGGGTTTGCAATGAGGAAATACAGGATGTATGATCAAGATCGAAACACAAAGACTCAGACAAAGACAAGCAAACTCAAACCCTAAATGCAAAGACTCAAAACTCAAACACAGAGACAAACACAAAGAGAAGAAACTCTGAAATGAATGAATGCTGTAAATGAATTTAGAGTGTATAGAATGCCCAAGGGTAGAGCAATGTAGTGTCGAAGAGTGACATTCACCGGAGATGGATCCCAAGTGTAGTAACCACGAGTCGGAGATGAGAGAGAGTGTTGAATAATGAAGGGCAGCAGGCTGGTCACCAAAACACAGTAGTCAGAGGCTGAAATCTTGTAAATGGAGTAGTGTACCATCAAAGGAAGGTTGAAAATTGATCACTTGAGAGGCAAATAATTGTTAGGCGACAAAATTGGAGAGGTGTTTGTTGATGTAGACGTCTTGTTGGACAGCAAAAAAGCAAGTACTGCAGCAGTCCCTTGGTGGGAGAGATGACAGTAACTTGTTACTTGACACTAGATCCTGAAAACGCAGGCTGATCGGGTGCTATGATGATGTAGTAGATGGAGACCTCTAAATAGTAGGGCAATGGCTGAAAATAGGCCTCCTAGAGCTAGATAGTGATGGGCTGCAGCCGATGACGGATGGACAGCAGATGGTAGGTGGTTGATGGTTGAAATCTGCATAGTGGAGTGAGAAACCTACATAACAGGATAAGGTTGAATGGTGGGCAGCCTTTCTATTTATAGATGTTGAGGGGTGTCCTAAAAATTAGGGTTTTGGGGGACCGTTGAAACTCTCTCGAATTGCGCTCCAAATTTGTGTTTTTCATTAATTAAGTGTATTTTGAGGATGTTTAAAAATGCTAATCAGCTATAAAGCATGTTTTAGCTCAACATCTTCTCTCAAGCCCAAAGTTGAACCTAAAAGGGGAGACTTGCAATGTTACCCTAGGGTGTCCCAACCCAAAGCAACAAGGGCATCGAAACAAAGGGTGCACGTCGGTTGTTGAGTGGCCTACTAAGACTCCAGAGGCGATGGTTATCTTACCAAGGGAGTCCAAGTAGTCACCTTAGAGAGGACAGGGCATCGGATAAAGAGTGCTCGTCGGTTGCCTAGTGGCCTACCAAGCTCTATAAAGGCGGATTGAAACCAGCCGAGAGAGTTTAGCGGAAAGCCTTGGGAAGTGGTTTGAGAGAGTTCAATGAAAACCCTAATTTTTGGGGTGCCCTTTCACATCTATAAATAGACAGGCTGCCCCCATTCAGCCTCATTTCGTCTGTGCAGGTTTCACACTCTCCAGTGCAGATTTCAGCCATCAGTCTACCTCCACGTGGCTGTCTAGCCCTCGTGATTGCTGCACCTCTCCCTCTCGCCTCGCAATGCCCTAGCGCCTTCTTCGAGGTTTCGCCCATTGTCAGGCGTCATCTCCCAGGCTGCGTTTGGCCTTCAGCTGCCATCGCCAGCATCTCCAACATCAGGCGACATCCTATAGCCTGCGTTTGCATCCTTCTAGAGTTGCCTGGTGTCATCTTGCCTCTCTGCAGCCGTCGCCTCTGTCTCTGGCAGCCCTTGGTGTCAGCGTTTTGCAGTTTTCTCTCTCTTCACACTCTGACTGGTGGTCACAGACTTGGGATCCGTGTCCGGTGGACATCACACTCTGACATTGCTCTGCCCTTGAGCACATTGTACACTCTTGCATTCATTTACAACATTCATTCACTTTACAATTGTGTTCTCTCTCTCCCTTCTTCTGTTTGTGTTTGAGTTTTTGTGTTTGAGTTTTGAGTTTTGCGTTTAGGGTTTGAGTTTTGCCCTCTGTGTCTGTGTCTGTCTCTTTGTGTTTTTGTCGTGGTCGTACACTCTGCGTGTCCTCAGTGCAAACCCTAGCTGTTTTCTTCATAGATGACCTAGGACACATTGCATGCCTTTTGCCAAGCTTACAGTGAATGAGGGGTATGTTCAGCCAAGAGCCACGGCTCAATTCCTTATCCATCTGCCACAACATTATTATTTGACTTACGATGAAGTATTGAGTGGGTTTTCAAATACGTTTTGCATGCAAATAGCGTGAAATAAGAGTTTACAAGGTGAAGCACTTGATTCGCAGGCCTAATTTCTATGGTTAGGCTAAATGACTTTACCTTAATTTACTCATAGCACGCAAATGGAAGGGAAAAATAGGAGGAACTACCTATATTATTGGGAACAAAAGACTAAATGACATCCCAACGCAGGGCATTTGATTAAGCAATAGACAAGCCATATAGAAAACAACAGTGAGATATTTGAAAGGGAAAGCCTTGGAGAGAAATCAAAGGGCCCATATCATTTGTTGACCTCGTAAGGACTTAGAAGTAAGAAAGCACTTAGTGAATGCTAAGTAAAAAAAAAAAGGGCCTATGTACTTGTTATGCTTTGAAAGCTAAGGGCAGTTGAAAATTGAAAGAAAAAAATTTGATGGGCCAGAAATGCCAAAACATGCCTTATTGCTTACATAATGAACAAGCGCTCTCGCTGAAATGAAGAGATAGCCTTAAGATAAAGCAGTAAAGTGACTTAGTGGTTTTGATTCGCTTTTAAAGACAAAAAAATGGGGCAAGCCGAAAGCAAGCAAAAGGCCTTTTATTATACAGAATAAAAGCGATTTAGGATTGTCCCCATTCCATTTAACACTAACTATTTTCTCTTCTGATTAAGTGGTTGGGAATTAAGTATGCTTTTGGAGTCTACTAACTTCGTTCGTAACCTCTTTTTTTTGAGGCGGATTTGATTGGAATTTGAGAAGTTTCTCTTATTCAAAATTTCTTGTGTTAAGGGAGGCTTAAATCAGATTATCCTAGCTGAGCCCCTTAAGCCCTCTTCTTACGAAAATAGGTCAATTCTAAAAAGGAACAATAAAAAGAACCTATTTCACGACTTGGAAAAGAAAGGACAATGTAATGTTTGAAAAAGATCTGTCAAGCGCAAGTAAAAAAGCTGTATGATGGGTGACTTGCATGTTCGGCTTGGAGAGCACTTATTTATCCTGCATCATTCATTTACATAGGTCAGATAGCGTTTAAGAGACATAGATTTGTTTCGATGAGATCTACATTTTATCATCATTCAGCTAATCATATAAAAATCTTTAGCCCTCTATTGTTAAGCGCAGGTAAACGATTGACTCTATCCTATTGGCCGGGGAACTGTACAGAGAATAAAGACGTAGCTAGCGGGTACGTCGATAAGGCCTCCGGAAACCCTTTGACAACTGCACCTTTTATGCCTTTGGTTACACAATATTATCTCCATGTGAAGAACTAAATTCATTTTGATCCTACTATGGTTAACATAATCAACGACAATCTTTTACTTTTCTCTCCTCTCTTCTTCCGTGGCAAAGATGTTACTCGATTTTCCGGTACAGTGGACAAGAAACGGAACTAATCCGAAGGAAGGAAATGATGCCTGTAAATAGCTAATGTCTTATGTGAGAAAGCTAAAAATCTCTGTTGTCGATACTATTGTAATAAAGATACCTGTGTAAGGCACAATGTTAAAGGGTTGCATTGCCACTAATGATGTACTTGGGTGCAAAGTGGTATACTTTTGAGTGGTTAGTGATGGCCTAAAGCCTTGATGTGCATTAAAGACAACGTGTGCTAAGATTGGATAATCTATTGTAGGTCTACAATAAGGATCTAGATTGAAAGAAGTGGAATCTAAATGTGAAGTGAATGTGGAAGAGAAGGGTGGAAAATGTAAAGGTGGATTGGAAGCACTAAACTTGTACTTAAATGAGACATAGGATAAAGGATTGCATTTTGAAATATCTCTGAACATAGAGTTTTCTTCAAAGCATATTGGCCCCAATCAAGGTCTCCATGGTGACTTACAGTTGGTTCTTGCATAACAGAAGGAGCAGTATAGATAAAATGATATTCACGCAAAAATGGATTATACGAACTTGCCACTATGCTTGATTATGAAGAGCTTCAACTTTTGACTGTGTCTTGAGTGGATAGTCCTTCCTCAAGTGAGAGGTGATTAGTCTCGTTTGCAGAGTGCTTCAATTGTGATACACCTTGTGAAGGAGTATGAGATGAAGAATAGTTGGACCTCAATTGATTGATCTCTCCAAGAAAGGTTAGTAGAAACATTGTCTTCCAAATCAAGACCATAATGCCTCCTTAGGCCCTCCATTAAAGGGCATTAGAGGATCTGAAGATGGAGTCATTTGAGCTATCGTGAATCCGATACATGTCATTCATGTATCGCACCCAAAACCAAGCACTCCATGATAGCCAGCCACATGATACTCTTTAAAAGAGCACTGGCTTTGATACCGTGTGAAGATATGCTAGGGTTTGCACTGAGGAAACACAGAAAGTACTGCCATGATTGAAACACAAACTTTGATAGTGACATGCAAAACTCAAACCCTAAATGCAAAACACAAAACTCAAAATGCAAAAACATAAACATAAAAAGAGAGGAAAGAAAACTCTGAAGTGAATAAGTCAATGCTGTAAATGAAGGAAAGAATGTACAAGATGCTCAAGGGTAGAGCTGTCCAACAGTGAGTGGCTCTTGTGGGAGTGGGTTGAGGGAGGTGTTGATGCCTATCATCCACGAGAGATGGATCTTGAGTGTAGAAACCACTAATGGGAGTAAAGTTTGATGAAGAAAAGTGCTGAAAACACAAAAAAGGGCTTGATGTAGATGATGGAAGTTGATCACCAGCAGCAGTGGGAGGTTGGGCAATAGCTGTAGACCACGTAGTAGCAGTAGCTGGGGGTTGGACAACTAGCCAAAGGGAGATGATGGCTGAAACTTGCAAGACAAGGATAGGGCTGAATGGTGGGCAGCTTGTCTATTTATAGATGTGGAAAGATCCTCCCAAATTAGGGTTTTGCATGTGGGACATAGAAACTCTTTAGAACCACTCCGTGTTTAATGAAACTTTTGGTAATTTAATGTTTGGGGTTGTTTTAAAGAGCTAATTAGAGGGCAATGAAGTTTTAGCTCAACAATGTCCACTGGAGACGGATCCCAAGTATTGTAACCACAAATCAGAGCTGAGCTGATCACTCTGGGTTGAGAACAAGCTATTGCCTGGCTCTAGGGGGTGTGAATGTAGGCTGAACATGTGTAGTCAATGAGGCAGCATTTGGCGACATGAAACTGTAAATGCAGCAGGCTGATGACTCCATGTAGCAAGCCGGTAGCTGTAGACTGGTTGCCAGGTGTTGGAGGAGGAAGGGCTGCAGTTGCCAAGGGCTAGACAGCTTGTCAATGGTGGCTGATGGTTGAAATCTGCATAGTGGAGTGAGAAACCTGGACACAAGGAGGGGCTGAATGGTGGGCAGCATGTCTATTTATAGATGTGGAAGGATCCTCCCAAATTAGGGTTTTGCTTATAGCACATAGAAACTTTCTAGGATTGCACATTGTTTAATGAAACTTTTGGTAATTTACATGCTCTGGGGATGTTCTAAAGAGCTAATTAGTTTGTAATGAATTTTTAGCTCAACAGTCCTCAAGAACCAAGATGAAATAATGCAATTCGATAATGATGGTAGACCTAACACACCTAAGCCTAAATAGCCAAAGAAGAGTTAGCCATTTGGTATGTGGAACATGTCCATACTTGATCTTGGGAGAGGGCTCCAACGCTGACCAAGTGGTGTAGGCAAGCTTGAATCTCAGACTCGGGAGATGGCTCCAATGTTAGTTGAGAATTGCCAAGATAGTAGTCTAGCATGCAAATGGATCAAGAGGATGGAGGAGCAAAGACGATAAGGAAGACGATACTCAAAAGATATCAGGTCTATTGCTCTGATACCAGTGTTGAGTTCAGTAGCATGAGAGAGAGAGAGAGAGAGAGAGAGAGAGAGAGAGAGAGAGTACACAACAAGCCGAATAGATTGATGTGATAGATGTTAATGAAAGTATAATGGTTGTCTCATTATATAGGCATAGGGTTTCCCCCAAACCTTTTGAGACCCTTATTAAATGCTAGGAGGTGTAGAAGGTGTTCGCACCTTTCGCGCGCGTGTGCGCGCGCACACACACACATTTACACGCAAGGTGTGTTCACACAGTGGGGCATGTGTAAAACTAACAAAGAAAGCAAGGAAATAAGGGAATGAAGCCAATAAAAAAAGAAAAAGGCACAAGTGAACACCTCCTTGTGCATGCATTTAATGATTTGTATTTCTTTGCTTTTTGTGCAAAAAATCACAAAAACTATTCTTATAGGCTTTTGGCCTTTCTTGCTTGAACAACTTGCTTTTGGCTAATCATTCCTAAGCTCTATCTAATTTTTGTTGAGGTCTAAACCATAATTCCAACTCTACAAAAATAATTGTCTTGTCCTAATGTCACAAAATAAAGGTTGCAACAATAATAAATAATCTCGGGAATACAAAGTGCACTAATGAATAATAAATTTGTGCACCAATGGTACAAATTAATATTCATGCACACCAGAGTGTTAGCAGATATTCTAGCTCATGTGCGAGTCTGTGCATGCTTTAGGGATGGGCATTATTTAGATTATTTTAGGCATTTTTAATGGTCTTCATTTTGGTCATATTTAGCATTTATTGCTGACCGATCAGCATTAAATGCTGGCTGACCTGATCATATTGAGGACATATTTTTGTCCTATTTATTGAGGCTCTTCCCCCTTAGTTAGTCAATCACTCACCATCACACTTGTGGATATTTTGTTGGGGAAAGGAGCTGGTGCTGGTGCCCACAGAACGAGTGACTCTTTGTTGTATGCCACTGTCTCGTGTTGGATATATGGATTCCATTTCACAAGCATACATCTGAGTTCTCATCTGTATTGTGTTCTTCAATGTTCCTTCTTTCCTTTCTCTTTTGTCTTGTGTTTAGCAGTTTATTTCAGCACATGTTTATGCTTCCATTGCTGCATCTACTTTTGACATGTTATCAGATTTCCGATTCGGTGCTCCTATTGTGTTTTCCTTGCTGATTTCAGGACTGTTTTGACCATTGCTGATTAGATGAGTGTTGCTCTCACTAAGGCGACCTGTTTTTTTGTAGTTCATGCTGCGTTTGCTGATGTTTTCATCCGTATAGCTTGCATTACCCCCTTTGTTGCATGTGTTTTTGATCCAACTTGCGTTTTAGTGTTTTTGCACTTGCTCATGGCTGGTGACTGTTTTTGCTGTTTCAGGCAGTATCTGGCTGATTTTTTTGCCTTTTTGCAGCAGATTTCGTCTTATTTTGGTCAGATTTTGGTGAATATTGCATGTAAACTCTCATTTTTTGCAGTTTGTGCTTGTGGTTTGGTTGTGTTCCCTCTCCCAATACCTTCATTTCTCTCCTTATTTTCTCATCCTCTACAGATGGCTCCTCTGTGCACATCCATTGATGATAAGTTACATGGATCTCTGACTATCCCACATGGATCTGACTATCCCACATGGAGTGCTATGATGAAAGCTTGGTTTGTGTAGAAGCAGTTATGGTACATAGTATGTGGAGCTCTTTCTTGTCCTAAACGTCTTATTTCGATGTCAGATGATCTTGATGAAGATAACCATGAGGAAGCGGTGCTTACCTGAGATTGGGATGATGCATGTGCCTATTCAGCTTTGCTTCGATGTATTTCTAAAGAAGTTTTATCGGCGGTTACTATTACCAGTTGGTGATACTTTTTACAGTTGCTTTTCTTATTTACTTATATAAATATTTTATTTTCCTTTTCTTTTGTTGCTGTTGTTTCTTACCTCCAGAGTTCTCTTGGAATAAGCCAGGATCTTTGCATAGCCAGAAGAGGCAGCCATTGGGACAAATTGAACTAATGGTTTGTCTGAGTCTTAAAACCGGTTTCATATTGAATGGGCACTAAAGAATAGAATGCCAGTGGTTTCGGACTGTGTGCTTAGCCATTGGAGATAGTGCAGGACAATGAGCTTGGCAAAGACAGAAGATGCACATGTGAGCATGCTCACAGAATATATGTCACAACTCTATAGAAACAGAATTTGTATCCTTTTTCATTAATTTGTCTATATAATGATTTATTAAATTTATTTCCTTTGCGCTAATTAGATATAAAGAAAAGTGCATTGGAGCTGGCCATCGATAAGTGGTCACAGGTTATGGTGGACCCACGCGGTGGGTTAGAGAAAAGATAGTTCACACTTCCACCTATATGGCCCGATTGGGCGCCTGTGACCAGAACTCACACATATCAGGGTTAGACTCGCACACATAAAAGATTGATGCCTTGAAGTCTGGACTAGATCCACCAGAACAGACAGTTACAACCAACAAGATGGCATGATCATGAAATGCTTGTATAATGTGCATGTGTGGGCTGAAAGCTTGAAATGCACATTTCTTTGCATAGGAAAGTCACATAAAGATTCTGATACCGTTTTTGCGATGTACACGGAAAAAGCTTTCATATGACACCCATATTGGGGGGGGGGGGGGTCCCTAAATTTTAGGAGATCCCTAAATTTTAGGAGGTCCCTAAATTTTAGGAGCCTCGAATTAGTCTAAAAATGCTAGTCCTAAAAAATAGGGATGTCATTCTAAAAATAGTAAGTTTTGTACTTTGACTGTGCTTACTAAATTTGGTTGTTTCTATTCTTGACAGTATTCAGCCCAAAAAGGAAGGCCATAGAGAAGAGACAAGTGTCAAGACACTTGTCACACAAGTTTCCAAGTGTCCCACCACTTGTCACATCTCATGACATGTGGTTGGACACTTGTCTTGTGCTACTCCACTTTTCCCTTTTGTACTAGCTCTTCCCTCTCCTATAAATAAGAGCTCGTTTTTCTTCATTCAGCATCATTTTTCTTTGCTGTAAACTCATGTACAGCACCCACAAATAGCCAGAAACTGGCCCCATCCATCCCCATCATCATCCCCCACTTCTCCATTATCAAATTCCTCCATATTCCCTCTTCTATCACTGCTGTTTTACAGGACAGCAAGCCTGTAAATTCATTACAGCACCTCGTTCTCAAGCTCTTTCTTCCATTTTAGCAACAAGAAGCAAGCCCTATCCATGTACTACTATTCAACGATGGAGAAAGGCTGATTTCCCCTCTTTCTTCTCTCATACTGTAAAGAAATTAGTTCTTATTATTGCATAATAGATAATGCATGTGTGTTTGTACGTCTTTGCATGATCTTGTGAGAGTGAGAATTACTTCTCCTCACTCTCAGGTTGATTGTAACTGAGCTCTTCCCTAAGGAACTTGGGTTGAGCAGAAATACATTCCTTCGGGGGGGGGGGGGGTTTGCCCATCTTCAACCCTCAATCTTGTCTCCATTACTTTTACATTTTCATGGCTGTAATTTTGTGAGTAATTTTCATTTTCAGCTTTAAGTGTTCATTCTCTTTTATATTAAATCTCGAAAACAAGCGAATATCATAATTGTTAAGCATACTATGTTGTTCGGGGCGTTTACAATAAAAGTCACCGTAATTGAGCCATGCTACACTTTTTGATGTGGTCACAAGGATAAAAGTTACTCAGAACAACTTGAGGAATGTAAGGGTTACCATCCCTAAAATTTAGGGAGTTACTATTGTTGGACCCCAGAATCTGTTTGCGTCATTATTTTCGTTTTTACACGAGGATTAATTCTCTGGTCTGTGCCGAGGTCAAATTTTGCACCGATCATGGAGAATTTTAGACCAGAAGGTTTAAACGGGAAAATTGTTACATGTATGTCATGTGGCACAAATTCCACAGAGAGAGAGAGAGAGAGAGAGAGAGAGCATTAAAAAAAAATGTATTAGGCATAAGGGGCAGATGGGAGAATGAAGTTTGAGGAGCCGAGGGCAGATTGCTGCAAGAAAATCAGCCATGGAAAGTACTTCTATGTGTCTGACTCAAGTTCGGAGGTAGAGCTTGCTCCCTCTGATCAACTCTCTCTCTATTCTCAAAGGAAATGCTTCGCATGATGGGCTGATTCCATCAAAGGTACAATTCTGTGTTTTCTCTGAAATTTTGCACATGATTCATTGAGTATTGGTGACAGAAAATGCCGGACATGCTGGATAGTAATAACAGTGAATTCAAAGATTTGCAAACTGCAATTCTGCACACGAGTCATTGAGTTTCGATCACATGCTGAACAGTAAGAACAGTGAATTCTACGCATGTTAGACAGTAAGAACAGTGAACTCTAGAGATGCTGGACAGTAAGAACAGTGAATTTAGGACATGTTGGACAGTAAAAACAGTGAATTCAGAGATATGCAGACTGCAAATTTTCAGTGGAATCATTGAGTTTTGGTCACAGAAAATGCTTTCCTAAAAGGGATGTGGATCTGGACATGCTGTACTATTCTTATGCAGCTGGGATTTACTTAGAAGAGATGAAAACCAACTGTTCACAGTTTATGTATTTTGGAACATTATAATTTTTGTAAATTTCCATGTTTTAATTGATAAAGAAATACCAAGAGGGGCACCGGTCTTCGGGGCCAATTTGGTGTTGAGCGAGGGAGTGAGGTCTCTACTTGTGTGTGTGTATGTAAAGACCAGGTGTTAATTGAAGGAACTACCGCTTAATGTGAGTCATCGATCGGTTTCAATTACCTCTTAGAGGACATTTTTTGAAGTATGAATGAAGTTGTAGCTGATGTACTTGGTGCCGCACCTTCCAGATAACTCCAGCAAATTACGTTTGAGGCCAAAGATACCATCCAGTCTTTTCTACTTCGTGTGACCCAAATCCAAGACCAACTTTGGCAAATGCAGTTTGTCCTCTCCAGAGGCTTAAAAATATTGGACTCGTACTCTCCAAACTCCCTTGAGTGTTTGATGGAGTGGCGAATGCTTTGAGGGTGTAGACATCATCCACTCCTGTCAGTTTTACACATATGATCTCAATGCCACTTGAGCATGAGGCGTCTTTGCGGTTACAGGGGCGACTTTGTCTTCTTATGGAGGTTCTAGTGAGGCTTTTGCAGCTTCAGAGAGGGGTTTGAAGAAGAAGACCCAATGTTACCATTGTGGAAAGAAAGGTGGTTTACGAAAGGATTGCAAAGAGTTAGCGGCTTCCAGGAAGTAGAAGGCCAAAAAGACGAAGCACGATGCGTACTCCTGCGATGAGTCATCATTTGCGTCAGACTCAGACTATGATGCTCTGGCCAACGGGCAGGCCAAGGACGGAAAGGACTAGCTTCTTCGGATCGTGGGAAGGGATTGATGGCCTCTTCTTCTCTATTGCTTACTAGTGGTGGTGATAACGACATCCCTCACGACTCTCGAGTGCTAGAGAGGGAGTGTGAGAGGGTGGACAGATGGGGTAGCCACATCTCATCTATACATCTATACTGATGCATAGGATCCAAAGAGGGGTTTCCTTGACGCATCGATTGAAGTCTGGTAGGTTCAAACCTTGGAGCTAGCTTTGGCAGTGTTGGCCAAAGGTGGGGATTCCATGGTCACATATGTTCTAGAGGCATTTTTGATAGGATGTTCCTATATGCTATTGAGAGGCATTAACGACAAACACAAAGATATGCTACGATCTTCTTTATTTTCAGGTGCTAGTACGATTGACATTTAGGTTTTCTTCGAGGCACCTTGGTGGTGGCTCACGCATCCACTGCTTGGGTATCCATGGTTCTACTTGGTGGTTCTATGTTGTCTTGTTTATGGTTCCTTATCATTGTACAATTGTATTGTATCAGATTCCCCATGATCAGAGAGAGGGTGTTAGTAGATAGGTCAACTCATGTATGAGTTGGTGCATGTTTTAGGGCTGGCCATTATGTAGATTATTTTAGGCATTTTTTATGGTCTTCATTTTGGTCGTATTTAGCATTTATTGCTGGCTGACCTGATCATATTGAGGACATATTTTTGTCCTATTTATTGAGGTTCTTCCTCCTTAATCAGTCAATCACTCATCATCACACTTGTGGATATTTTCTTGGGGAAAGGAGCTGGTGCTGGTGCCCACACAACGAGTGACTCACTGTTGTATGCCATTGTCTCGTGTTGGATATATGGATTCCATTCCCAAGCATACATTTGAGTTTTCATTTGTATTGTGTTCTTTAGTGTTCCTTCTTTCCTTTCTTTTGTGGCTTGTGTTCAGCAGTTTATTGCAGCACATGTTTATGCTTCCATTGCTGCATCCACTTCTGACACAAAGGTGGTCCATTGGCAAATACAAGAATCATTGCATCTCCATTACTTCGACTGATAATAATTTTGCTTATGAAAAACAGAAAACACATTAATTCTTTGCCTATCTGCTTGGCACAATGTGACCAATGCTATTTGCATACACATTCAACAAGTCACTATTATGTGGCGAATAGAAAAGATAATGCGAAGTAATCTGATAAACAGCATCTTATTTTTATAGAATTGAATATCATAATGAAAGTAATGTATTGCAATTAAATGTTAATGCATCTAATGACTTTGGTTGGTCACCAAAGCTTCGTGTTAGGAGCAAAGCGGATAGGCTGAAAGACTTCAGCTGAGGGAGTGTGGGGCGCTGTACTGGAGTCTCCTGGTGAGACCAAAGGGCCGGTTGCTGTCTTGCAAGCCTTGCTCATTGCTTCATTTGGTTGGGATTCTGTTTCTTGAAACATGTATGTTCCTGGGTCTTGTTGCATGGGTTCCATTGTCAGGGGAGAGGGAGAGATTGAAGAGGAGAAAGAAGAGGTTGAGGTGAGGAGCTGAAGAAGGCTACTGGAGCGGAAGGAGTGGCTGCCATGGAGGTGGATGGGGCATTGAGGAGAGGAGAGAGAAAAGAGAATAGGGAAGTGAAAAAATCGAGAAGTGCATGAAATAAAGAAAAAGGCTGGCAGGGGGTGTATAGCAAAGGGAGGAGAACAGACAAAGAGAAGGAAAAGGAAGTGAGGCAGAGCAGGGAGGGCCACGCACTAGCTGGGAAGGCAGGGGGCTGTGCACTGCTGGCTTTTCACTGGCTCAGCAGCATGCTGGTTAGATTGGGGTGGCAGTGCGTTGATTTGGCAGGGGTGAAGGAAGCTAGGTGAGGCTATCATAAGCAGAAGGGTCTGCAGAACAACAGCAGCTCAGCTGGGCTGGTGGGGTTCAGCTCAGCTCATACTTGGTAGGAGTGCTAACTCATTCTAAATGGCTCAATCAAGCAATTTTAATCTAAAAAAACAAAGCACTTTTCTGTTCCACTGCTTATAAGTTCAGGTGGAAATGACTCATAAGCCATTTTGCACATTGCCAAAACCGAGTTGACTTTTTAACTTGTGCTGCTTAGAGCAAGGTTTTACTTTGACAGCTCTTTTTGACCCTTTTGAATGTTGCTAAAATGGAATGTTGACCATTTAACTTGTATTCTATAGAGCAAGATTTTGACATTGAAAAAGTGGAAACAAAATGATGTTTGAAGTTATCTTTAAGGCTGTCAAATTTTATTTGTAAGAAAAACTTGTAGCTCATTTGAGGATGATGAGAGTTTTACTATCCAGTGATAGTCAAGATCGAGTGTCCTCGGTCATTTAGAGAAGCTTGTGCTACAGTTTTTACTGTGATGGATGCAGAGATTCAAAGCAAAGAAGTGCAACATTTAACTGTCTGGTGAGATTTAAAGCACATGTGTGAGCCAATTGAGGATTGAGTGCAATCATCTTATGTATGAATTGGGGGGAATTCGATTGGAGCTTTATGATTGATGTGAATCATACTTTTTCAATGAACTTGCATTAGTTGATCTTGGAATGAGCAGGATTGCACTCTTACTCTGGGCTTATGCTAATAAATGGCTTTTTTAGCTGCAATTTCATCATGAAAGTGTCAATGCTGATAACAATATATGGGATTGTGAATCAAGATTGTTGGATTGTCGTATTGTGTGTTTATCTTTGAATTGATTTTGTGTGTGTGTGCGCGCGCGCACGCGCTTGCACGCACACACACACACGTGCAGTTTTTGTGTTTTATGGCTTTAAATATTAAGTTCTTGCATACATACATACATACATACATACATACATACATGTATGCATTTAGTTTTTGCGTTTTATGGCTTAAAATATTAAGTTCTTGCTTGCTTGCATACATACATACATACATACATACATAAAAAGTCAGCTGAGCCATTGCCATGAGTGTGATTTGTAATGCTAAGAAAGAATAAGAAAGTTTTGTTGACCCAATAATGACCTGAATAGAAAAGGAGAGGTTCAGTTTATGCACGGAATGAAAACTAGGAATGTGGGCAAGGTGAGTGGTATACCTGTCAACAGGATTATGGTCAATTGGGGACTGATTTACCTGTGACAAGAGTTTGTTTTAAATCATCATGTATGGGGCCTTGCTGACCTCAAAAACCCTAGACTCGCAGTCAAATGTCTTTTGCAATATCAACTTCTAGATGATTTGTGTTCTGGATGATATTTTTTTGAATCTGTTCTTTATGGAGAGGAATCATTGATTCCTTTTCCCTTGAGTTTTTCCCTTTTGCTAGATTGGTTACTTTTATTAGTTTTGGCACGTGGGAATATTAATTCTGTGGTGTTCTGCAGGAGCGGGCCGAGGGAGACTACTTTCAGCTCAAGATTTTGAGTTAGGGCTGGGTCAGATTAAGTCTTTTACTTCTCCTGGTCTTGATCTGGGTGCTGGCCGAGGACGGAAGCCTTCTTCTCAGCTTCTGGGTCTTGAGCTTCAGCCAAGCTTGTCGGGGAGAGAGACAAGTGTGGAATTTGATTATCCTCAAGAGCAACCCCGTCCAATGCTTTCTAACAAAGAGGCTGCTGAACGAGCAATAAGAATCCTGGAGCAGCGAAAGAGCAGATTTGCCAGGATGGAGCAATGGGCAAGTGAAGAAGAAGAAGAACAAGAAGAAGCCACCAGATCATCTACTCTGATGGCACAGCCTAGATTACCAAAGGAAAGGAGACAGTTGCGGAAGTCAGCAAAGCAGCAGGATACACTCAAGCTTCTAGATGAAGAGGAGAAGGCGGCATTAAAGCGCTTGAAGGCAGTTGGAAAGAACAAGGCTGTAGAAGAGCTTCGAAAGTCTTTAGGCGAATTTCTCAAGTGTTTTGGTGAGGTATGGAGTGCTGCACATTCATTTGTTTCCACTTTTGAGCATGCTAAAATTGTGTTCTTACAGAGCATTTTCTTATTTTGACCTGGAAGATGATACACATTTTAGATGTTTCTATTCATGGAGTGTTTTGATTCCATTAGTACATCTTACAATAATACTTTTGACTTTCCACTTATTTCTCATCTGGTGAAGCTTGATATTATCATACTGGTTACTTTATATGATAAGCTGTAGCTGAATTTGTCTTAAGAAGTCATGTATAGAGTGTGCAGGCTCTGTATAAAGTTAAGTATTGAGTGGTTTTTGCTAGAGGATGTGTGTTGTACTCAAATTGAGATTTGGCTGTGTGGAAATTGCAGACGGGTTGTCAATCTCAACATCTTATGGTTTTCACCAATCCAGACATTGATGAAAAGCCATTGCCACCACTTGAAGAATTTTTGGAACTGGCAAAGCCAAATATTATGAAAACTGGACTTGTACCAAGCGAAAAAGAGTGGCAGGTATAGCATGGTCAAATTTGAATAGGTTATTATGCAGTTTCCAGATCTTCTTTTCTGGGTTATACTCATATTTGTTCTTTATGTTTCTTACTGAGCTCATCCCTCTGTTCCTCCTCCTCATACAACGAAACCAAGCTAAAATGACACACAACCCCAACCCCCTGCCAAACCCCAACAGTTGATTCTAGTTGTATCCAATAGCATTAGCAGATAGGTTTAAACAGATTTTAGGTGTGACAGATAGGAATAACAAAATTGAGCATCAACATTATGCACCTTAGTCCTCTGGTGAAACTGACTACAGGGAACTCCTATAAGCAGAATGGTGGGTTGATTGGCGGTAATTTTACTAACTGCCAATGCGCCAGTGAGTTGGCAATTGTAGAAACCGAGTCAAAATAGATCTAAGAATGTCTTCCTAACAAGTAAACATTCACATTAGAGTGTCATAAATCTTTGAAAAACAAGCTTCTGAGCTGCATTCCAACTCAGATGTGATGATGCTAAATGTCCTGGGATTTTTGATGCAATATCTTCTCTGATTGTCTGTTTCACTGCTCTTCTGTTGCTCTTCTTTGTCTTCCTTAAATTGCAAGCTGTGCACAGCCACTAGCTGTAGGAGCTTCTGCTTGCAGTGCTGCTTTCTTTTTCGTTTTTTGGTGTTCTTTTCCCTGTGAAAGAGATATTTATGAAATTATAGAACCTTAACATAACAGTGTCAACTTTTGTTTACAACTGAAAACCATCAAAATAGCAGCTCCTGAGTTTCTTTCTTCCACATGCAGTGATTCTGCAGTGTTTCTCAATGCGATTTTGTGATTGCCTCCTTGACTCCTATTCTACTGCTCGCCTTTGTCTTCCTTAAATTCATGGCTAGCAGGAATGGTGAAACAGGAAGGTTGCATTCTGGGAATGGGACATTCGAAAAGTAGATTAATTTTTAGAAAATTTTCAAAATTCTGAAATGAGCACTTATCAAGTATCCAAAGAAGCTCAATAAGCACATTTGAAAGATTATATTGCAGTATTAAAGACAAAATGAATGATGCAACATATTTTAAGAGTAATCAATGTTATAACATGACTACATGCTACATTAAAAAGTCTGAAGATTCAAGAGCCATAAATATAGGCAAAAAACTTGAAAGCTGAAGCACATATCATAAAGAGCCAAGATCCAAGCTGTACAGCCAATCGGAAAAACAAAAAACCAACAAACAGGTTGGAGATTGTGCATCATATATGGCAAGCTGATTGTAAGTTGCATCTGTCAAGAATTAAGGCTTAAGGGTTGCTAGGCTCCTCCAAGATGTCCATGCTAGCATCTTATTTGAAATTATCATTCACATGGCTTTTGATGAGTTTATCTTGTTGAAGCCTACACAAGGTTTCGAGTCTCCTCATTTTGTTGCTAGGTTATAGGTCTAGGGTTGGCATTTTGCATAATCAGCAGATTTAGAGGACTTCCATGCAAGTAAGGGGTGGGGTATCTATTGCCAAAAGTCCCAAATGTAAGGAAAGGGGGTCAGGAGTAAGATTGGAGCTGTTGAGATATCAATATGTAGGGGGGACTTGAGAAGGTCATTGTGCAGCGCGGACTTTGGTTTAGAACCTTGGAGCTAGACAATAATCATTGTCAAGATGAGAGAAAGGTCAACCCCCTACTTGTAAATGATGAGCATGAGAGATTGCTAGGGGGCATAGAGCAGAGGGACTAAGACCTCATGAGTGGGGTCCTCCGTGTCTCCTTGAGCCCCTCCCTAGGCTCTTGGACATACCCTTTTACTTGCTTCTATCACTCCATCCCCCATTGAGTAAAGGGATTGGTCTTCATAGTCACACTTGCAAAGCATATGCCACGTGGCAACTACCACGTGGCAACAGTCGGACTGCATTAGTTGGCTGCATTTAATGCAGTTGACCTGATTAATTATTGGCATTATTTCTAGTTCATAAATAGGCTGAGTTTCCAGCAGTCTTGGCATATTGTCTCTCATAGATTTCAGTGTGTTGACTGTGGAGATTGCTCTGGGGCTGACGGAGATCTAGATCTTGGAGGTGGAGACATATGTATATATTTTCTTTGCACCCGTGTATAGTTCTGCATCCTTATACGACATTCTTCATTGCAGATTTTCTATGTTTCATTGTCTCTTTTTCTCTATCTCTTCTCTCTTTGTTCACTCTTTGTCATGGTCATTCACTTCTGCATTGCTTCACTCTGACATGGTATCAGAGCATTGAAGGACTTGACCTATTTGAAGAGGAGTTTCAACGCGACATAAGGCTACGTTTTCAGCGTTCAAGTGTGAGCAGGTGGGCTGCTCCACAACAGAATAAGGCTGAGGCGAGTGTGGACATGCGAGAAAAGAGAAGATTTGCTGAAGTTGCTTTTGTTTTTACTGTTAGAGAAGGAAGAAGACAGCATTTTTGGCCTTCATGTGCAGATTTTATGTTTTCATCACCTCCGGCGGGTGAAAAAGGAATGGGACGAGCAAATGTCAGCCCTAGCAGGCTGTATTTACACAGTCAAAGGGGACTGTTTTTTGTGTTTTGTGCAGGCATTGTAGGTGATGATGTCTTCTGAGGCCAAGACAGAGTTTCAGGCGATCATGGATCAGAAGGCTGTCCTACTGGTTCTTCCTTCAGATCAAAAGCTCGATGGTGAGAACTACTGTATCTGGCGGGTCATGATGCTTGCCATATTGGAGTCCTATGATTTGGCGGAGCTTGTTATGGAGGCTATCAATCGTCCTTCTTCGCAAGACAAGTCTAGACTCTCTTTCAGTGGGAAGGCGGAGTTTGCAAAGGCTCAAGCATATTGGGATAAACTCAATGCTTGCATTCGCTCGTTTTTATTTCTCTCATGTACTACAACAGTTATCTCTCATATAGAGCATTTGACGGTGGCTTGAGAGATATGGCTAGAGTTGGATCAAATGTATAATTGGACGATTGTTATGAGGTGAGTTTCTTTGGTAGTGCAAATGAGGACTATGAGTGTCAACAAGTCATCATCCATGCAGAAGTATATCAACAAGCTAAGGTAACTTCAGATGCAAGTTCAAAATGTAGAGAAGGTGATCACTTCTGAAGACATGGTGATAATTCTTCTTTCGCAATTACCGCCTTGCTTTAGTGGCTTTTATTCCGCCTTGATTCCTTCAGTGCGATTTGAGACTCTTCAGTAGGAAGAGTTGGTTCCTATGGTCTTGGACCACGAGAAGCAACTGAAAGGAAATAATACTTCGAAATCTGAAGCTTTGGTTGGTCAATCCTCTCAGAAGAAGGGGAAGGACCAAAAGAAAAAGAAGGAAGACAAATCTAAGAAGGACAAAGATAAGGAATCTACTTGTCACATTTGTGGCAAAATAGGTTACTAGAAGAAGGATTGTCCCGATAAGGAAAAAAAGGAGGAGAAGAAGGAGAAATCTTCCAAGGTTTCCAGAGCGGTGGCTGCTCCCTCGTTAGCTGCTTTCCTCCATTTGGAGGTGGTTGAGGATTCGACCCTGTCGGCTTTTGATGTTGCGTTGACAACCCCATTTACTTGGGAGTGGATTGTTGAGAGTGGTGCCTCTAGGGACATGACTCCTTGAGTAGGTGTTACTCATTTGCGGCCTTCTTATAGTTAGATTCTTATTGTAGATAGTTCGCCTGTTCCTATTCAGGGATGGGGCAACATGCATCTTTTTCCAGATGGGCGCGGTGGTGCCCATGCATCTCAGGTACTTTATGTGTCGGCTTTGGGATATCATTTTCTCTTGGTGCACAAGATTTGTGCCCTCAGTCTCTTGGTCGAATTTGATGTGGATTCTTGATCGAGGATTGAGAGCAGTTCTTTCTTCATCAGGTTATGCGGAAAATGGGCTCTACAAGCTGCGGTCTTCTTATTGAGCTAAAACATGCATTACTTGTTGATTAGCCTCTTAAATAGCCCCAAAACACACTAAAAAATGCTCTTTTAGAGTAAAAACCCTAAAATGGGAAGCGGTTCGAGAGAGTTCAGTGTAAACTGTGAAGAAAACTGCTAGGGTTTGCATAGAGGACACACAAAGTGTACAACCACGACAAAAACACAAAGAGATAGACATAGACACAGAGGGCAAAACTCAAACCCTAAACGCAAAACTCAAAACTCAAACACAAACAGAAGAAGGGAGAGAGAGAACACAACTCTGAAGTGAATGAATGCTGTAAATGAATGTAAGAGTGTACAATGTGCTCAAGGGCAAAGCAATGTCGGAGTGTGAGGTCCACCAAAGATGGATCCCAAGTCTGTGACCACAAGTCGGACTGTAGGAGTGCTGAATAGTGAATGGCAGCAGTTTGGTCACCAAAACGCAGCAGTTTGGAGATTGGAAACTGGTAAATGCAGCAGTGTACCGCCGATCGGAGGCTGGAAACCACGCACAGTTTGCTGTAAACAGTAAGCTGAAACGGTGTGTGACGTGGCTGGCGATGACTACATGATCAGATCGTAGCAGATGATGATGTCACCAGCAGCTGATGTCAGCATGGACAAAGGTGCATGCAGCAGGAGAAAACACGGATGGAGTGGCAACAGTCTCGAGGGTTGGACAGCCATGTGGGAGGAGGTCGATGGCTGAAATCTGCACCTAGAGTGAGAAACCTGCAGAGACGGAATGAGGCTGAATGGGGGCAGCCTGTCTATTTATAGATATGGAAGGGCACTCCAAAAATTAGGGTTTCGATTGAACTCTCTTGAACTGCTTCCCGTTTTAGGGTTTTTACTCTAAAAGAGCATTTTTTAGTGTGTTTTGGGGCTATTTAAGAGGCTAATCAGCAAGTAGTGCATGTTTTAGCTCAACACCCCCTCTCAAGCCCAAAACTAAGTCGAAAGGTTAGGCTAGCCATTGTGATGTTTATTTATACCAAGGCGTCCTATCCCAAAGCAGCCAGGGCATCACAAAGGGTGCATGTCGGCTGCCCAATGTCCTACCAAGACTATAGAGGCGATGGTTATCATACCAAGGGAATCCAAGTAGTCACCCGGAGAGTACATGGCATTGGACAAAGGGGGTGCACGTCAGCTGCCTAGTGGCCTACCAAACCCTACAAAGGTGGATGGAAACACATGGCACTTTTTTTTTAACAAGTGAGGTAAATTTTATGGGATGTGGTCGATTGAGTAAAAGTGACCCAGAAGACGGGAGTAGGGAGGGTACACCCAACACATCACAAAACAGAACAAGCTAACCTATCTATGAAAAATAGGTGATGAGTTATCCATGTGATGACGGAGGATGGTGGTGGGATAACAATAGCCGCGAGTGGAAATAACTTAAGATCTGCTCAAGTGGTGCTTTGCACAATGAGATGCAAAGTATGCTACATGCCGAAGAATGCTCATGCAGCAGGTGCCACTTGGATAGTGTTCCTTATGGAAAAATTATTCGCTTGCCCTAGTGCCCTAGTACAAAGATGATGAAATCATGCAATGCAAAGGGTAAGGTACAACAGGGAGGAAAAGCCGATGTCGAAGACAAATTGCTGAAGCCTGTAGAATACCAAGAAGGATAGAAACCCCCTCTCAACCTGGATGTAGATGTCGAAGAAGGAAGAGGAGCCTGATGTCGGTCTTTGGATGGTGCCGAGAACCATAAGAAATGAAAGAAGAGGAAGTGGATGAAGCACCCCCTAGAAGAGGAAGGTAGAAGTCACCGCTAGGATAACATCGAGAGAGATGTTGCACGATCTGCCTCGGGAGGGAAACTGCCATGTTGGAAGAAGAGCAAGCACACCTAGGATGATGAAACTATGAAAGGAACAATGCGCATCCCCATGTCTCTAGCTCAGGTAGGACCAAAGCAATCTGCAAGTTAGCCCTACACTGAAAGACAAAACCCTGCAAAAGAGATGAGAATTTGCAAATACAGAGGTTAGTGGCAAGATGCTCCAAAGCAAAACATAACAAAAAGAAAATCTTACTCAAAATAAATGCAATGAATGTGTATGTGTGTGAGTAAATGCAATGGAAGATAAAAGAATGGAAGAGCTAAAGACAATGAATCCTATGGGCCTAACTCTAAGAGTGCGAAAAATTAATGCTAGACTGACCTAAGGTATCCAAAAGGACCTAGAGACATGCTAGTCTATGAAGGTGGGTATCATTGCGTATGTCCAATAGAAAGGATCTCCTAAGGGAACGGCTGACGAGGTTGGGAGGAAGGTGAGATAGATGCATGAAGTGCAATAGGATCAGAACCTGCAGACCAATCAGCCAGTTCCTCAGGGATAGTGAAAGAGATGGGCTGTTGAGGCTGTACTCGAGCCACATTTCCAGCAACAACGGGTGTTGAAGGAGCAGATGAAGCAGGAGTAGAAGGCGTAGCCGCACTGGATTGTGCAGTCGCACCAGTTTGCAGAGGCTTTTTAGGTCGAAGACCTTGGGCCTTGGAGTGACATTCCTCGTCCACATGGCGTGTTCTCTGGCAGTGTGTGCAAAATTGGTTTTTCTAAGGGAGTTGCTGCCAGATAGGTCTAGGTTCTTTGGTTCCATCAGAGGAAGAGGAGTCACCCTTGCATTGGCTTGCCTTCGCATCTTGCGAGTTCTTGCCACTGATGGTTTTCCCTCCAGAAGAAGAGGCAACTAATCCCCTTTGCTCTAAATAAGGCTGTGATGAGGATTTCTTGTGGACTTGATCATGCAGCCTCGCGTAACGCAAGAAGTAGCACTCAAACTGGTAGAAGGTTGGCGATCGAGGTTGGGAGATGATGTGTTGTATGAAATTAAAGTACTTTGCGGGCAACTTATTTAAGAAGAATGTAACGTGATCGTCATTTGACTTGGGAGAGCTAGTAGTGGCAAATTTGGCAAGTAACCGCCGATATTCAGCCAGCTTGACTTCCAGATCATCTCCTTCTTTAATATAGGACTCTTGAATCTCAAAGTCGATATTGATGCGCTGAGTACGATCAAGAGCCGCATAGCGGTCGAGAAGGTGACTCCAATGCTTTGACGTGAGCGGGAAGTGCTGCAACTGAGAGTGAAACTTAGGAAGCAATCCCTGCATTAGTTCAATATTGGCTGTGGCATTGCCGGCTCTCCATTGACGGATGTAATCAGGGTGAGCTAGTCGAGGGTTCGGCATAGGCTCTAGATCAATGACGAGGTCCCAAAGACCTTGAGACTCAAGCACTTCTTGCATGAAATTAGACCAAGTGGTGAAATTTAACCCGTTAAAATGTGTCTTATCCGTGAAGGCATTCTTGGCCGTTGCCAAAGGAGTGGTAATGCTCGGAGATGGATAGTGTGAAAAAGTGTAGTGCGGGTAGGATGGGGGAGTGGAGTACACTTGGGAATGGGCCCCAGAGTGCCCACCAGGCATGCGGGTAGTGTGCAAGGTGGATCCATAGGTAGGGATTGGTTGACTAGGCATGGGCATGGTAGCCACATGAGAAACCCAAAGAGGTGGGATGGGAACACGGAAAGTAGAAGAGGGGAATCCCTGCGTAGGTGTAACCCAAGGAGAGTGTGAGGACGCACCATAAGCTGAGTATGGAAACCCCTGCATATGAGTAGTCATGTGAGATGTGAAGCTAGGGACAGTGAGGGGGATGCCCATCACAGTGGACCCAGGAGTTATGGGTGTGCTCATTTGCTGAAAGGTGAGAGGCAGTGTGTTAAAGGGTGGCATTCCCCCTAACGAAGTAGTTTGGTGCAAAGAGGTAGAGAATGGGGTGGAGAAGGAAAAGGTGGTAGGAGCGGAGATGGAAGATCCAACCCCTAGGGTGTGTGATGCACATGTGGAGTGTAATCCAAGGTTTTGGAAAGATGATGAGAGGTGATCAAGGTGTGATATAGAAGAGGGTGGGATGGGAGGGAAGTGAGAAGTGTATGTGATATGGTCAAATGAAATAGAAGCTGTAGATGTGCCTGAATTTTTTCTGCTCCATGAGACCCCTCTATGGTCAAATGAAATAGAAGCTGTAGATGTGCCTGAATTTTTTCTGCTCCATGAGACCCCTCTATTGAAGTTCACATATGCAAAGTCATCTGGATCCTGTACCTCAAAAGAAGAAACAGGTGAGGGTTTTGATTCATGCAACACAAAAGAATGGTACAATCCTCACATTGGACCTGGCTGAGATGATGAAGATGGATCGCCAGACGTTCTGGATGCAGTATGTCCTCCATGGGGTTGTTTAAGAGGCTAACCAGCAAGTAATGCATGTTTTAGCTCAACATAAACCGTGATTTGGGAGGCTCCAATCCACATCTATAAATAGACAGGCTACCCACCATTCAATTCTATCCTTATTTGTAGGTTACACAAGCGCACACACCCTCTGCTGCTGTTGGCGCCCAGTTTCTAGCATACAGCTTGCCTCCATCTGCTGTCCAGCCATCATCGGTTGCAGCCACATTATCCTCAGCCTATCCATTGCTGTAGGAGACAGTTCCTAGCTGTTGGCGACTACTCTGGACTGCTGTTCCAGCCTGCCGCGCATTGTCGCCAAGGTCAGCCTGCCTGCATTTTCAGCATTGCAGGCCTTGTCACTCTCCGACACACCTTCTCCAGCTGTCGCCTTGCTGTTTGGAGCACTTGTGCACAGTTTTCAGCTTCCGATCGGTGGTACACTACTGCGTTTACCGGTTTCCAGCCTCCAGACTGCTGCGTTTTGGTGACCAGTCTGGTGCCATTCACTATTCAGCACTCCTATACTCCGACTGGTGGTCACAGACTTGGGATCCGTCTTCAGTGGACGTCACACTCTGACATTGCTCTACCCTTGGGCACACTATACACTCTTACATTCATTTACAATATTCATTCACTTTAGAGTTGTGTTTTTTCTCTCCCTTCTTCTGTTTGTGTTTGAGTTTCTATGTTTGAGTTTTGAGTTTTGTGTTTAGGGTTTGAGTTTTGCCCTCTGTGTCTGCGTGTCTCTTTGTGTTTCTATCGTCGTTGTACACTCTCTGGGTCCTGAGTGCAAAGCCTAGCAGTTTTCTTCACATGGTATCAGAGGCGGTGCTCTTGTAAAGAGTATCCTGTGGATATTGTGGAGAGCTAGTCTTTGTGCGATGCACACAATACAACTCATAACCAAATCAAAATGTCTTAGACACCTTCTTCTCCAGTTCCTATGATGTCCTATCTGGCTTCTCCATGATTTGAGGCCATGAGACAGCATTATGGACTCGGTGAGGAGGACGACACTCCACTTTTACCTTCTTTTTCTACTCTCATTCTAGATTTTACTAACATGAGAAAGGAGGACTTTGAGAAGTACTATCGCAACAAGTATGGTGATGCTTACACTCCTTCTATCAGTTTTGCTACCACATTTGGACCGGTTGGTGAGGTTGGCCACCTCTCCGATCATGGAGGATACACAGCATTCGGAATGTCTGGCGATCTATCTTCATCATCTCAGCTAGGTCCAATGTTAGGTTTGTAAAATTATTTTGTGTTGTGTGAATCAAAACCCACGCCTATTTCTTCTTTTGAGATACAGGATCCGGATGGCTTTGCGTATGTGAACTTCAATAGAGTGGGCTCATGAAGCAGATGGCTACCATGCCCATGCCTAGTCAGCCCATCCCTACCTATGGATCCACCTTGCACACTACCCGTATGCCTGATGGGCACTCTGGGGCCTACTCTCAAGTGTACTCCACTCCCCCATCTTACCCGCACTACACTTTTTCACACTATCCATCTCCGAGCACTACCACTTCTGTTGCAACAACCAAGAATGCCTTTACGGATAAGTCACGTTTTAACAGGTTAAATTTCACCACCTGGTCTAATTTCATGCAATAAGTGCTTGAGTCTTAGGATCTTTGGGACCTCGTCATGGGTCTAGAGTCTATGAGACCCTCGTCTACCCTGATTATATCTGTGAATGTAGAGCCCGCAATGCCACAGTCAATGTTAAGCTGATGGAGGGATTGGTTCCTGAGTTTCACTCTTAGTTGCATCACTTCCCGCTCGCGTCAGAGCGCTGGAGTCACCGTCTTGACCGCTATGTGGCTCGAGATCCTAATCGGCACATCGGTCTCGACTTTGAGCTTTAAGAGTTCTCTTATTAAGGAAGGGATGATCTGAAAGTCAAGGTGGCTGAATATCGGCAGTTACTTGCCAAGTTCGCCACTACTGGCTCTCCAAAGTCAGATGGCGATCGAGTTGCATTCTTTTTGAATAAGTTGCTCGAAAAGTACTTCAATTTTATTCAACACATAGTCTCCCAATCTAGATTGCCAACCTTCTACGAGTTTTAGTGCCAGTTTTTGCGTTATGCGAGACTACATGATCAAGTCCACAAGAAATTCTCATCACAATCTATTCAGAGCAACGGAAGTTGGTTGTTTCTTCTTCGTGAGGGCAAACCACCAGTGGCAAGAACTTGCAAGATGCAAAGGCAAGGCAATCAAAGGGTGACTCCTCTTCCTCAGATGGAACCAAAGAATCTAAACCTACTTGGTAGCAACTCCCTAGGAAAAACCGGTTTTGTATACATTGCCAGAGAGTAAGCCATGCGAACGAGGAGTGCCGCTCCAAGGTCCAAGATCTTCCACCTAAAAGCCTTAATAGACCGATGCGACTGCACAGCCCAGTGGGGCTATACCTTCCGCTCTTGCTTCATCTGCTCTTTCAGCACTTGTTGTTGTTGCTGGACATGTGGCTCGAGTATAGCCTCAGTAGCCCATCTCTTTCACTACGCCTGAGAGACTCGCTGATGGGTCTACAAGTTCTGATCCTGTTGCACTTCATGTATCTATTTGACCTTCCTTCCCACCTTGTTAGGCGTTCTTTTGGCAGAGCCTTGCTACTGGACATACATGATGGTGGCCCGGTGTGTAGCATCTCTCTTGATGCTATCATTGCGGTGACTTCTACCTTGCTCTTCTAGCGGGGTGCTTCATCCACTTCATCTTCTTTCGTTCCTTATGGTTGTCGGCACCATATGAAGATGGACTTCAAGCCCTTGTTCCTTCTTCAGCATCTACATCCAGGTTGAGAGGGGGATCCTACCCTTCTTGGTATTCTACAGGCTTCAGCACTTTGTCTTCGATACTGATTCCTTCCCCCTGTTGTACCTCACCCTTTGCATTGCGTGATTTCATCATCTTTGTAATAGGACGCTTGGGCAAGTGAACAATTTCCCCATGAGGGACACTGTCCAAGTGGCACTTGCTGCATGATTATTCTTGAGCATGTAGCATACTTTGCATCTCATTGTGCAGGGCACCACTTGAGCGGATCCTAATATTTTTTCACCGGTGGCTATTGTTACCACACCACCATTCTCCTTCATCACATGGATACCTCATTCCTTATTTTTCCTCATCATTGACACCTTGAGTGGATGGGTAAGCTTGTTCTGTTTTGTGATGTGTTGGGTGCACTCTCCCTACTCCCATCTTCTGGGTCACTATTACTCAATCGACCGCG
Organism: Lygodium microphyllum; assembly: GCF_053477565.2. Taxonomy (NCBI): domain Eukaryota; kingdom Viridiplantae; phylum Streptophyta; class Polypodiopsida; order Schizaeales; family Lygodiaceae; genus Lygodium; species Lygodium microphyllum. The sequence continues at coordinate 94,377,380 of NC_141138.1, forward strand.
TCCCATAAAATTTAATGTACTTATTTTTTTAAAAAAAGTTCAATGTGGTTCCATCCGCCTTTGCAGGTCTTGGTAGGCCACTGGACAGCCGATGTGCACCCTTTGTTCGATGCCCTGTCCTCTCTGGGGTGACTACTTCGATTCCCTTGGTACGATAACCATTGCCTCTGTAGTCTTGGTAGGTTACTGTGCAGCCGACGTGCACCCTTTGTTCGATACCTTGGCTACTTTGAGGTGGGATGCCTTGAGGTCAATAAACATCACAGTGGCTGGCCTAACCCTTGGGGTCAATAAACATCATAGTGGCCGGCCTAACCTTTCAGCTCAGTTTTGGGCTTGAGAGGGGGTGTTGAGCTAAAACATGCATTACTTGCTGATTAGCCTCTTAAACAGCCCCAAAACACACTAAAAAATGCTCGTTTAGAGTAAAAACCCTAAAACGGGGAGCGGTTCAAGAGAGTTCAGTGAAAACCTCAATTTGGGAGGCTCCAATCCACATTTATAAATAGACAGGCTGCCCACCATTCAGTTCTATCCTTGTTTGTAGGTTATACTAGCCCACACACCCTCTGTTGCTAGTGGCGCCTAGTTTCCAGCATGTAGCTTGCCTCCATTTGCTGTCCTGCTATCATCGACTGCAGCCACATTATGCTCAGCCTGTCCATTAGCTGCTGGTGAATGCTCTAGACTATCCTAGACTGCTGTTCCAGCTTGCCGCCCATCATAGGCAAGGTCAGCCAGCTTGCGTTTTCAGCATTGCAGGCCCTGACAATCTCCGACACACCTTCTCCAACTGTCGCCCTGCTGTTTACAGCACATGTGCATGGTTTTCAGCTTCCGATCGGTGGTACATTCCTGCGTTTACCAGTTTCCAGCCTTTAGACTGTTGTGTTTTGGTGACTAGCTTGCTGCCATTCACTATTCCTACACTCTGACTGGTGGTCATAGACTTGGATCTGCCTCCGGTGGACATCACACTCCGACATTGCTTTGCCTTTGAGCACACTGTACACTCTTACATTTAATAACAACATTCATTCACTTCAGAGTTGTGTTCTCTCTCTCCCTTCTTTTGTTTGTGTTTGAGTTTTGAGTTTTGCGTTTAAATTTTGAGTTTTGCTCTCTATGTCTACGCGTGTCTCTTTGTGTTTCTGTCGTGGTCGTACACTCTGCGTGTCGTCAGTATAAACCCTAGTAGTTTTCTTCACACTTTTTTTACCTTGACTTCTCTTCTTCTTATCTCTCAAACTCAGTACGAGCTTTTGCATACTCGGTTTGGTCATCTCGATTATGAATATCTTCAGAAGGCTTCCAAGGACCAGTTTGTTCGAGGTTTGCTAGATATTGTGGTGAGTCAACACCCTTGTGTATCCTGTATCCGTGGGAGGCAGACTCGTGGTGTTGTTCCTATCAAGGCTTTGAGGCAGTCTTTAGCACCCTTGGAGCTTGTTTACAGATCTTTGTGGATTGATGAGGACACAATCCCTTCGTGGGAGTTTGTATTTCATGCTCGTTATAGATGTTTACAGCAAGATGACATTGTTCTATTTCTTGAAGTTGAAGTTGGAGGCTTTCTCCATCTTCAAGGATTGGTTGCTCTTTGAGGAGAACCGATCGGGTGGAAGTTGAAGACCTTACGATTGGATAAGGGCGGATAAATTGTTTCTAATGAGTTTGCTTGGTTTTGTGCAGATCGTGGCATACACTAGGAGTTTGCCAATACAAACACGTCTTAGAAGAAAGACATTTTGGAGCAGAAGAATCGTAGTTGATCAAGATGGCCCATACCATGATGGAGCATCGTTAGACACCTCAGTGTCTATGGGTTGAGGTTGTGGCTACTTCACATCCTTAATTGTTTCCTTACTTCTACTATTGTTGGTATGACTCCTTTTGAGGCGTACTTTGGATCAAATCCCGATGTTCCTTATTTCAGGGTTTTTGGGTATGATGCTTATTTCACATCTCGAAGGCAGCGTGAAAAATTTGAAGTGGTTTCGAGAAGACACGTGTTTGTGGGCTACAACTTGCAATCTCAAGACTACCGATTGTATGATCTTGTTAAATGGGATGTCTATAAGAGCGGTGATGTTCGGTTTGTGGAGGTTCCAACCCCAAAGGGGGGTGAGGATCACCATGTACTTGGAGATCCCGGTGATAGCTAGGCCCGAGCGACTGCTCCTCTCAAGCCTGTCCCTCTTGAGAACTCTTCTTTGGATGAGGAGCCTACTTTCCAGCCATCAGATTCACCGATTGGTCCTCTGTTGATGGTGGACCTTCTTGAAACTTCAGCAGATCGAGAGCACCGAGGTGAGATTTAGCCTTGTTCTCGTTGGGCTCATGACATGCTTCGAGATTCATGGATTGAGGGGGTCCCTAAGGAGTGGCAACCGCAGGATGGACCGCTGTCGGAGCGTTTGGGGTTAAAAGTCTACCATGGGGGTAAGAGACAGTAGGGTGAAGGGAGATTCAGGGAGAGCAATTTATGAAAGAGAAGGGGTTCGAAAAAATAGAAGATGTAGAAGAATACTCAGAGGTGAAGCCTGTCAATTTATTTCTACATCTTGAGAAAATAAATCCCTTGTAGACCAAAAACGTGCATAAAACAATAGCTTCCTCTTTGTTGCTCAGACTGTCAATCCGATGCTTCCATTGACTTCGAAAGGTGAGAATTCTTCGAGATCACTTCTCCTCCTTCTAGTTCAAAGTGCTATTTATTGCCTGAAAACTGCAATCGTGCGTCACACGATTTCTCCAAACCTTCTTCTTGTATAAAATCTCCTAAAAATGACTAAAAGCTACTTGTTTTTTTTTACATGTCATCCTATTCTAGAAGTTGTCTACAGTTTTTGGATATTTAGAAGAGATAATATCAAAAATATCAAAAATAGGCTAAACTTGTAAAAAAATCTAGTATTTTTGATCCATCCACACTACAGACACTGACATTAATGACTAATATGGAATTAGCTCTCTAGATCAATAAGAAAGCCGAATGATGGTGCACTCTTAGAGTTTCTCATACTATGTCCGCATAGCGGCACAACTTCCACCCCCAGCCACTGGAATCCTTAGAGCTGTTCCATCCACCTTATTTAATGCATAGGTAGCATTGTCAAAAACAAACCTTACCTCATATGGACTAAACCACCGCTTTCCCATTTCCGACTGACACTGTTGATTTTCCAAGTTGCTGACATAAACGAGCACCTAGTCCCCTTCTTGTATAGCTCGTGGTTGAAGTCTATGTCACTTGTTAAACCTCTTCTTGTTCTTGATCCGTGTAGTCTTCAGCTTTTTCATGACTGTCTCAATGTCTTTAGGCCTTCTTTCTAACTGCCTAATGCGTAGGACTAGCAACTCTTGTCTATTCAAACCCTCTTCCCATGGTAGAACACTCCAAGTAGGAATAGTCTCCTCAATATGCATGATTGATTGTTGTCCATACATTAATTCAGCATGCATATACCTTGTAACTGCACTATGAGTGGTCCTATTAGCCCATAAAGCAAAGGGTAACATTCTTGGCCACTCTTTTATCTTGCCCTTGCATGACTTTGCTAATGCCTTATGATAGGATAATGACCTCTTTCAGTTTTTCCATTTGCTTTAGGATTATAGGTTGAAGTTAAAGCTAGCTTGATACCCAATCGTGAAAAGAAGTCACGAGCCTCATCCGCATCCAATTCTCCTCTATCTACAACCACTTTACCAGCACAACCATACTTGCAAAAGACTTGTTCCAATAAGAACTTGCGAATTGCTTGAGTAGTAGTCGTACTAAGAGCTTGACCTTCCACATGATTTGTCAAGTCTTCTCGTGCAAGCACAAGATATCTCATATTTCATAAACCTGTAAGCATGGTAACCAAATCAACTACCCATTTGTAATGTATAGACAATGGATAAGTCGGTTCAAACCCATCTCTATGCTTTACCATGGAATACATCTGACAGTCACTGCATGATCCCACATAATGCTCCACATCTTTTTACATGTTTTGCCACCAATACTTCTCTTTGATCTTGCCAAATGTGCCCCAAACTCCCTTATGTTTAGCCCATAAACTTTCATGAAACTTCTGCATCACCTATTGTTAAGAAGCCCTATCTCCGAATACATGTACATGAGCTCCTCTTTTTTGCTTTGCATGCTTCCATGAATATCCGTCTTTAAAAAAAAACCCATAAGATTTTCTTTTAATCCTTTTGAATTCAGCTTCAGACCACTTAGCCTTCTTTGACATGAGACTGAGATATTGGCCTATTTTCAGCCAATCATCCTCGTATAACTTTTCCAAAAATTGTGTTCTCATTGATGCATAACACTTATGATGCTTTCTCTCTACTGCTCATCTCTTCTCCATGGCTGTAAGCTCTTCTCTTACTGCTGAAATCCCTGTTACAACAGTTGTACCTTATGTATTTGTTGTTATGACAGCTGTACCTACATTAATGACAGCTGTACTTGCTGTTTTCAGATTTGTACTTGTAGTAACAGCAGCTGCATACTCTCCATGCTGTCATAAAGTCATTTTCAGCACCTATCACATCGTCCTCTTCATCTTCCATTAGCTCCTCTTCATCTTCAAACCTTGCTCGTGAAAGCATGTGAGCCACATGATTTTCTCTACTTGCAATATGTTGAAAATCAGGGTTAAGTGACTTTATATATGCAATCCACTGTAACATGGCAATATCGGGAGTTGAGCAATTTACTATCATGCCCAATAGAGGTAGACAATCAGTCTCTACCACTACATGAGCTCCCATAAAATATTCCCTATTACACTTAAGGGCTGTCACTACACCCCAAAGTTCTCTTTTGACTTGAGAATACCGTCATTGCCGTTCATTGACGACCTTTGCTCCAAACGCAATGGCATACTTATTCCCATCACCATCATTTTGACCCACTGCCCAACCTATGCCAATTGGGCTTGTATCCATGGTGAGAATAATAGGCTGCCCATTCTCATAATTTGCTCTCTTTAGTGTTGGGACTGAAATCGATAAGCTCTTTAACTTTTGAACTGCTTTCGTATCCTGTTTATCCCACCAGAACTTTTGCCCTTTTCTCAAGAGCAGATATAAACTTTTAGCCACATGAGCAAAATGTGGAATCCATATCAAGTAAAAGACACATGCATCCAAAAAACTTCTTACCTTGGATACATTTGAACATGTCTTCCACATCTTGCTTATGCCATCAATCTTTATTGGTGAGGGATTTCTTCCATATGGTCCACACATGTGCCCAACGACTAATACTTTCTCCACTCCAAAAATCGACTTTTCTCCTGACAGAGTCAAATGCACTTTTTCAAGACGGCTCAAAATTTTGTCACAATCAACAACATGATCAACCACAAACCTAGGTCATCTGAGGGATATACTCCCTTAAAACTTTATGCATAGCATTTATCATATGCGCCACTGAATTGATTGCTCCTTGTGGAAGTGTACACATCCTAACCAATCCAAACGGTGTCTTCATGGTAGTGATATCCTGACTTTCTAATGTAAGCTGGGACTGATCATATCCTGAGTATAAATCTCCCATAGAGTAAATTGCCTTGCTTGCAAATGCTTTTGCAAATTCATCCACTATTGGACCTAATTCAACATTCCTTACGGTGACCTTATTAATAGGTTGTAAATCTTGTATAAACCTCAAAGCACCATTCTTCTTTGGAACAGTAAACCACTGATTCGAATATGGAGGTGAAGAGGGCTTCAAATTCCTCATCTTGATCTTTATTGTTCAAAAGCTCCTGCAACTTAGGCAAATATGCTTGAGGTACTGGAATAGGCTTTAAATTCCATGGCACATGAGGTATTGTAAAGATCACCATAGGTGCAACTATGGTTGGATCAACACATCCAATTTCATTTGGTTGAAATGCAAAGGCTTTTCCATGCCTTGCCAACATTTGCAAGAAACAAGCTCTTTCTACATGCAAAAGAAAGCTTCTATCACCAGTTTTCAGCTTTTGTAAAGTTTCGGTTGTAAATTTATGTTCTACTTCATGTGGATCCCGTGAACTAGATTGTTGAGTCACTTTTTCAGCCAACCCATCACTTTCAGGCGATAAAGGCAAAGCCACAGGCTTAACCTTCTTTGCAACTGTTTTGTACTTTGTATCCATCCTTGCTTCAGCCTTGTTTTGCAGCCCATAACATTCATGCTCAGCAAACTCTTGAATGACTTCATACATCTCCAAAGTATCAACATAAATAACATCTTTTTGTACCCTGTTTCAGCATTAATTGATGTAGGAATTTCAGCCACTGTATGAATATCAACCAGCCCTGAAATATCTTCATTTGCAGCTATCAAACCATATGTCTTCAGCTCTTTTTCAGTCCATCCTACATATTTCTTTTTTGTCCTGCACATGGTTGAAATATTCTTAAAATTGCCAAGACTACATGCTGTCCATTCTTGCAATTCAGACACAAACACAGTTTTCCTCTTTCTTGGAGCATATTATCTTTCTAGAGGCACTGCCATAGTCTCCACTTATAGCTGTGCTGTCTAAAAACTCTTAAAACTCTCGTGGATTAGGTGGCATGGGATTATCCTGCAACCTGTCCTGATTGTGGGGATGATTCACACAAACAATGAGAAACTGTATTGCCTTTTGTATTGTCTTTACTCTGAACCCAAGCATACGAATAATTATTATCTAAGGCTTTTGTTTCCAGTCTTGATTTTGAAATATAGGGCTGCCCCAAAATCATCGGATAACTATATGAATCCTGTACAAAAAAATGTATTCATCCCTAACGTCTCCAATAGTCACAGGTACATTCGGAGAAGCCGCATAAAGATCCCTTGATGAATTGTTTGCTGCCCGCATGCACCATCCCAGATCTATATCAATTGGCCAACCTCCATTCTCATACAAGCTACGTGCCATAACATTGATTTCAGAACCATGATCCAAGAGAGCTATGCAAGGCGTTTCTCTTTCTCCCACTTTAACAATTGTCTCTGTTGTAGCACGAGCCCAATGCGTTCGTGAATAATGATTGCTTGGAATCAAATGAGCATCTTCTTCTTCATGTACTTGTTGATGGATATCCCCATTATACATAGCTTTCTCTCTATGCTTACTGCTGTCCATAAGACCAATTTCAGCCACAAGCTTGCTGTCTACACTTCTATTTAACCCATTTTCAATATCAGCTTGCTCCAAATCAGCATTACATGTTGTAGTGATAGGTTAGGCACGGAGATCTAGACAGACAGTTGTTACGCGCAGCGAGAGTCAGAGAGAGTGAGATAGAGCAGAGTAGAGAGTGAGCACGTTTGTAGGTACAATAACGAGAGTGTATCTTTAGGTTTTTAGATAGATATATATGTGTAAGTACAAGTGCTAAGGGTGTGCTCATAGTCGAGCACATTTAAAGGCACGAGGCATTTGTAGTGACGGGTTAGGCACGGAGATCTAGACAGACAGTCATTACGTGCAGTGAGAGTGAGAGAGAGTGAGATAGAGCAGAGTAGAGAGTGAGCATATTTGTAGGTACAATAAGGAGAGTGTACCTTTAGGTTTTTAGATAGATATATATGTGTAAGTACAAGTGCTAAGGGTGTGTTCACACCCGAGTACATTTAAAGGCATGAGGCCTTTATTCTCAACAACCTCCCACCTAAAGTCATTGTGCCTTAAGAGGAGAAAAGAATCAACTAAGTCTAGGTATATACAAAGCTGAAATACATATATCTATCCAACTCCCATCATTTGTCGGCAATGAGCAAACCACTCTACTCGAAGACCCTTCGTGAGAAGGTCTGCAGGGTTATCATCTGTATGCACTTTGACAAGCTCAATGCTCTTCCTGTCAAGTACATCTCTAACGAAGTGGTACTTCACCTGTATGTGTTGTCTTTGCATGAAAAACAGGATTCCGTGCTAGCATGATAGCACTTTGACTATCACAATGGAGAACAGGTAACTCTGAGATGCCAAGCTCTCCCACAAGATGTGAAAGTCATAAAGCATGCCTCAATGGCAGCCACATACACTGGCTCTGTAGTAGACAATGCAACACACTTTTGTAGCTTGGAGATCCAAGAGAGTACTCCTCTTGTGAAAGTAAACACATATCCAGAAGTGGACTTCTTGCAGTCCGCATGACTAGCATAGTCTGCATCCGTAAAGCCAACAACAAATGACTTCTGCTTTCCAAAGCAGATGCACAACTCCTTTGTGCCTTTGAGGTATCTCATAATACCTTTCACTGCATCCCAATGCTTCTTGCTAGGGGTTGCCATGTATTTGCTAACCACTCTTATTGCAAAAGCAATGTCAGAACGTGTAGCAACCATAGCATACATCAAACTGCCAACAGCTGAGGCATATGGTATCTTGGCCATTTCAGCCTTCTCATTATCAGATGTAGGGTTGTCCTCTGCACTAAGTTTCACATATGGAGGCAATGGAACCCCAATTGTTTTCCCCCCCTCCATATTGAAACGCTGCAAAACTTTGGAGATATACTCCTATTGAGATAGATATAGTAAGCCTTTCGATCTATCTCTGAGTATTCGCATGTCAAGAATGTGATTTGCATCACCAAGATCCTTCATGTCAAAGTTGCAATGAAGATTTTACTTCAGTGAGTCCAAGGCATGAGTATCCCTGCCAGCAGTCAGCATGTCATCAACATACAAAACCAAGATAATCAGGCTGCCATCTGTTGCCTTTTTGATATACAAGCAATGATCCACTTGACTTCTATGAAAGCCTTGGGATTGCATGAATGTATCAAACTTATGATACCATTCTCTTGGTGCTTGTTTTAGCCCATACAAACTCCTTTTGAGTTTACATGCCATTTTTTCTTTCCCTTGTTCAACAAACCCTTCAGGCTGCTGCATATAGATGTCTTCATGCAGATCACCATGTAAAAACGCAGTCTTGACATCCATATGTACGAGCTCCATATCCTCAACTGCAACCAAGCCCAAAATGGTTCTTAATGTAGTCATCTTGACTACAGGAGAGAAAATCTCATCAAAATCAATTCCATGCTCCTGCTTGTACTCCTTTGCAACCAATCTTGCTTTGTACTTTGGTGAGGAACAAGAAGTGACCATCTTGTAAACCCATTTGCATGGAAGGGTTTTTTGCCCTTTAGGCAACTGTACCAAGTCCTAAGTGCCATTTTTTTCAAGAGATTCCATCTTTGACAACATGGCTTTATACCATTTCGTGGTGTCCTGTCTGTCCATTGCTTCCTTGAAGCAAGACGGTTCACCATAGTCTGTCAACATGGCATAATCAGCCACATTATTTGCCAGGAACAAATCTGTCAGGTTGTCTAGTAGCCCTAGACGATCTCCTAACCCAACGGTCATTGTTTGCTGGCTGTTCTTGCAAATTTCCATTTTCAGCATGCTGTCCTGACATTTCAGCCTGCAAATCAGCAATTTTTCAGCCGTTTGGAGAGCGGTGGTTGGTTTCTCGCTAAGGCCCTTTGATTGGGTCTTTGTGCAGCCCAAATACCCAACACCGGCACAGCCACATATGAAGCTCGTGTTTCACTTTCTTCGATATTGGGGCTGTTGGCATAACTGGACCATTCGGAATGCTTTTCTTTTTGATTCCGCCAGTAATGTTCAGCGGCATATTGCTAGGCTTAAGGGTCTCTTGTATTGGCAGATAGATCTTCTTCAGCATTCTGACTTACTTTCTCGGGAGGACTTGCGTCCCTGGCATATGGCAATTTCCTCTACATCTTTGCCATGACCTTGTAACTCTTAGAACTAGAACCTTTTCACATGATGGCTTAGTGCCATCATGTATCTTGTAATCAAGTAAACTTGTACTTTTTTTGTAATTAATACAATTACCTTTTACGAGAGAGAGAGAGAGAGAGAGAGAGAGAGAGAGAGAGAGAGAGGCTTTGGTTAGGAGACAACAATATCCTTCTTGGGCATTGGTTTGCAAATGGCTGATCTTCTGTATGCCATTCATACTTAGATGGAGAGGTTCTAGCCCGGTAAAACTATTGATGCTATGGGGAAAGCATTGCAACAATAGTTTTCTCTTACCTGTTTATCATGAGGATAGCATTATGGAATATCAAGGGTGTCTTGTCTGGGAGCAAAGAGTATAAAATGTGGATGATTGTTTTTGCTGGAAGCTGGGATATATTCTATACAATGGAACACAAGCAATACTCAATGGCTGGTTCCATTTATGTATATAAGGATTTTACAGTGTTTTCCAGTAGTAGTGCGCCTTGTAGATCTAGGGTCATGTTGACTGTTCACTCTTCCTTGCAAGCATCTTTGATTTGCAAGGATGCTTGAGATAGATTCATGATTGTAGAGATTATGTATGAGGGTGAGGCTTTGTAAACCACCCATGACCAAACACAACTTGGGATTGTCATTAGCTTTGGGTGGACTTGCAGTGTCTCTCTATGGATCGCCAAGAGATTGTGATGGGAGACTTTAGTGCTTGTGAGTATGCCAAATAGGCAACTTCGCCTCATTTAGTGATGGATGGTTATGAACGCTAGACATGTGATGCTTTGGTAGCCTCCTCATTGAAACAAGATATGTGGTCTTGCCTCCATCCTTCAGAGCTTGGTTTTATCTTTTGTTCATTTCAGCATTTTGGTACTTGAGCTAGATTGGACATGATGTATGGCTGTCTAGTGATTCGTTCCTTTTATTCGTGCTTAATGTGTGGGTGGAGAAACATCATATCCTTTTCGACCATTATTCTTTGGTCCTAGAAATCACCCAAGGGATGCTTTCAAGGCACTACTTGCTCTTTTGCCATTACGATTCAATCAATCTTTCTTGTTGCATGATCAGTTCTTGAGGTACATGCAGCAATTGATTGCTTTGTTTGCTAGATAGGTCCTATCTAAGGGTATGAATGCATGGGTAATTTTTTGGGATAATGCTCGTGCTTTGTTTAGAGCATATGGGATTCAGCAACCATCTTCATTCAAAGCTGAATTACAACATTTGTAATTTTTGCTGGAGCATTTTGTGACTTTGCAATAGGTTGGGGATACGTTTGATGAGTTGACCACTTATTGAGAATGGTTGAAATGTAGAGTCCAAGCTCTTCATGATGAGCAATATGCGAATTATAAATTGTTGGTCTGCTTGGATGCTTTCTATGATAGTGATTGCCAACTCATTAGTTTTTTTCTTGCCTTTGCCAAAAATATGGGCATGAGAATATTGTTTGCTTGTTGGATCCATAGGGTGTTGTGTTCACTAAGCCTTGGTCTATAATACGTATGTGTTTGGAATACTAAAAATCTTTGTTGGGTCCACCATCAATTCTCACTAATTAGGTTTATGTTACTCGTCATTATATTTTAGGCATGGTGCATGACTAGGTAAAGCTTGAATGGGTAGATTTTATGGAGGTAGATATTACTGAGGTAGAGGTGGAGGAGGTGGTGTCCCATCTGCCACATAGAAAATACCTTGGTTGGGATGGCTTGTTGAATGAGCTCTTTTTTGCATATACTGGCTAGCTTAGGGACCCGTTGGCCCGCCGACTTTGTCAGTAAGTTTGGAGATTGGGTTGCATACCTTTAGATTGGAAGATTGTAGTGCTTTATTTGTTATTGAAGATTCCCTGCCCCCAAGCTTTGAAGCAGTGGAGACCCATTTTTGTTATTGGATCCTTGTATAAAATCTTCTCTAAGATCATCGCCATAGATTATAGAAAGTATTCCCGCTATTGATTCACCCGCAATAGTATGGCTTCATCAAGGGCCATAATATCATGCACACTATTCTCTATGTTCAATTGGGGATAGATTATGCCAAAGCCTTTGGATAATAGGTTGCTATGATTTAGTTGGATATTGAAAAGACATTCAATCATACTAGCTAGTCCTTTTGTCTACAACTAATGGCTACCATGGGTTTTGGTCCTAGAATGACCTCTCTTACTGATACCATGAGCACTGATGTAGTGGTGCACATAGTACTAAATGGGGGAGTGACTGATGACATTGATCTTTCTCGCTCCTTGCTCCCTTCGTCAGGGATGCTCCTTTAGTCCATTGTTGTTTGCATTGGTGACACATCTGATGCTCTCTTTGTTGGATAAGTTGGATATTGATGGTGAGATTGTTGGACTGGCTCTTCATAGTGGAGAAAAACTTTTCACCACCTTACTGTTTTGAATCACCTCATTAATATTGAGCAACTTCTCATGCACATTCTAACTGTATGTGGTGTGACCTGTCATAGAATCGCCCTCATTCATGTGAGCATTGGCCAATTCTCTTCATAAGAAGGAGGTATGGGCCTTATTCTTGGCTGCAAACATCTACTCCAGGACAACACAAGCTACATGTGAGGTTTTGCAAGACTAGATGTGAGGTATGATAGTTCTTTTCACTAATAGAACTACTGATGGCAAAGCTTGTGCATTGTGAGAATCCCATCTCTTCTACTCAGGCATAACAACAATAGGGACAGTAGTAGGCTGTCCTTTACCTCTCCCTTTTTGGGGAGGTGTGCCAGCAGCAATTTGTGTGGGTCGAACTTCATCACATGTGTCTTAATCCTAGAGATTCTTGGCCACAAGGAGGTTCCAAATCATGAGACTCTAGAGGGAGTAATTTGTACCATCTGTAATATCCTCACTACGTAGGTAGACTCGGAAAATGCAGTGGGCTAGGACTTAGCTCCTCTTGATCATTGAGTCTTCTTCATTGCAGGAAGTGATGAAAACACAAGTTTGCGTTTGTTTGCTGAAAAGACAGCCTCTTGAACACTTCTATTGAGATCTTCAAGAAATCAGGTTCCCAAACCTTCTCCTGACAAAATGCAGGTCTAGGATGCCCTCTAGGTCTGAAAATGCAGCACTTCTCCTTTTGTTGACGGGATCTCCAACCCACTCCACATACCTGCACTTGTACACTGAAATGCTGCTCCTCTTGTCTGCTGATACTATGTGTAGTCTCTGTCCACCTTTGCAGCAGCCTACTACAGCTTTGTTACCATAACAAAGTGCTGCAATGTGGAAGCAGATGCACAGCTGATCAGAAAATGGAAAACGGGGAGAGAGAGAGAGAGAGAGAGAGAGAGAGAGAGAGAGAGAGTTAGATTAACGTCCTTTAGAGGCCAAAATTGATGTATAGGAACAAATAAGATAGTTCATTCCATTCCACTTTGAGTATTGGTGTCGTGAAGACACATAAAATGAAAAAGGAAAATAAAATTCGATGGGATAAACTCTAAGTTCTTGTGACTCATGAAAGCTTTAATTGTAACGTTAGGCTCCGTTACAAATATAGAGGGTGACAAAATTCATTGTATATTTATTTGTGGGAAAGTGGGGTGTACAACTCCCTAATGGATGCTTTTCCTCGTCGATACACTATCCACTACTCATTTCTTCACGCTTCTTTGACTTTGGCTAATTTTGTTAATCAAATTTTGAGCTAAAGTGGGGTCAAATCAATTGCTATCCACACTTTCGCACCTTGTAGGGCAGGTGTCCACTTCATCATGGCTATCTTCTTTGTCATATCTATGCAGTTGATCTTTGTTTGTGTGTCTTTTGGGATAATGCTAATAGGCTCTCCCAAATATATGAAAGGGACCACCTTGCTTAACTATGCTTGTGGAACATTTATTTCTAGGATGAAATCTTGTTTCAATTTTGGAGCAAGTTTCTCCCTATCCTAGCCCCGAGAAGATCACCAATCTAATTTTTCCTTTATTACTTTCTGTCTTCTTGTTCTTGATTATTGACATAACAACCATAGTTGTCAAGTACGAAAGGTACAATATGGTACGGTACGATAAAATACGGTACTAAATGGTATCTTATGATTTTATAAGGTACAATATGCAAAATAAGATGAATACATGAGGTTGGACCGTGGCCATCACGATTGAATGGGCTGCGGAAAACATGCTACATGCGATACAACTATAGTCTAGTACACACATAGATGATGGATCATGGTCCATCGATGATGCATCATAGTGGCATCATGCATGTGGATACAATGATAGTAGATACAAAAAAGAGAGACCTATGAATCTGTGATGAGGCATCACTATCGTCATCCTCATTATGATCATCAGAACGATCTGAGTGCTCATCAAGAGAGTCTAAAGATAACTCCTCGACATCGGATGATGAGACACATTCATACTTATCCTCACTAATGAGACTATCATCATCATCAAATGATGGCTCCCTAGGTTGCGGCTGTGTAGGAAAGGGGGGGATGTTATCATGAGGTACGAGATGTGAGCTACTAGAGCCTCACCTTACATATGTCTGCAAGCCACTTGAACCAACAGTCAATGTTAGAGGGTGTCGAATGACTATGCCCTTGCGACCACCTACTCGAACTCCTTGCCCACGAGCACATTGACTACGAGTGTCACGAGTATCTGCTGCTATAAGCTCTCTATAGTGCTTTGCAAAAATCTCCTTCTTCTCCTCATCCACCTCGTGATGTACACTTGGAAGAGTGTCGTCCGTCAACTTGAATGTATTAATATTCACCTACACAATGCATATAAGATTGTAAATGTTAAAGTCAATTGTAAAGTACAAACTTCAAAGTTCAAAGTTTAAAACAACAAATTTTAAATTTTATGGTTAAGTGTTTAAACTTTATCTATTTCAGACCCATGCTCATCATAGCTCTCATCATGCGTAAGTTAGTGCGGCAATAGACTAGCCGCTCCAACTATCGTATGCTAAGACGATTGCGAATCTTCATGTGAATGAGAGAACATGCACTCCATTTTCTCTCATATGTACTCGAAGAGCAATCCTAGGTAATGTCTGCAATGCGTATCCAAAGTTTTGCTACCAAAATAAAGGCTTCACAAGTGACTTTCTCCTCCAATAAGTGGGAGAAGCAAAAGCTACATGTCCTCTCTATTCTGCATAGCATCCTAGCTTCTCCAACACTGCATTGTGGTCATCATAGGGACCACACGAGTTAAATAAGGAAGTTGATCCAAACAGAGCTCTCTATCATCTATGTACGAATGTGGCAAAACCATGGATGAGTTTATTCATCTATGCCCATCTCCTCTTTGCTATCTCTAAAACATGTGCATATTGTGTCTCTGTGATCATTGTACAAGCACGTGCCTCTACCAATGTTGTTCTAAAGAAGTAAACGAGAAGGCCCATGGTGGACCCCTTGCAATCACTTATACGTAACACCTTATAAAAGGGAGTCACGACAATGACAACGACATGGAGTTTCTGTCAAAACTGCTCATTAAGGCATTAGTGCTGCATGGCTTTGGCCTTCTCTATCTCATGCTCATTCCACTCATTCCATAGAGTGGACACCACTGTTTGGCGCAAGGCAGACCGCACCTTATAAAGGTGCTCTAGCAATAACCACATGTAAGCTAACCGAGTCGAAGAAGGCTTCTTCAACTCTAGTGTACTATACTCATGATACATTGCAAGCACCTTTATCTTTGTTGTGAGAAGGTGACAATTGATGTAGCTTTGTGGACCATTCTTTTCACCCACTTGAGCTTCCCAATGTGCTCCATAAGCAAGTCCAAACAATGACTTGCACATGGAGTCCAAACAATGACTTGCACTTGAGCTTCCCAATGTCCTCAAGCAAATGGCCCATGTGCCGATAATTGGATGCATTGTCGATAATAACTCATTCGAGGGGTCCACCTACAACCACAATTTACAAATTACAAGTAACAATACTTGGAGGCTAGAGAGAGAGAGAGAGTTGAGCCTTTCAAGTTTCAACTTCCAAGATTTAAGAATGAAGAGAGATGGAGGTCGGGGCCCAGGAGGAAAGAGAGAATTGAGATAGATATTAGAGAGAAATTTGAATGGGGAGATAGATAGTTATGCATAAATTAATCATCATAGTGAAAGAAAGTGAAACAAATTTAAAAGGCAATGTATACCTCAATGATAGCTTGTTGAATGTGGTGGTAGATGAATGCGCCTGTTGTTTTCCTCCCCCTCTTATCAATATCTATGGCCCGCAAAAAGTAAGTGCCGAGTGGACATGAGACAAGTATGTTGATGATGCCCCGTTTCTTACGATCACTGCATGTGTCGGCGCGAATAGAGCAACCATATTTTATCCATGCGGTTCTCATGTCATTGTATGTGACACCGGTCCATCCTTCACATGGACCCACATTGGCAATGGCTTTTACCATCTTCTTCCATTGCTCTTGTTTTAGAACATTGAATGCAAGATTTCACTCAATCATCGTGCATGCAATCTCAATGTCCACAAGTCGATTTCTTTCTCTAAGAAAGACGACCGATCTATGCATATGACCGAGAGAGAGAGAGAGAGAGAGAGAGAGAGAGAGAGAGAGAGGATTGTTTCTCTTGTGCCACATGAGCCTTCACTCTTTGTCTTTTACTGGAGCCAGATGCGGATGTGGAGCTCCCACTACCAATGGTAGAGGCCTTTCCCGCACCGGTTGAAGATATGCCCACATTCGATGCTTTGTCATTACTAGGCATAGGAGTTGGTGCTAATAAGCCAGTTTTTGCTCCTCTTGTGGATCCCCCTTCATCTTGGTGAGAATCTCATCCGTGATGTTTTGAGGGATCTCCTTGCATGGAGCAACTTGCTCCCTAGTCTTGGAAAGATGTTGGAGAAGCCAAATTGCACCACTTGTATAATACTTCCCACAATACTTGCACGTCCAATGGTGGAAGTTGAACTTCTTTGTATCCCTCTCCACATGGATCGCGTGCAAATAGAAGGCCTTGTGCTTCTCATGAGTCATGGTGCTGATGACGGATAGAGAGGCCCGGGGGAGAGTAAGAGAGAGAGGGAGAGTGAGATGCTTGAGTCTTGACTCTTGAAACTTGAAAGTTGAAACAGAGGGAGAGGGTTGGGGCAAAGTTGAAAGAGCAAGAGTGAGAGAGAGGGGATGGAAGATGAGAATGGCAAATGCTTTGATAGGGTGCGGGAATGACGAGATGGGAGATGAGAATGACAAATCACAAATCAATTCAAGATCCAAGAGCGGGGGATTAGAATGGCAAATGCTTGTTGAATTGGTGTGGAAGCATGGAGGAAAGGAGCACCTTTTGTAGATGAGAGAAGGTGAAACAGTCAAAGAGGGGTCAATAGTCAAAGAGGGTTGCTAGCTAGACAGAATCCAAGGAGGGCTTTTGGCGGGGAGTGCATAGTTGGAAAAGGAGCTGAGATGAGGTATCCAAGGCTTCCCACCCCCCAAAAGTGCTACATAGGCGGAACGGGTAGGTGGAAAGTGTAGGTAGAATGCGGGGAGATGTGGCAAACATGGTGGCAAAAAACGGCCCGTTTTTTCATATGAAACCATACGGATGATGTGGTACCATATGGTATGATCAATAGTACTAACTTCCATGATGAAGGCTTTGCTGAGACCTAGAGGAGAAGTTGTCCGAAGAGTTCCCAAGGGGTTCCCCTTCCTCCCCTTGGGTTTGTCTCACAATAACCCTACAGGAGACCAAGGAACTACAAGGTGAGGCGGATGAAGTGAGGGCGCGCGTGGAAGATAGCAAGGTAGAGACGACAATTAGGGAAGGATTAGATAGTCAAGGTGAGGGGCATGTGCAGGTGCATTGAGGGAAGCTTGGGTTTGAGGAGGGGCACGTGGTCTTTAGACTGCTCGTAAGCGCACTTTCATAGCTTTTAATATAACCTCATATCAAAACTGAGTGTTGGTTAGTGTTTGTAGCAACTCTATTTTATTTGGAGATATTTTCCTTACAAGCAAATCAATGGACTTTTCTACACACACACACACACACACACACACACACACACACACATATAAACCTAACCATTCAATGCTGCGATGTCTAATCTTAAATTGGACCAATGGCTTACATGATCAAGGCCAAAAATTCAATTTGTCCAATCAATTTAGTTTAGGTCATTGTTTGCTCCAAAGCAAATCCATAATAGATCTACAAAAGTTTATGTATTTAAGTGTTTCTAGCCCTAGTGGACATCTCATGTTTCTCCATTTGGATTGCTGAGACCTAGAGGGGAAGTTGTCTGAACAATCAAGAAGGGATTTCCCTTCCCCTCGTGGGTTTGTCTTATAGTGATCCTACAAGAGACCAAACAATTGCAAGGTGAGGCAGATGAATTGAGGGCTAGGGCGGGTCAATATAGCAGGGCGGAGGCAAGACAATTAGGGCGGCAAGGGATAGTCAAGGCAAGGGCAAGACATGTGCAAGTGCAATGAGGGCAGGGTGTGTGTGAGAATATATGATAACATGTGTCGACAAGATGGCTTTACCCCACCTTGAAGTTTAGCCATAACACAACAAGCATCTCCATGAAGACTTGAATGTTGCTCTTGAAGCCCGTGGCTCGGGTGATTCTCCGCCTCGCTCATATGCTCATGTGACTTCTACTTTGCAAGATTTACAGGAATCAAATTGGGAACAAGTGCATGTTTGTGAAATCTCTCTTGGAAGAATATGTTGAGGCATAATCATCAAGCTATCCTTGTCTATGCGGAGGAGGAGGTTTTGGATACATGGGTGTGCACTCAAGAGGTTCTTTGTTCTTTTTCAGCCTTTCATGAGTGAGGAGTTATTCTCTTCTTCATAGGCCGGATTCGTGTGCTTGGTAGGATCTTATAGTGGCAGACTTCTCTCCTTCAGGTTGATTGTGTGGAGGAGATTTTCATTGGTCCATGTGGTTTCTATGAGGTTGTGCTTCTACTTCGGCACGGAATTTTCTTCTCACTCAGCAGCCCCTCTTCTTTGATAAACAGTTGGTGCATGTTGTCTCCTAGCATCCAATGGCAGATTTCCAATGTTTGCTCAAGCAGGCATGCCCTATATGGGTGAAAGTGAAGCGTTGCCTGGTTGTTTATTGGGCCCTTCTCAAGGATGCTATGGCTGGAGCAATAGCAACAATAGCATACCCCTAGTCTTTGGATGCTGCCAGTTGAGTCATCTTCATGGGATCGCAAGTATCCAAGTTCTACCTCCCACCTTGCAAATGGGCCTTCCTCCTCACGGGCCAAAGATTAGAGGCCGAATCCCTTTGTGGTGCTAGGAGACTTCTTTGAAGATGGTCTACTGGAGACATTGGCAGTAAAGGCCAAGGCCCATGCGACGAAATCCTGTCAAAACTCTTGATCCTTTGCATTTGTCTAGTACTAGGGTGCCTCTTGCACTCTTATCCTTTTTTATTTACTGAATCCATTGTATCTGGTTCATATATGATGGCCTAGAGCCACCCTGCACTTTGTAATCTAGTTATCCTGTACTTTTTTTTTTGTTTTGGTAATTAATGTATCTACCCATTACGGAAAAGAGAGAGAGAGAGAGAGAGAGAGAGAGAGAGAGAGAGAGAGAGAGAGAGAGAGAGTCTCTCAAGATGAATGCTGAATACTGAACAATCAGGGCAGAATACTGACCACACTTGTAGGCATTAGATACAGTGTACCAGCAGCCAGATCAGAACTGAATTTTGGGCTGATCTGCTGCAAATCATGTCAAGAATAATAAAAGGCCACAAATGCTGTGTCCACCCTGTGCTGAACTGGCTTAATACCCTAATGCTGATAGACTGTGCTTGTAATGCTGTTCAATTGTCCATGAACTGACATGAATAGGAGATGAAGCTCTTAACAAATCCAATCCTCAGGGGGGAGAGAACTTTCTTCATAATGACAGTTCTCTACCCTCACCTGGTGCAAGTATGTGCGAAGCTAACCAACGACACACTGTACTTGGTGAGGGAGGTGTCTCTCCATGTACATCAAGCAAACCACAGAAGCATCAAAGGACAGATAGAGAAGGATGGAGAAGCATCAAGGGACAAAAGCAGCTTGGTAGGTGTAACTCATGTCTTGGCTGTTTGTGGTTGAAGGATGTCAATCTTGATGATCTTCTAGAGCTTCTCTCGATTGAGCTCTAAGAAAGGGCTTAGTGATCTTGTTGAGCTTCTCTCAATTGAGCTCTAGGAATGCGGAGTCTAGGCTATATGCTAGAGGCGGGAGATGATCCAATTGTAGCCCATGTTGTTGAAACCAGTTACCATGTGCTCGTTTGAAATTGTCAGCACACTCTGTCACCTTGTACTGCTAATTTTTTAGATGCCAAGAGCAAGTTTCAGATATGTGTATGGGAAGGTTCCAAAGAAGTCATTGTCTGGAAAATGAGCCTTAGCCGCAATATAGGTAGTGCTCCCATCACTGATTTGACAATCTCATGCGACAATGGTGATTTCATCATGTTCATTTGGGAGATAATCATCACTAGCATGGACAGTGCAAAACACACGTAGATGTGACACAAGCCATAGAAACTTGAAAGAAAGACAAAGGGATAGATATCAGACTTGAGAGTCACCTTACAAGTCCAGAGCGTAAGGGGCTCATCTCCAAGCCTAGGCCCTAGAATCTTCAACTTATTGAGCCAAGCTTCCAATGCAAGGGCTAATGTCCCATAAGATCATCCCACACTATCCTAGAGTGTGTATGGAGCTAGGGTCTATAATCCAGCCTCTCGTCTTCAAGTAGATGTACATATCTTGTAGGAGAGGTATGATATTTGGTAAATGTCTTTTCTATGGTAGGGGTAAAGGTATTTATAGTCATCTGGATTGTACAAAGTTATTCGTTTCCTTTTTCTTATGTAGTTGCAGCTGAATAGATCTGAATCCTCTCTTATCAGATTGTTTGTGACTTCATGAGACAGTTTCTCAGAATCCCCTCAATTCATGGGTCAAAGGGAAACACATGAGACATGGCTTTATTTTGTTGTT
This sequence comes from Lygodium microphyllum, assembly GCF_053477565.2. NCBI lineage: Eukaryota > Viridiplantae > Streptophyta > Polypodiopsida > Schizaeales > Lygodiaceae > Lygodium > Lygodium microphyllum. The sequence continues at coordinate 94,398,152 of NC_141138.1, forward strand.
TATGAAGTCTAGTTTATTTCATATGTTTCCCACCATTTTGGAAGTGGTTTGAAATAGGGTTCACAAATGATCTATACTAGAGGATCAGAAGCAAGGGGGGATTCTGGGGATCCCATCAATTATGAATAAAAGGATGATATAAAATATGGCTGATGTGGCCATGCTTACCATTCAAAAGTTTGGTGTAGAGAGGTGGAAAAAACTAACCATATTTATGTCTTTTAGGTTATTCACTGTAATTTTGCACTGGCTTTTCTATGGTAGGGGTAAAGGTATTTATAGTCATCTGGATTGTACAAAGTTATTCGTTTCCTTTTTCTTATGTAGTTGCAGCTGAATTGATCTGAATCCTCTCTTATCAGATTGTTTGTGACTTCATGAGACAGTTTCTCAGAATCCCCTCAATTCATGTGTCAAAGGGAAACACATGAGACATGGCTTTATTTTGTTGTTTATGAAGTCTAGTTTATTTCGTATGTTTCCCACCACTTTGGAAGTGGTTTGAAATAGGGTTCACAAATGATCTATACTAGAGGATCAGAAGCAAGGGGGGATTCTGGGGATCCCATCAATTATGAATAAAAGGATGATATAAAATATGGCTGATGTGGCCATGCTTACCATTCAAAAGTTTGGTGTAGAGAGGTGGAAAAAACTAACCATATTTATGTCTTTTAGGTTATTCGCTGTAATTTTGCACTTATTTTGGATACCTGCTTTTAACCTTGGGTCCATGAAGTTGCATGGGAAAATGCCTAGAAACTGTCAAAGGAAAATGCTGGAAGGAAATGAGCATTGTAACTGACTTGTCAAGTGTAGATTTTTGAAAGAGCAAGGGTAGAACCTTGAAGAGGAGTGAATGGTCAGCCTGGATGACAGGAAAACGATAGAGCTAGAGTGGGCTAAGGAGAGAATTTGCATGGTGTGCAGGGTAGAACCTTGAAGAGGAGAGAATGGTCAACCTGGATGACAGGAAATTGATAGAGCTATAGTGGGCCAAGGAGAGAAATTGCATGGCATACAAAGATCACGAGAGACATGAAAGTTCTAAGAGGCCTGCCTCTGCCTTGTACTTGGCAGCGTTCAGCACTTCCTAGATGCAATCATGAAGGTTGGAAGTTGGAGGAGGGTTTTTTCCAAGCTGTGATGGCAACATATTCACAATTTCTTTTCTCTGTGCGCTTTTAACATTTTTCAGTGTCATCTAAGTATTGAACTTTTGATTGGTTTTGGACCATTAGTTGTATGTTGAAATATTATCTTTGTTATTTCAAATCTTCTAATGCTTGTTTTGTTTATATTTATAGAGGATGGTTAAGGATGCTGTGAAACATGCTCCATATTATGAGAAATTTATTGAAGAGCGTGCCGGTCCAGGCATCCTCACTGCCAAAGAAGAAAATGAAGATCTTGAGGAAATCGCTAGCACGTTGCCTCTGAATGTGTCCCCGGAGATAAAATCATTTGTTCAGAGAGGCTTGACCACTTTGAAGGTCCATATTTTTTTCCGCTTCTGATGACTCTGTAGATAGCGTAAATGGATTTTTCTGTGGAAGGACCATCCAAAATACGTGTTTTGAATCTGCAATTTTTCTCTAGATGAACTCTATTAACCTGAGGAGCATCTTTTGAGTTTGATGCACAATCTTGAGAAAATATGAAAAAATCATCCTCAGATGTATATGGCGTGCTGTCTGAAGTATGATTTCGCAAATAAGTCTTTGATTGTTCTTGCAAGCTGTTAGTTTTGGTAATCTTATCACTTTACTATGTTTACTTTCAGAGCAATCCTGGTCTCAACTTTGATGAGAAGCAGTGGATGATGGTCAAAATGGTGGGTGAATTGTCCGAGTATGCCTCATAGTCCAGTTCTCAAATTGTCCATCTCCCTTCCGGCTGATCCAGGTCAGGAGTAAGATGTCTGATTAATGAAATAAATTTGTTCAGGGCTTGAAAGAAAGCATTTCCTGACTTATAAACTCTCTCAATTATTGACTGGTTAGTTTGGTGTTGAGGAAAATAATACAGCTGGAAGTTCATACATCTTTTCGTTCATGTGACATCTGGACAATCTATCATATCTAGACTTTCCTTGAATGGCCGTTTCTCCATGTCACAATTACAGCTATCTTACTGGTTCTTTCATTATTGGTACTGATTTGATCCTTACTGTTGGTCACAATTGAACGAAATGGATGCGACACTATTGTTTTAGAATGGAGAAGGGTGTTCATATGCATGCACTTGCACCTCATGCACACGTGCACCCAGACACACACATAATAAATGGAAAAACAATGTATGAGAAGATCAAATGCAAGAATGCTTGTCTAGGCGAACTGGATAGATATATCTGTCAATGCACCATACCTGAAGGCGATAAGTAAGGTTTGCCACCCATGGTAAAACCAGTCTCATACCCATGGCTAATTTATGTGGGTCTAGTATGACACCAAATTCGCATCCACATGGGCAAGACAATGCGAGTCTTATAGACTAGCCTAGGTCAAAACCATCCAAGTTATTCAAAAACTATGAAGATTTTGCAATTTCCCAAGCTATGGACAGTTGAGGTGGTGTGTGAACGACTTCTCCGCAACTTCAGTTTGCTGGAATTGACTGAATAAAGAGTTTTAAAGAAAGTACAATTCCCAAGCCACGAGCGGAGTAAGGCAATTGACAAACAACTATTATCCATATCCATAGCAATACGAGGCTCCCAGCCCCACGCTAAAACGGTAGAGATGTGTCTTGAGTGAATGGTCTGCAGAACAGTTGGATAAAACAAGTTTCATGTAGTTCACTTGAAGGGAACTTCCAAACAGTTTGAGTTGGAATCTCTTGATTTTGATTGGTCAAGGATGAAGATATATCAAGGAACTCTAGTACAAGCAATATCACACCCACTAGTTGCTACCACTAGTAAGTCTTAGAACCACTTGTAACTAGGCTGTAATAGCAACAACGGAAGTAATTAGAAAATGTAGGACTCAAATAACGATGTATGTATTAGTAGTGACCAATGAATGATAAATGAGAAAACAATATTAGGCAGGTGGAATGGAAGCTTGTGATTGAATTATGAGATTTGGCAAGGGATTAAACACAGAAAATGAAGAAAACATCTGCACATGGCATACAATTGAGCAACAAAGGAGTGTGTGTGTGAGGTTGCACGTATGTAATTCTACTAGCAAAGCAATTGTGTTACTAAAGTTCACTTGAATCAGAAGCTGTGACATAGGTATACTTGATATCCATATGATGGCCTTAAGGTAACAAGTGCTTCACAAAGTCTGCTTCCATGGCATTGATGGCTGATAGGATGTTAAAAGGATCTCCATGTTACATATGAACAACGGACTTGGCAACTATTTGTTTATCTTTGTCAAAAGTGTGTATATAACCAACTGATATCTTGTGTAGTCATGCGATTTGAACAATTAGTGGTACATGTTTAGATATAGCTAGTGATATTCAATTAGATTGACATCACCGCATAATGCAAATTACACTCATGAGATATTGGTTCTCTACCAAATGTGTGTGGTTAGTATAAATGGTTAGAATGCTTGCCTTCAAAAGAGGTTTAAATACTTCGCAATGTATTTCGGACGAGGTCATGTCAAAGCACTAAATGTGATGTAGGTGTTGATCTAGGCTCGACTCCTAGTTGGTGAAATTGGAACAGTTAGTTGTTCACAATTGGATTTGGATCCCTGTGTGGAATTAAAAAAAAAGCTCTCGACTAATAATGGATTGGCTATCAATATTGCTCAATAATTATGTGCCTCTTGTGCTTTAAAGCCTCATGGCTTGGCTTCTAATTATGATGATACATGGTTGGAAAATAAACTTTTTATTTAATGAGATATGATTTGATAATTAAAGTTTTCAAGGAAATGTGTCTCACTTAGAGATGAAGTGTCAAAAATAAATCTCCTTGGTGGGAATTTGAAAGGAATGTATACAATTTAGTAGTAGTTGACATTTTGCATCATCAATAGAAAACCTTGAAAATGGATTTTGGTATGTGAATGTTAGGTCCATAGTGGAAATGATTGCATTGTTGTATTCATGACTCACTCGGAATGCATTCTTGCCTTGCATGTTGTACCTACATATATGTGCACATGCATGTGAGCGTGCACGTGTACATATCTTCAAAGTTTAATATGTCAACCTTTGACAAATTGCCTTCATTCCATATCTTTGAGTTTTTGTATGTCTCTACATTTATATACATAAAATGTCAATAACTTGGATGAGACGAAAAGTATTTTAAGATTTTTCTTCTAATGCAAAAATTTAACCAACCCTTGAAATTTAAGTCTTGATTGCAAGTTAAGCTTGGAGCATTGCCTTATGGAGAGTGGTAAGAGGTTAAGTATGAGAAAAAGCACATTCGAAGCAAAACAATTACCTACCCCTCCCCTCCCCCCAATGCTCTCATACCCAAAACCCCCCAAGGTTGAAGCATTGCCTTATGGAAAATGATAAGAGGTTAGGAGAAAATGCACATTGGGAGCAAATCAATCCCACGTCCCCAAACGCATGCGTGCACATGCACATGTACTCCCTCTTCGCCCCTATTTTCATTCTCTCATCATCTCTCCTCTCTCATCTACACAAAAGAGAGAGGGCAAATAAATTTTTTTCAGTTATCTTAATTTTATGGCCTTCTTGTTTCCACTCTTTTTTTTCTTACTCCAAACACATGCACAGATCCATAAATACCCACATGCTCTTCACCTCGTTTTGTCTTCCCGTTTCTTATAAAAGGTACCCTTCTTTGTTTGTAAAACAATTTTCCACAACCACAGGAATCTCTCTCTCTCTCTCTCTCTCTCTCTCTCTCTCTATCTCTCTTTCCCTACTTTCTTGCTCTCTTACTCTGTTATTCTCTCTCCCCCTTCCACTTTACACACACAATCTCTCTCTCTACTCACACACACACACACACACACACACACACACACACACACACACACACACACACACACTCACTCACTCACTCTCTCTCTCTCTCTATCTTGCTACTCTATCCAAGAGTCTCTTAATTTCTCTCTCATCTAAACTTTTCCACTTCTTTGTCTTTGTCTTGTCTCTCCCATTTTTCATGTTTTCTCTAGGCTTGTGTGTGTGTGTGTGTGTGCGCGCGCGCGCGTTGTTAGAGTATAAATGAAGGTTGTTATAGAGTTAGGGTAAAGGGTAAGAAGAATTTGAGGGTAAATGCTTGTGCAATCCTTTTTTGTATGGGAAGGTGGGGGATGAGGGGGAGAGCAAGGGGGACTCAAGGTTAATAGGTAGTCCATTTTAGGGGAAGGGGAGGGGAAGGAAGATACAAGTACTCACAATGGTGGATGTCAAGGAATGTATTACCATTAGTGTTAAAGGTGTTATAGAATTTTTTAGACAAGCTAGAAGAGCATGAAAAAACTATTCTTGCTTGAGATGGTTTGTTGAAGAAGCGATAGGAAAGAAAGATACTAGTTAGGAGGTGCAATGAATGAAGTTGAGAGGAGAGAGGAGAATGAGCAAAAGAGAGCAAGAGAGAAAGAAGGAGAAAGAGTAAGAGGAGAGAGAAAGATAGAAAACAAGAGAGAAAGAGGGAGAAAGCCATGGAAGCTTGAGAGAAGGATGAAGAGTTAGTTCTTGATTATGTTTGGATGCTCTAAATTGAGTCTCATACACCATATATACCTTGGTCAGTGTGATTGGGTGTTCAATTCCTAGTTCTTGTGCATTCCGTTCATTATATTCTATCTCGATCTTGAGAGTTTTTGCCCTAAAAATTAAAAGACAATTGGAGGGACTTGATAGAGTGGCTAGGGAGTGGGGTTGCATAGTACTACTTTGAGCCACATTACAATGAGAAGGGTGGGTGAAGACTATGGACAACATGCTATCCATAGCCACTACACGCTTGCTGAGGTAAACTTGCCATAACTTTGATAGGCTATTTCAAATGGGGCATGCTACATGTCGAAATAGAGCTTATGATGCGTACTTTTAGGCCATGTAGGGAGCACATGGTTGTATTTGAGACGTTTATAAAACTATACTAAAACAGTGTAGAGGGGTGCAAGTAGTGTGTGGTCAAAAGGGGATATAACTAGCTAGTCTTCAACAACCTGTTGGGCCTCTTGGAGGGGGGGAAATTCATTTACAATAGTGGTTGGTTGCTAGTCGGGTTCTTCCAAGGGTAGGCCTTGCCATTTGATGAGATATTTCTTGATGGATCGAGATCTCAAGTGCTTTTCTCACTACCCAATGATTGCCTCGGGGATATATCAAATAATATCTTATTCGTCTATTGGGGATATCTCTTCCACATATTCTATTGAGGTGCTAATGAAATGCTTCAATTAGTTAACATGAAACACATCGTGAATCTTGGTGGCAAGGGGAAGCTCTAATTGATAAGCCAAGTCACCAACTCTCTTGAGGATTCGATAAGGGCCATAAAAATGGTGGGCGAGCTTGTTACCAATGTTGTCTTCTTTGAGAATGGGCGAGCTTGCTACTAATGTTGTCTTCTTCATTAAGAGGATCAGCTTTCCCTCTTGAAATTCCAAATGTTTTCTTTTCTCATTGGTTGAAAGCTTCATATAGTCTTGTGCCTTTTGAAGATTCACTTTGCATTGTTGAAGCAGAGCATATATGTGCTCCGACTTGTCTTTATTTCGAGGGTTGATCTTATCATTGAACAAGATTGCAAGGAGGGGAACCTTATACCTGTATAATGTCTCAAAAGGAGAAAACCCAATGCTAGAGTGGGTGGAGTTGTTATATGAAAATTCAACGAAGTGGAGCACATATCCCAACTGTATTTTATATGATGGAAAAAGTGTGTAGGTATGTCTCAATCTATTTATTTACCCTTTCAGTCATGCCATTTTTTTTATGGGTGGTATGCAGTGGATGGAGCAAGCTTGGTGCCCATAGATGTGAAAATTTCCTATCAAAAGTTACTCATAAACTTGGCATTGTGATTATGCACTATGACTTGTGGTAATCCGTGCAACTTGAATACATACTCTTAAATTGAGTGGCCATCCGAGAGGCACTGTATTAGGTCTTAATTGGGATAAAGTGGGCAGCATTGGTGAGGTGGTCGGCTACCATATATATACTGTTCCATCCTTTCTTGGTAACGAGGAGGCTAGTAAAGAAGCCCATGGTGATATGTGTCCATTTCCTTTAGGAATAGGCAGGGGTTGTAAGAGACCAATGGATCTAAGCGTAATGTCCTTGTTCTATTAGCATGGGACACATTTGATTACAGAATCCTTGACATGTCTCCATAATCCTTTCTAATGAAAACTCTTGGCAATCCTATTCTAGGTTTTGAAAATGCCGAAAGTGGGGCAATAATGAATATCTTCCATGATTTTCTGTGTGAAGGGAGAAGTGTGGGGTATGACAATCTTGCCATAGGACCAAATAAGGCCATGTTTGAGCTGACATTGAGAGTTTTCAACCATTATCTCATGTTGTAATTTCTAACATATGTGGTGGGTTGAAGTCCTCATCCAACAAATAAGCTTCATGAAGTTTCTCAATCCAATCACTATGCAACTTTGAAATGGAAGACACTCTACATGCCCACATCTATGAGAGAATCAGCCATTATGTTATCTTCGTTCTGAGTGTGAGAGATGTCAAAATCATAGTTTTGCAAGGTTTCCAGCCATCTCCTTTGCTTAGGAGTCAAAGTAGGCTAAGTCAAAAAGTATTGGAGGACTTGATGGTCACTCTTTACTCTAAAGTGACTGCCATATAGGTAGTGGTGCCATTTCTTACTAACATTCATTTGTATCTCCTTGTCATCAAGCCAATGGCTCTCAAAAGCAATCACACCATGCTCTTGGTGTAATACAACATCAATATCTGAGCCATTGGCATTATACTAAATAGTAAACTCTTTGGAGAAGTTAGGGCATACGAGAATAAGAGTTGAAATAAGCATTTTCTTCAATCGTGTTAAGCTGTGATTAGCAATAATGTCCCAAGAGTGATTTTTTCTTTAGCCGATCATTCAAAGGTCCTACAATGGTGGTATAATGCTTAATGAAGTAATTATAAAATGAAGAGAGACCAAGAAAAGCATGTCATCAAGTAGTGGTGGATGGTATGGACCAGCCCTTTACACATAGTACCGTTTTAGAATTAACCTCTTGTATGCCATTCTTGCTAAAAATGTATCCCAAGTATTCCACTAATGTCTGCATGAAGGTACACTTACTTTCCTTAGCAAAGAGTTGATGCTCTCTCAAGATATCAAACACCCTTTTGACATGTGTCAAGTGCTCCTGTTGTGACTTGTTGTAAAATGAGAATGTCATCAAAGAAAACAAGCATAAACTTGAACATGAAGGGGTGGAGGATTTTACTCATGAGGCCCTAAAATGTGGCGGGGGAATTAGTCAAACCAAAAAGGCATCACTAGAAAATGATAAAGCCCATGATCAGTCCTGAAAGCTATTTTGATCTCATCACTCTCTCTCATGCATATTTGATGGTAGCTAGAGCATAGATTAATCTTAGTGAAGAATTATGTCCCTTTTAACTCATCCAGCACGTCATCAATCTGTGGGATGGGATATCGGTTCTTAATTATGATTTTGTTTAAGTCCGTGTAGTCAATGCATATGTAGAAAGAGCCATCTTTTTTCATGACTAGCAAGATTGAAGATGCATAAGGGGAAGAACTAGGTTCAATGAATCCCATCTCAAGTAACTCTTTGACTTGCTTTTCAACTTATTCATATTCACACTTGGAGAGTCAATAAGATGGCTTATTCATTGGCTTGGAATGGGGCTCTAAATCAATTGGGTGGCCCACTTGCCTCTTAGGGGAAGGGCTGTAGGTAGATACTTGAAATAAATCACTATACTCCTCAAGTAGAGCTTTCAAGGCTAAATCTTGAGATATTTTGGAGGGAATTTTTCTTATTAAAGTGCAAGGCAAAGATTTACGAACATTTCTTAAACTCCCTTTTTTCTTTGCTATAATTACCCACAAATCGGTATTCCCTCTAAGTGGATGAGCTATCTATGCATCATAAACTCCATGTAGAGATGAGAGAAGTCCATAGTAATTTTACCCAAATGTTTCAGTCAATCACAACTCAAGATAACATCAATGGATCCATGTCTAATGTGATTAGGTCAACCAATGCTATAGAAATATCAGTCAAGCATAGGGGTCTTTGGAGCATACATGTGTGTTGATTTCTTTTTCACCATTTGTTACCTGAACTTTTAGGGAGTGATATAATTCCATTAGCGGCGCATTTCAATCGATCAATGGCTGATTTATTGAAAAAATTGTGTCTACTACCATTATCCACAAGGATAAATATATGCTTCCCATTAATATTGCCTTGAATGCGTAGAGTGTTGGGGCTCCTCGAACTAGTCCAAGCATCTAGGGGAGATGGAGCAAAGGGAGGTGGTAGTTGGGTGGGGTGTAGTAGAGATAGTCAAATCAAGAGCATGGGATGGAAAATCACCTGTGTCAAAGGGAAACCCATCCTTCGGATCATAGAAGTGCTATTGGTCCAAATCCTCAACAAACTCTTCATTTTCAATAGGTAATTTCTCCTTATCATCGTTCCAATCTTCCATCATATACATGCTATAAACTTTGACCTTGGCTATCTTGTAAGGGCATTTTGAGGCATGGTTGGTTGTGTGCTTATCACCACATTTAAAGCATAGGTCTTTTTCTTTCCATTCCTTCATAATGTTAGGGGAAATGAACTTTTGACCTGAACTTTTGAACACTTGGACCATTCGAGGGTGATGCAGTGTGGAGTCTATTTTTAGCATATTTTCTCTCACCATTAGAGCTAAGTGCTATCCTAAAAGTCCCCAATTTTCTTTCAGCATGGAATGGGGGTAAGTGTGTATTTTGGGGCTGCTAGTAGATATGGGGTTGCCTCTAAAACACCCCCGTATGGGGCTGACCTCAATGGGGTGTAGGGCTATCCATAACCTTTCTGAAAATTCTCATTTTTACGGTACTTTCTTGCATATCTTTCAACCAATTCAATTGCATCACATAGGGTAGTAGGCTTTTGAGCCATGACATCCACGGATAGCCAACCCATAGATGTACCTGTGCAATTTTGCATCATCACTAATGCTATCCACATACATGGTCAAGTTCATAAATTCATTAGTGTACTCTTGTACAATGAGATTGTGTTTGTCAAGAGTGTACCATCGTTGTGCCAACTACTCTTTTTCCACGGGGGATACAAATACTTGAACCATATGTTGGCTACATGGATGATGGGGAAGCTTAAGAGAGGCTCGTCCATAACATAAGAGGGTTCATCAACCTTATAAGTGGAATGGGAATGCCCTGTGAACCATGTAGTGGCTCTAGTGGTGGAGGTTAACAAGACTCGTGCTTGGACTCATTTGCCTTTTCTTATGCCAAAGTGGTGATTAACTGGGCCACAAGAGTGGTGAGCTGCTCTAGGGTTTGAGTTCGAGAATTTGAGAGGGCCATTTTCTCAAATGCCACATTGATTTTAGATAGTATCAGATGATGCTTGACAACCATGCCATTATGCCTCTCCATGTGATGAAGCTCATACCACGGACATAGAGTGTGATTGAGCATGCTGTAAGGGTGATCGGGCACTTTCTCTTGCATTTCACCATGATAAACTTGTGCTGAGCTAGGTTCATAATTTTTTGAGGTCTTGGAGTCCCTAATCTCTCTTTGAACCTCCTCATGGGCCTTTATTTTTTCTTTTTGACGAGCCATTTAAGTGCAGTCCTTGACATGACCCTGTTGTCAGTAAACGGGGCATAATGGAAATTCCAATTAGTGAGATTTTTGATGAAAATCGAAGGGAAGGAAGCCCTCTTCAAGATGAGCTATCAATCTTTGTGACAAAAAATGATGGGAGAGTTCTGCAATTGGATTTCTGTGCATGTCATGGAGTGGTCTGCACCTTGTCCATAGTGACCTTAGTACATAAAAATGGCCATAACTTTAAAATTGTAGCTTCGATTGGGGACATTGTTGATTCAAATCAAAAGGGATAGCCTATTCGAGAGGAGATATAGGGTTCTCTCCCAAATGCAATATGAAATTTACTGCAGCAAGCTTTTTGTGAGTGTTCTTGAGTGCCTATGACTAAAACACACTCTATTCCAATTCCCATATGCACTGTATGAACGGATCATGGGTTGAGGGCCTTGAGCATCATCGTAAGCAAAATCCTAAGCATACTGAGCATAATCCAAAGTACATTGACATATCCATTTGCTTTGTCATCACTGCATAAGTAGGCTTTAGTGTCATACATCTAATATTGACCACATACATGTCAAGTGTCATACATGGGTGCCTTGATCACCGACAGTGTGTCCAATTAGGGGGTATCTCATTGGGAACGGGGTGACCATGGAGTGTACCTACACCTACATACAAGTATTGAGCTCTAGATTATTGAGAGGTGGGGAAAGTTCTGATTGGGTTGTGTATTCCTTTAAGGTCTTCAATGGTAAAGAAGAGTCACCTCTCTTTTGGCTTACCACCTTGCTCGGCATCGGCCTTTTTTATTAGTAGGAGTATACATGGTAGAAATTTTTAATGAAGCAACGAGCATGGGGTGCATTGGAAAATAAGTATTGGGTCTTTTCTTGAGATGTAAGGGTTGAACAAGCGCTTGGGTAGGGCTTATCTTGGTAGTCTAGTGACTCACTAGCTACCACTTACCCTTTTACAATGGCTTATTATCCACTTGGGATTGATGTAAGACACACATGATTAGATAAGTATTAGTGTAAGAAAGAACCAATGAGAAAGAGTTAGCATAATGCACTAAAAGGAAAATGGGAGCAAGTAGGTTACTGATTTCATGTGGGTAGCATGCACATAATGAAGGGATCGACTAAGAGGAAATATGCATCCTTAATCTCTCCACCAAAGGGATTAAGCTTAAGAAGTAGATTAGAATGAGAGATTAAGATTGAATCGACATACCTCTTCAGTTTGAAGTAGATGAATAAAGCATAATCCAACAACGATGCCAAGTTCTCCATAAGTCAGTATGGGTGAGTAGAGCACTCCAATGGATGAAATCTTCAAGGGTTTGATTCTTCCTCTAATGGCAGGGACTCCCATGCTTGTTCTTGAGCTTGTTCTTAATGAATTGAAAGCTTGAAGTGGAGATTTCATGGTTGCCCATAATAAATCTCTGTATGCTGAGCTCCATGTCGTCAATATGGGTAGTTGAGGTCAAGAATGATTGAAGGAGCTCCTGGGGTTGAGATTTCAGAGGTGGGAAAGCTTGAGCTAAGCTTTAATGGCTGAGAAAGATCCAGATGAAAAATCCATGGTTGCCCCAACTGCCAAGATACTATCCCTCTTCTAGGGTTTAGGGAGGTAAGAAGTATCAAAAAGGGGAAGGGGAGTGTTGAACAAGTTCTGCAAAGTTGGGGCCCAAAGCTTGAGTGGGTTGTAGGAGGGTTGTTTTTGGGGTTGGAGGAGCAAAAATAGTCAATGCAGATTGTGCGAGGTCACATAGGATAGCAACTAACCAAGACACTACTCAATCTTGAGCTGAGGGTGCAAGGGGTCAAGTCCTAGTGTTGGTTGATGTCTTGGAGAAGGCTGGAACAAGATCTTAGGTTTTCTTGGGGCTGGTAGCATGGCAGCTTGCAGGAGAAGAGAGAGAAAGGGACTAGAACAAAAAGTAACTAGGATTTTTTTCCTATTTTAATTCACGAGCCTCCAACTTTTGTCCTCGGATCTCTAAAAGTTGCACAAAAAGGAGCGATGACTTGCTAAGTTAACCATTTTACCTCCAAATATGTCGAAAGATCTAGCCATAGCTCTTGCTTGCTTAAAAAAAAAGCTATAACCGATTGTAGTCTTTCTTGTTGTACCTATACCTATGACTTGAGTAACTAGGGTTTTAGATTTGAAAAGGGAACTAGATGGAGAAAGAGAAAAGGATCAAAGGACCAAAGCCTGATGCTCTGATACCATTTATAATAAATGAAGCTGAGAGAGAGAGAGAGAGAGAGAGAGAGAGAGAGAGAGAGAGAGAGAGAGAGAGAGAGAGAGAGAGAGAGAGAGAGAGAGAGAGAGAGAGAGAGAGAGAGAGAGAGAGAGAGAGAGAGAGAGAGAGAGAGAGAGAGAGAGAGAGAGAAGAAAAAGAAGAAGGAGAAAGACTAAAATAGGGGAGAGAAAGATAGAAAAGAGGAAAAAGAGGGAGGAAGCCATGGAAGATTGAGAGAAAGGTGAAGAGTCAGTTCTTGATTATGTCTAGATGCCCTAAACTTGGTCTCGTACACCTTATATACCCCAGTCAATGTAACTAGGTGTCTAACCTCTCGTTTGTGCATATGCAATTCGTTACACGAGGTGTATATGACATAACGAGGAAGAGGGCACAAATGCAATTGGGACGAGGAGAAGGGAAGTGTAAGTAACACATTACAAGGGATGCTACAAGTGCCAAGACTCTGCTCATAATAACATGCAACACCATGCATACTCCAATCTTGCATTGATGATAAACTAAAATCCTTGATGGTTAATCATTCTATTCATTGATTTCAATTGGTTTATTTGATATGTCTAATTGATTTTTAGTAATATACTTGATTTTCTTATATATTATTTTGTGCATAGGGTCTTATAAAACATTAGGTTTACAAGTGGATGTTGATATATGAATCTTGACAAGTAACCTTTTATAAATATGGAATTCTTGATTCCAAGTAAGGTCATTTGTTGTAGTCTAGCCCATTCCATTGTGTTGTATAATAACCATGCCTATTATTGGGCAAGTGACTACAAGATACAAAGAGCTCAAGGAGGCCTTGTACTACAATAGATACATTCATGGAATATGCATTTTGGTAGCCTAGTTAGAAGCACATAGAATGAATGAAAAAATGGTGCATGTAAACATAATAGAGCTGAATCAGTAAGCATGATGAGTTTGGGAGCGGGATTAGCTATGCTAAGTGCACATTTGTCCCGTATTGTAAGTTATATGTATGGGAACGCCACAAGTGGCTAATGGGGCGGATTCAAGAATATAGGTATATGTAAGGAAGATTATTAATTGTTGCAACACATCTTTATTAGTGAAGAGTGTTTCTAGCTCTCAAACTTATAATTTAGAACCACGTGAAGTGAGGTAACTTATAATAATTGTAGAGGTGAGACCCACGGACCACTTATTGCTTCAAGCGTTCCAAGCCGAGCACTAATGGCTACCTCTCACATAGCCGGTGTGCTATCCTTCTCTACGGGTGCAGTGAGCTTATCTCCATGCGTGATCGAGTTACCTCCTCTCCCGAGCACTCCGGTAGCTCCACGATCCAAGTGCAAGCTCCATCCTCAAGCTCCATGCTCCAAGCTCCATCGCCGCGAGCAAGAGAAGAGAAGAGAAGAAGAGAGGAGAAGATGGAGAGCTTCTCCACCACGGTCCTTCACCCTCACACGCTCACTTCCTCACACTCTTACACTCCCTCTCTCAAGCAAGCAAGCAAGTAAGAAGAAGAAGAAGAAGAAGAAAAAGAAGAGCTACTTTTGGCTACACACAAGAATGAGCTTCTCATTCACTTTTCAACTTTATATTCAAAGCCTTGAATCCCATTGTGGCGGTCATTCCCTTTTTACACGGCCGGCCATAGCCTAGGACATTTTTTCCATTGTTCTTCTATCTTCCTAGCTTCCTTCCTATTGCCCATCTATATTTACAATTTTCACAGGTCAGAGCCCGACACTCTTAAAATAAAACACGGTGCGCCTTGCGCTCTTTTACAAAAGTTTTGACTTGTGTCTTTTCTTGAGTGCCTCTCCTTGATTTAAGATTTTTTCACACTTCTTGTGTTTCCCGATTTTTCTTGGCGTGCCTTTGTTCTCCATTCCGCTTTTGCCTTAGCTCTGTCTTTTGCTTTAGATTTTCTTGAATTTTCACCTTGTTCATTTGAGGGTTAACATTACTCCCCTCCTAGTTGAGTGCCAGTCCCATGGCACTTGTTAGGGGATGAGTTGGGCTTGGTTGCTGGAGTAGCCAAGTAGCTCTTTGAGTTTGTGTGCGAGTCGGGTTGGAAGGTGTGTTGGGTTGGAGGGATTTATGGAATTGAAGGGCCCTTGAGCTTGACTGAGCCTTGGTCATGAAGAGAGGCTATAGTCGTCAGATCTGGCGTGGAAATTGAAGATTGTGTTGGATGGATCTGGAGTGGAAATTGAAGTTTGTGGCATTGGTCGAAATGAGCGTCCTCATTTACTGTTCAATTGGGGTTGTTGCGTTCGCCCCTTAGGTTGGTGGGCTGGCATGGTAGGACCCCTAGGTGTGGTGGGGTGTAGTGGATGTGTACTTTGCGGGGGTGACGTTTTTTTTTTGGCCACAAGGGTGCTCTCAGATTGTACCCTGTTCTTACTCGGATGAGTCGCAAGGTGGCCTTAGGGATTTAGTCAAGAAGGCACAGCTTTGTAGGTATTTCTTGATGTTAGCCCTCGAATTGAGAGGTGTGGTTGACAAAAAAGGGTGGTTGCACCTCGTAAAGTGGCTATCATTCATGTATTCAAGGATCCTCATGCAAAGCGAGGGAAGAAAGGTTACCCTCATCATGAGCCTAGCCATAGCAATCTATCTATTCCTAGGTTAATGTAAAAAAAGAGTGGGGGAAGGTGGGCTTTCTCAGCCACTGGCTTTTGTTTCAGCAGAAACCTAATGATCCTTAGGTAATTATAAGTGGTTATAAAGGCTGGGCTTGGGAAGGAAGAGAAATCCTCAAGGAAGCAGTTAATAGAAGGGCACAAGTCCGCTACTCTAAAAGTCATGCATTCCCTCGGAGTTGCCACATTGACATTGTAGATCTTCGAAAATTCATACCTGCCATGCACCCCCCCTATCGTAATCCACCTCGTGTCTGCAAGGGTAGGGCATGTAGGCGGGATCATTCCATTCTTTCTGTAGAGTACCTCAAAAAGCCATCCACACATCAAAATTGGTGCCCCAAATCCTCAGTGTGCTTCATAGGAGATTTAATTGGGCCTAGAAAATTGATCCCCCACTTTTGGAAAAGTTTTAAGAGAAGCATATGGTGATCCTTCATGCAATCCCGTGGTTGAGGCTAGCCCTCCTTAGCACAAATCAAACACGATTTAGCAAATTGATATGTGTCCTTTAAAACTATAGGCTACCACAACCCAACATGCAAAATCTTTCGACCTGTAACTTCTCCTGAAAAATGCCCTCCTAAGACACTAGCATGAGCCTCTTCAAGAACTACCCAATGTTCCTACTCTAGTACACAACTTCTCAAAACATCATCATGACCCCACATCTATATAATTGACCAAGGATAACTTGAAAGGATTTAGTCTACAACGCGAGCTTTTTTTGCTAATCAGAACTTAGTGAATCAGGCATGATGCTTGAAAGCAGAGACTTCAGGAACTGATCATAATATGCATTAGGATTATACATGTAAACTTCAAACATATTAGCATCAAGCAACTGATCATCAATGCTAGTATGTGGTTCCTATCCATTCAACGTGCTCAAAAACTTAGCAACCATAGGCATCTATACCATATAATAATCCAAGTCTTGTAAAATCATCATCCAAAGAGCTAACTGACTAGTCAACTAGGGCTTTTTAGCAAATAAAGTAAGGCTTGAATATCTACATGAAAAACAACTTTGTTAGCTAACAAATAATGCCTAAAATTTTGTAGGGAAATTAAATCTCAAAAGCCTCTCTCTCAATCATGGAATAGTTCTTTTATGTAGCACTTACCCTTTGGTTTGCATAATAAACTAGTCAAAACCATCCTAGAACCTCATCCTGCATTAAAACTGCATCCATTGCAACATCAAAGGCATCCACAAAAACATAAAAAGAGAGATGCCACTTACGAGGTTGTATAATAGGTGCAAGAACCAACATTTTCTTCAATGCATCAAAAAACTTTAGTTGAGAATCTCTCCATACAAAATGTACACCCTTACGCGTCAACATGGTAAGCATAACACAAATATTAGCCATGTAGCTAAGATGCCTACTATATAATTTAATCTAGCCAATAAACCACATTACCTTTGAAACTCACTTGGGAGGCTAAACTTTGCTCACCACCTCAATCTTCCAAGGATTAATTGACATGCGTCCTCAGAAGTAATATGTTCAAGCATAACTTCATGCTTGGTCGCAAATACGAACTTGAAAGGATTTAGGGTAAGCCCAAACTGGCGACACCTTTTAAAACACAACCTAAGACGACATAAATGGTCCTCCTTCTTCCCAAATATGTAGAAATCATCAAGAAAAACTCTCATGAAAGTAGTCAAGTAAGGGTCTAAAGTTTCCTATGCTACCCCCAAAATTGTGCAACACTATTTTTCAAGCCAAAATTCATAATAGTGCTAACAAAGGCACCCCATTCTATTATGAATATTTTTTTATCCATGTCCTATGGATGGATGCAAATTTACAAAAATTGGACTTGACTAACAGGCTTAATGAATCCAAACTGCAACAATTTATCAAAAGTTCCTTCTTTACTTGTTTTGCATAATTAGGATTCATCTTGTAATGACACTACACAACAGGTTTGGCATCCTTTTACAAATTGATTTAATGCTGACAAATTTGAGAGTCAAAACCCCACATATTGATATACTCCAAAGCAAAAATATCTACAAATTTCTTGCACAATGCTATCAGCTCTTTCTTAAATTCAAGATCAATAAAAATGTGCTAACCTTAATAGGTTTAGGGACATAAGTAAAACCCAAATCTACTTCTTCCACTTCATCTTCTGTAACACAAGTTGAGTGTCGCATTGTATGTTCAAATTGTGCATCTATCATAATCATAGCTTTCTTGGCCATTTCCTCATGCTCTTTAGCAACTTAAAAATACTCTATTGTCTGATCCTGAACATGTTGTGCTTGTAGGATATAATTCTATAGGTCTAGGTCTATTTCCTAACTATTTTTTATAATATGTAAATCTTGCATATTAGAAATAGTGGAGTATTCTTGTACTATCTTTTCGACATCTATTTCAAAAATAGGGAGTACTATAGGATTAGCTTGGAGGAAAAGATCTTTCTCATTATCGTTAACTTTAGGAGCTAAATTAATTGTTTGGCCACAAGCTTGACTAGCATCTTGCCTCGATTGCAAAGTTTAATCTCCTTTTGGCCATGTAGAATAATCACAAATCTCGAACCCCAATCTTGTTTCATCTTGGCCAACTTAAACCAATGTCTTCCTAGCAACATTTGTTAAGCATCCTCAAACTCAAATATATGCAACACTACAAAACTCACATTGAATTTCAAACTAGCAACTTGGATTAACTGATTCCTCAGAATTCCTAATGGTTGTGATCTTCATTGCTAATAAGCTATCTTCACCTACAATGGAGCTAGAGCCAAACTTTGAACATTTATGAGATAGGTAAACTGATTCTAGAAAAATATTAACTGAGGATCCACCATCTAAAGAACTTCATCAAACATCTTTTCCATATACTCCACCTAAATTGTGGGGATTTCATAATGGACCACTAATTGCTAAGTAAGGATTACAATAGGACATAGAGCATCCATGGGTTCTAGACCCGATTCATGATTACTAAGACTCATGTAATGTTCTTTTAGTTTTTGCAAGTTCTCCTTAAAACCAAGAATCAGGTCTAAAACATGTTCAAGTGTCAACTACAATGATGAGGTAACTAAGGCATGGAATAATGCTTCAAATCCACCTACTTCAAGTGCTATTGTTTTTGAAACAACAAGTCTTCTGAACTAAAATTCTTTAGGATTTTTCAAGGAATCCTCCTCCTAAACTTCATTATTTGATTTTGCAAATCTTTCTTGCCTTTAAAATCATTGTACCTAATGAATTGCTTGATTTTTGACATCTTTGTAAACTTCCCAACCTAACTTCTTCTTCTTCTAGGCTCTTGTCATAGCCATTGCCTCAGCATCCTTTTGATAGGCTTCAACTACCATACAAGTAGAACAATCACACTGAAGATGAACTTGTGAAACATTATCCACATGCTAAATTGATGCCATCCTGAACTTTTGACCTTCAAGGAATTCCTAAAATAATTATGTATTCTCATATTTTGCTTGCAAAGCTTGAGATGTCTGCTTGTTCCTCATGCAAATTTGTGATAATTGCAATGATTTGGGTTGATGACTCTAGATTAGGTGCTCTTATAGACCTTCCTTCATTGTGGTTCTTTGTTATTGGTATTCCTCTCTCAGCTCTATGCCTAACCCATAGTTCACATTGTAGCCTCATGAAATGCCCCATGGACTCCATAGTAGCGACGAGATCCTTGTCGCTTCTCCTTTGGCTCTCGAGTTCGATAGGGCTACGCTGGTATATTTGGAAATCTTTGAGGTCCCCTAAACCTCCTTTGAATCATGTTATCTACAAAAACCTAATGAACTACTACTGGTTGTTGTACTCTAATAGGTGGCTATGGATTTCTCACGTTGGGATTGTACCAACAAGTTTAGCTTCATGACCAGTTCTATTACAGGCACTTAACAAACTTACTTCTACTTCTTTGTCCCAAAAAATCCTAAAGCTTTTAATTTCTCAGCTATTTTCTAATCCAATTTACTATCAAATTTCTTTTTGAATGGTGATTTTGATTTAGAGGTTTTATGGTAGGACTTCTTACCTTTGGATTTCCTAATACACTTCATGTCCTTGTTCTTGTGGCCTTCATCATTAGAATCATCAGAGTTTGAATGAGATTTTGAGTCATTATAGTCACTTTCATCTTCAAACTCCTCATCATCCTCCTTCTCACTATTTGTATCACTTTTTGAATCAAAATCTTCATCTCTCTTTTTATGGGGAATGGGAAAAACCAAGCCATTTTTCCTCTTTTTAATCTTATCATTGAATAAGACATCATGACCACTTGCAACCCAGTGAGTTTCAAATTGTGCTACATGCCAATTAGGATCCTCCTTCTTTCCACCGTAGAACTTGGTTTTCTTAAGTGTAGGATTAGGTTGAGCCATATTGGTAGGCACTCACTTCTTAAATGGTTTTAATGGTAATGGATTAAACCGCGACTGCTTATAGCATTAACAATTTGATTGAAAATGCAACTTTCTAAAACAAGATACTGCAAGTATAATATATCAGAAGATATATTCATAAAAGAATCTAGATAAGTATTTGAACTTGAAGCCTCTCCTGACAAACCGGTAGTTTGCACTTGCGCTTCAAATTGTCTACAATTGTTTCTCCTTGCCCTCAAAGATACTCAAGCATGCTACAATTCTTCCCATCTATGGCCGGCATGAGCATGGACCTATCTTGCTCTAGAACATGTAAGAATGTCATTTTTTGTAAAGGGAAACCGCTCTGCCATGTAGATTCTCCAAATGCACCCCTTGATGGGCTACAACTACCATAACTATTAGCACTGCCCAAGTACACTACATGAAATTACATCAGCATGTCATAATTAAATGGATTTCTTCCACGCTTGGCCTACATCTATTTCTTACAAACAAATTGAGGCAAGATCTCCAAGTGGTCCTACTACATATATTAAACCAAACATAAACATATCCTGAAACTGAAACAATACGAGGAACTCTAGCACATCATAAACAAGAGAACTTGAATAAGAAACATAGCAAAAGCATCACACAAAGTGCACCAAAAATAATAGGGATGTGGTGCAAAACATATCACTTCTTCTTCATTCATTCCATTGATACAAAAAATGACATTCCACCTCCGTAACTACTATTGTGTTAATTCTAATAGACACCAAAATTTACATGACAACTAAAGTGCATTTACATTGGAAAGAACTAAGCTACAGGTCATGCGTGTCTAACTTGACCAAACCATGACTGCACAACAATAATTGTAATCTATAATCTATATGTAGAATCCTTCTATGTCTACAACAACCAAGTAAACACTTGAAGCCTTATAGATTCAAAATCTATAACATGTTCAGCTATTAACGATTGACTTAGCCAAAATAGCACTATACTAAAAAACTACTATTGGACCACTTGCAAGTCCCAAATTGAGGCCAAAATGATCTCGGATACTAAAAATGATAGCAAATCACTAGAGGGTTTATCTCAATATGTATATACTATTCTTTCTTCTCACCAAGTTTTACTGTAATTAAAGAGAGTAGCCCTACCAACCTTAGGAGACTCCTACAGCTACAATCCAAGGCAAATCAAGCAAGGTGCAAAAACTTCTTATGTGTTGCTTTCTTTCTTACTTTCATATTTCAACACCTTCACCTTAGCCTTCAATTGAGCTCTACATAGCTATGGGATAGCTTTGATACCATGGAAATAGATAAGAGGGGAGACATGTGAAGAAACCAAGAGCACACATATAAAAGCAATGGACACTTGAGCACTTATGCTAGTTGATTAGCTTAGAATGCTCTTGCCATGTCTCTTCTAGTGGTTGATGTAATCAGGGCCAATGCCAAGTGAGATGGCAAGCCAATAGTGGGGTGACCCCCCTTGCCATTAATGACCCTAAAGGGGGTGCACAACCTAGCTTGAGGTGGGACTTTTCACACCCCTCGATCTTGAAGACCAAGCACTCATTTGTAGGTGCAGGTATAATCCATCCTTACCCCGAAGACCATTGGAAGATCATTGGAAATGTATATGGGATGTATGTCACACATGTATTGATAGTGAGTTGAATGTATACTAGGGACTCTTGTTGAGTTTGCCAAATAGTTGCATACAATTACAATAAAAGTACCACAACGTATGTACATAATGTCACAAAGTGTATATCCACTAAGAAAAGAAGAGATAACACAATGAATGCGCCATACAGACTATGTGGGTGTAGTCTAGCTGTAGAATTATTGGTGTATCCTCATGTCGATCACCTAACATACCAGTGAGTAATATCCTGCCACATCACCAAGGCACATAGTGGATACCATTTCATGTGGACTTGACATCTCAACATTTAGAATGTAGCCATAATTTTTAAAAATGATAAGTAAATCTATTTGAATTGAATTTAGATACTTCGGTCTTGCAAATATGCAATTACCTAGGTCATAAAATCTTACTAGGCATATACTTAGCCTAAGGATTGATTTTTGAAAAAAACCTAGTCTAAATATATTAGTGTAAGAGGAACAAGAACAAATAATCATTGAAATATGATTGTGCAAAAAAAAGGGTTTATCCTTCAAAAATTTCAAAGGCCCTTAGATAGGATATTCTGTAACTAAAACCATATATCGGATATTCCATGACTAAAATTTCCAAAGATCCTTAAATAGGATATTCCATGACTAAAATCTTAGAAACCAAACAAGATGGAACTCAACCACACATAATGAAGTAGGGGCTTGATTCCCTAAGAGATGTATGAAACTCACAACTTATAAAACCTAGGAAAAATCTCAAGGGGAAGAGTAAATCCAAGGAATGTTGTAGGGGTTTTCCACTAGGGTAAATTCCATTTTGAATTGTGTATTTTGGAATTGATTGATGCGCTATGGAATGAAATGTTTTCATTTGTAAGATTTAGGATTCTAATTGAATCTTAACAATAACATATTGATATGGATTCACTAGACCTCCCCTAAGGGTAGTTGTTGAAACCCTACACCAAGGGGGTTTGTTTTAGTTGCATTAGGAGCTAGGACCCAGCCCTGTTTGCGAGAGGTCTCTCTGTAAGGATGACGTTAGACTAGGAGGTGGTAAGGGTACATGGGGGACTTTGGTTGTAGATTCCTTGTGTATCCAGGACCTACCTAACCCGTACAAGCTAATGATGGTCTTTGTGGAAGGCCTTGTTACTACTTAAGGGCAAGAACTTGGAGGATTGAACTTTGGATTCATCCTTAATGAGAAAAATGATATTGTGATAGGCTAAGCCATTGAGATGAATCAAGGAGTATTTGACAAGTATTCTTTTACTTGTTTGAGTATTGTGATTTAATTTATGTGAATGAATCCCGTGTTTAAAGGATTGAAGATATATTTTTGTGTTCACATAAATGTAGTAGATAATTAGAAAACTAAAGAATGCCCCATCTCAAAAGAAAAACGAGAGGGCAAAACCCTTGACAGGCTCATCTTAAGACTCTAAGTGGTCTCAATTAGCTGATAAATTTCTTAAAAGTTATGCTAATTAGGAAGTCACACATTGATCAATTAGGAAATCTAGTAGAATCTTGAGTTCATGTCACTTTAAGGGACTAGAGTGAGGCTTTACAATGTGTTTCTCAGATACACATTGTCATTGTGGTTGACTGCTCTAGTGTCTTCTTATAATAGACAACTAGTGCTATTTTGATGTCTAAAAATTCACAAGGGGTCTAGGGAGGACTTAAGCATTGGTGTAATTGTGTAGAGGCTTGTTACAATGCGAAGGACATTATGGATGATACCAAAGAGGAATCCCCATCCTAGACACCAGCACTAGAAAACTTGTGGAGAAAAACATACACTTTCTCATGTAAATCACTATCCAAAAATGCAATTTTGATACCTAACTAATGTACATTCTAACCATTATGAGCAACTAATGCACAAATGCTACAAATTATTATCACACAGAAAGTGGGAGCAAAGGTCTCATCAAAATCACTTCCCTTTTCTACAAGTTTACATTTATAGTGATCAATACTACCATCTAGTTTTCTTTTTAAATGTTAACACACTTGGTGTCAATGGCCTTCTTGCCATGGGGCATCCTTGTGTCCTTTACATGATTCTTCTTGCCAACCATATGACCCATCTTATCCTTTATACAACTCAGCTCTCTCTCTCTCTCTCTCTCTCTCTCTCTCTCTCTCTCTCTCTCTCTCTCTCTCTCTCTCTCTCTCTCTCTCTCTCTCTCTCTCTCTCTCTCTCTCTCTCTCTCTCTCTCTCTCTCTAGACCACATCACCATCATCTGACTCCCTCTATATTATAATACTCTTTGCCTTCATGTCAAAAATCCATAAATGTAAGCATATGGAGAGAGTGATGGTTTGGATTAGGGTTAATAAAAGAGAAATATAAGAGAAGAGAGAGAAAGCTACAAGTACATTGGACAACAATGAGTGAAGTCTTGCTTAGAAAGAGAAGGAGTTGATATCATCTAATAGAAAGCATCATCAAGCCACAAAGGTACTTCTAGCTTTTCTCCCTTTTCTGAGTGTTTGAATAAATGGTTTAAGGTTTTAAATATTCTCCTGACCTCAACTATCACATCCTCAATATGAGATTATTGAAAGGCCTTACATGAGTGCCAGTTGGTAGCATAAGATTATCATTGAAGTAGGACACTATTCCCAATTTAGCAGATGACCACCAATTCAAGTTGCACAAGTGGGGCATGTGTCAATTGGCAGCATATGATAATCTATGAAGCAACGCAATATTTGCAACTTAGCATATGACTACCAATTCAAGTTTCTAGAGTCACTTGAGTTGTTTAGAGACCCTCAAGTCCCATAAATTCTCAACATTTTCATGTACACATATGAAAAAAAAGTTGATTTACTATATAGTTCACACTTTTGGGCACTATTAGAATTTGCTTGAACGTGAGAATAAGTGTACTCTTGTTCACCAAGCTTATATCAAGTATAAGAAAGGAAAGGAATGGTTGTGTATAACAATTTAGATGGTGGTTGAATTCAATTGGGGTCAAATGGAATAATGTGAGTTCAAAAAATAAGTTAATTAATGTGCAATAAATGTTGAATAAGTAAATTTGTCAATGTATCGTGATTTCTTAACATGTTTATACTTTCATATGTTGGTAAACACAAATATACAAAATAAGATTTAACCTCTAACATTAAAACATGAAAAAATCTACACATTGTAAAATATCTCATGTAATATTGAAATTGGAAATACTTGTGGTGTAGACACCTTTATCTTCAAAAATGATTAATTGTATATAAATAGCAATATTAACATGATATCAAGAGCACATTAGGCCTTATTTGTTGCAAGAAATAAGGATGAAAAGCACTTTTAGAATTATAAAATAATGGAGAAGGAAAAAGAAACTAAAGAGAAAAAATATTTGAATTTTAATTTTGTGGTGAAAATAGAAATGCTAAAAAAATTAGGCTTTTTTGGAAGAAGGCGTAATAAACCTAAACTCAAATAAAGTGTTAAAAAAGGAGAGAAAGGGAAAAAGCATATTAGGTTTCGCCCACCACCACCAAACCCGCCGCCCCCCCCCCCCCCCCCTGGCGCTTAGATCTATATAAACCTTCTACTTTAGTAAAAAGCCCATAGATTTCAATCTTAAGAAGGATTGAACCCCTAGATGTGCTTGAGGCTGAGATTGAGAGGATTTCAACCATGTTGTGTCCACTTGAAGAAAAAAAAATAATGTTATTCACAATCTACTTCTATATCTTAATATCATGGTGCCCTCTTTGCTAACATTTGGAGTTATACTCAACAAATATCTTACACTACACAATTTTTAAAATCTCTTCATAGTGCCCTCCAACTCTCAGCCACTTACTCTAGCCCATGTTTCTATGATTCGAGGCTCAAAGGTGATTCAAAGTTTGAAACAATTTCTAGTTATCTCCAAAAAATTCATTAGTGCTATAGTATGCCCACTCTACCTTGAGCAATAGCACACTTGAGTTTGGAGGCTGTTCACATGCTCATAAAGTTTGTGTCTAGAATATTATTTTCAATGGTCCTAAAGAAACATAGGGAGAATGCTTGTACTCCCACTATCAATGGCCCCATTGTTGAAGCCATGGCTCATCTTAAAGCTAAAGCATAGCTCAAAGAGACCATGGAATCCATACAACCCAAAGGTGTGGTGGTTGTAGGCCAATTGAATCAATAATTTCATCTATGAAATCTGACTTCCTAACATATTTACACAATGGTAAATGTTAGTATAATTAATAAAACTTAACCCATGTAGTTAAAAATGAAAGGTCCACACATTTTAAAATGGAATATTTGATGTTGGAGTAGGGAAAAATAAATTGCATAGATGAATTTTCTCAAAATTTTGTAGCTCATTAATTTTATAGCACATTTTATCAAAAGCATGCTAGCCTTATTTTGCAAAGGAAACAAGGAGGAAAAGTGATTTTGAAAGACTAAAATAATGGGAGAAGGGAAAATAAATTATATTAAAACAAGAAATTCCAATTTAGATTTTGGATTGAAAATAGGAGGGCTAAAAATTTTGGTTTTTTTGGGAGAATGCACGCTCAATACGACTAAACTCAAAGAATATTGCAACAAACAAGTCATCCAATGCATTGCATACCAGAGAGAGGTCTCAGCAAAACAGGGGAAAGTTGGCAGTAAAGGATGTGGCAAATCTTATGGGAAAGATGTTGAGTGTCATCATTGTGGCAAGAAAGGATACTTTAAGTGCAAACGCTATAAGCGGAAGAAAGAGAAAGGCAAGGGTAAGAAGAATGATGATAACAAGAAAAGAATAAGGAAAGCTTAGTCACCACCAAGTCCTTGTTTGGTTTATGGATCCACTCGTAGAAGTTGGGCCTCATATCCATCCCAAGATCCTACAAGAAATATTCTTCCTTCAAAGCTTTCTTGAATGTAGCCCAAATAGGAATTATAACATACAACTTGTTGATGTGTGACTTCAAAGAAGAAGTAACCAATCGCACAAAAAATTGGCTTATCATGTGAGTAGGCATACCAAAGAACTCCATCTTTGACTTATAGGGCTTTAAGTAGCTCGTAATGTTGCATCCATCAAAAAGATACCTCTAGATTTTCACCACCTCCATAGTCTTTAGAGCAATAAGTTCATATTATTGTGTTGGCTGGCTTGTACCTACATCTGTTGTAGCATCTGGTTTGCTGACGATGTTGTTGTTGCTCCTCCATAAGTGTATGGATAAATTACTTCATCTCTTTAGATATGGATGGACCTGCAGATAAGGATGATACTTCCATCTTGTCGATACTCAAGTTGTGGCTTGGAGATAGTAGGAATTCTACCTCTATAGGTATGTCTTCACTTTTGCTAGAGGTGCTATTTCTTGGATGTCCAACATGAAAAAATGGATAGCCTTATCTACTGAGGTAGAGCATATTACAACTACTGACTCTGACTATGCCATACATTCAGATAGTGGAAAGTCCACCATCTTTGGGTATGTCTTCACTTTTGCTAGAGGTGTTGTTTCTTGGATTTCTAGGGTGCACAAATACATGACCTTATCCACCACTGAGATAGAGCATATTGTAGCCATTGAGACTTTTAAGGAGGCCCTTTGCTCAGGCCGACCTTGGTGTTATTGTTACTCCTACAGTGCATTTGAATTCTATGAGTGTTATTCAATTGGCTAAGAATCAGATCTTCCATGCAAAGACAAAGCACATTGAGGTGTGCTATCACTTCATCAAGGAGATGATAGAGGAAAAGTCCATTGAGCTTGTCAATATACCTATAGATATGAATCCTACAGATCTACTCACTAAAAGTCTCCTAATGGAACAATATGCCTTCCTTATAGGAGGTTGATGGGCATAGGATGAGAAGATGTTTTTCCTCATCCTATTGTACTTTATGTACATGTACTTTTTTCCTTTTTTTTTCACTTCTCACTAAGGCATATTCTCCTTTAAGTGGAAGGTTGTTGTAGGCAAGGGCATCTATCCTTAGTTGTCCATATTTACTCACTGTACACTCCAACCACACACTTGTACACACTATAGGTGGTGGGACCCATCATTGTCACTTTATTATTTATTCTTTCACTAACTATTGAATAAGGGAAGGCTATTCACACATTGTGGCTGTTGGAGTTCCCACATACGGTGTCTATCTCTCTCTTGCTCCATTTGCCATAGCTCTTACCTTGCTCTTACTTGCGCTTATGTGCTTCCACTCGGGCTCTACCTTTCAATGTTGTTTGATAAATTCTCCATTAAGGCCAAGTACCCCATTTCCAACTATTCTCCTTCCTTCTCTTCTTTCAATTTATGCGCAAATAATTGACTATGACGGTGCAAGCTTCTTTAGCTTCTATTAATAGTGGAAAGAGTCCACTCTTTCAAGGCTTGCATCAAGATGGCATTGTGCTTTCTCCATTGAGAAACAAATCTCTTATAATAAGTTACTCTTGCTATGAACGTTATCAATTATTCCTTAGTTGTAAGGCTCTTACTATTTTCTATTGCTTTTTTTTCTTCCAAATAGTGTCATTTTTTTCATTTTTCAGCATGGGGGAGTGCTTGTTTTGATGACAATTTTCCTCAAATGCATACAAAACATGATCTCTCAAGGGAACACCAAGGAAATAAGAAAAGAACTGCAAGAAAATCTATCTTGTAGCATCAAAAAGCAACTTCTTCATCTTTTTATATACCAAACAATGAAAACAAGAACAAAATTTCACTTAACACCATAGAATGTATCTTCCACTGTCATAGTATTCTTCATTTCCATAATCAATAGAGCTTATTTAGATGATCATATGAATGGAAAATCATCACATAGTATTCAAATAATGTCTTCAACAATGTATCCATAGTCTTTTGCTCTCATATTCTCACAATCTCTCATAATATACAATGTTTCGGTATCAATATGGCTATCTTTCTCTTAAGATCTCTCTCTCTCATACTCTCATACAAAGATACAATGTAATAATAATTCACATGTCTCTCTTGGTCTTGGATCCACTCTCCATCCAAAGGACAAGTTTGATATGAAGAGATTCCAGAGTTACTACACTAACTCTTCACAATGAGCTACTACAATGTCATTTTAAGTCTTTAACTTTAGTCTTCAATTGCTACTTTGTTCACTTGAACTAGGCTCTTGTAAGAGTGTATATTCTCCTCTTTCCAAAGTAGAAAAACATCCCCAAGCTAAGAACCCATTGAACATAACATATATAGACATATACAAAAGGTCACGTTAGCATACATAAGCTCACAAAAAGTATAGAAGGTAAACCAAGCATAATAAAATCCACATTACATTCATTTATACCACAAAGCTCAAACAAAAGAAAAACTAGCACTTAATAGAGACAAATAGAATAGATCAGAACCAAATAGTCACCTAATAGAACACATCAAAACATAGTAAACCAAATGAAAACCTCAACGAGATACAAAAGTTATTCAAACCAAACAAAACTCATCCAAAACACTCACAAAGGCATACAATCATGCATCTAACAAGTAATTTAACTCCAAATAGACAACAAAAAACAACTAAAAATCTATTTAGATTGCCACTCAACAAAACAACCTCCAAAAATACTATCTATATAATAAAAATCAAAGTATTTTATTAAGTTATTTTTAAAGTTACTAAATTTTTCTATATATATCTATATATCATCAAACACTATCAAACTCCATTTCTCAAAAATATACATAGAACCTTTAAGGTAAAAATCTCTCTCTCTCTCTCTCTCTCTCTCTCTCTCGCATTAAAAAAGTTTATCTTATGTAATATCTCAATATAAATAAAAATATTAATCAAAATAATAAAAATTATTTCTCTCTCTAAGAGGATTTACCAACCTGGATAGCTGATCACAATACTCAAAAAAAGAAATAACCATTACTGACCACACATACTATTTGAAGTTTTGAAATAGCCTTAAAATCACACACACACACACACACACACACACACACACACACACACACACACACACACACACACACACACACACACACACACACACACACACACACACACACACACACACACACACACACACACACACACACACACACACACACACACACACACACACACACACACACACACACACACACACACACACACACACACACACACACACACACACACACACACACACACACACACACACACACACACACACACACACACACACACACACACACACACACACACACACACACACACACACACACACACACACACACACACACACACACACACACACACACACATGCACGCATGCACGCGCGCGCGCACGCACCCACACACTCACATTTCAAAAAGTCGATCTCAAGCGGGCGAGGAACGGGGGTGCTATCATGGGGCTAGGTGGGAGCGGGGGGGGGGGGGGGGGGGTTTGTTGCAAGGTTGGACAAGGGGGAAACCTTCTCTCTCTTTTTTCATCTCTCATTCCCAACCTCAATGGCCTTCTCTCTCTCGTCGCCATCTCTCTCTCCAAATCTTAGAATTGCTATCTATAGAGAGAGAGAGAGAGAGAGAGAGAGAGAGAGAGAGAGAGAGAGAGAGAGAGAGAGAGAGAGAGAGAGAGAGAGAGAGAGAGAGAGAGAGAGAGAGAGAGAGAGAGAGAGAGAGAGAGAGAGAGAGAGAGAGAGAGAGAGAGAGATGGAGTCTCCCTCACTAATAAACCTATGATGTGGAGGCCCCTTGTGATGTTGTGCAAGAGAGGATGCAAGAGAGGCAAAGAAGGTGAGCCCTTACAAGATGAGTACAATGACTTGTATAGCGATGACTATAATGACTTACATGGTGCAAGAGGCAATGCATCACACACACACACATATAGAAACCTTCGGGAGCTGAATATCCATGAGTCTTACCTAAGCATGACATTCAATGCCTTGAAGAGGAGCACATCATTTATATGGAGAGCGAGGAGCACATTGTTCATGAGCAGAATATATGTCTATTTTGTAGGATGGTGTGGTATGACAATAGAAAAGGAACATGTATTAATTTCCACATCGTAATTATTACTCCCTCACTAATGAGAGTCCTTTTCATGCAACATGAGATTTTATTTTGCAGACGTGGGAGTATAGTTGTACTTCTTTCACAAGCCAACAATATAGAAGAGGAACATCATAAGGTGTGCATGACATGAGGGACCCATTTCATAGCCTCTCAGCTCATCAAGGTTCTCTAAAAAGAAGAAGCTATGAAATTGATTGATAGTTCATGTAGATCATATAGTAGATCTTAATTTACATAGTTTCAGATACATTTATAGGCATGTAAAAGAAGCCATTTACACAACAACACACTATTAGTGAATTTGGGAAATATTCACAAGTTTAGGACTCATGGTCAAAACTATCTTTGCTATAACTCTCACGCCTTTGCTTCAAATTTATTTTTTAATAGATCAATAGATTCCATTTTTCATAAGGTTTCCAATTATGTGTCAACATGATATGTTTTGAAAACTTAAATATGTCTTTTTGGAGTTTCATTATTCTAAATAATGAAGAATGGGACTTGAACGATTCCCAAATTCACTAAAATTATGTTCGACAATCTAAGTATGTGTTTATAGTCATAGAGTCATGAGAACCTGAAATAACAAAGAGTAAATACATGTCTTAATGTTACATTTACATCCAAGTGTAAGAAAACATTCACATGATTGTTGAAAGAATCATGTAAATAAACACTTAAATGAATGTTCAACACATCGATTATAGTTAATAATATAGGTATTGACAATGGTATTTACTCAGGCATAGAATAGTAAACTTAAGAATCTTAGACAACAAATAACAACATGGGTCTAAATCGTTCAAAATAACAAACAAGCTCTAATTAACCAAAACAAATGCAAGCAAACTATTGATTATAAAGACATTAGAAGGGAAGCGAACCTTAGATAATTTGAGAAGAGGGTTCTCTACACGACCTTGGATATGAGCTCCAACTCCTTACAATACCTTGGATCAACTCTCTCTCTCTCTCTCTCTCTCTCTCTCTCTCTCTCTCTCTCTCTCTCTCTCTCTCTCTCTCTCTCTCTCTCTCTCTCTCTCTCTCTCTCTCTCTCTCTCTCTCTCTCCACACATGTTTCCTTTCTATTTTTTCCAAAAGGTATTTTTTGGGCTTTTTGAAATGTCTAAATTTAACATGGCAGTGTTTTGAATCGGCATGTACATAACACATGAAATGAGGTGTGTAGAATCTTGCTTTTCTTACATGTTTGAACTTGCATTTATTGATGCAATTTAACTTTCACTTACACTACAATTGTAAACAATAGGATATCTGTTAATTTTAACATGCCTACTTGCGCACATGTGGCTTTCATATATTTGCTTTCATTCTATTGTTGTGTAGCTTTGGTTAAGCAAAAGAGTCAACATGGTCGAATATGCTTTGAAGCATCACAATGAAGAAATGGAAGCAACATAATTAGAAAAAGTTTCACAATGATAATAACATTAAGGGGAACAACAATGATGACCGCAATTGTGAGAAAGAAAAATGAGAATGAGGATAAGTGGAATAAGAAGAAGAATGGCAAGAAAGAAATGGAAATGAATAAAGAGTCACAATCCTTATAAACACCCACTAGATAAGCAAATATTCATAATGGTGAATGGGAGAAAGGTTTTTGTGTAGTTTTTTTATTTGAATAGTTAAGAGCTCTCTTATTCAAGGGAAACCCATAAGAAAAGTATGTTATTCAGGGAATGGGATAGTATTTGGTTTGAGTGTGGGTTAATTTGGATGGGTGTATGGGTTTAAACCTTGGCTTGCACCTTAGTGGCACTATTTAATTGCAACTCAAGCTGTGTAATTCCATTGGTGGTAAAGCTAAAGATCGATAGAATAAGTGTCACAATCTTTGCAAGGTGCATCCTCCAAGATCCATCAAATTAGGTTTCAATAGAGACAAATTTTCGTAAAGAATCGTAATAATAGTAAACAATGTTTACCAAAGACAATTAGATCATACATAAAAACATATGCATACACGTATGTTTGTGCGTGTCGTTGGCCTTCTTTGAGATGGTAAAGCCTAAGAGCCACATGAGATATGCGTGAGGGTCATAGTGACATAATAAAAATACTAACCACGCGCAGACATTCACAAGACGGTATATATATATATATTTGTATACATATGTGGGGGTATGGTTGTGGTTCTTTCACAAGCCAACAATATGGAAGAGGAGCGTCAAGAGGTGTGCGTGACAGGCGGGACGGGTTTCATAGCTTCTCACCTCATCAAGGCTCTCTTGGATAAGGGATATCATGTGAGGACGACAGTGAGAAATCCGGGTATGTCTGATATACATATGTGTGTGTGTGTGTGTGTGTGTGAGTGATAAAACAAAGCAGGAGGAGGCCAAATTAAGCAGGGTTTTGAATGTGTGTGTGTGACTGTGTGTGTAGATGATGAGAGTAAGACTGGGTTTCTGTGGGAGTTGGCGGGCGCGAGGGAGAGACTGCGGGTGGTGCGGGCAGATTTGCTGGAGGAAGGGAGCTTCGATGAAGCGATCGAGGGAGTGAGGGGCGTGTTCCATGTGGCGTCTCCTGTGATCGTGGCCGGCGGCTGCCAGGACCCGGAGGTAAATGAAGGATCAGCTCTCGACACAGACAGACGCCATTGATTCTTCTTCTTCTTCTCTCTCTCTCTCTCTCTCTATATATATATATCCTCGCTTTATTTATTGTCACTATTAGTCTCCTCGCTTTGTTTATTTTTATAAAAAGCTTCTCTGTTATTGCGCTCGCTCGCTCTCTCTCTCTCTCTCTCCCCTTGCTTTTGTGAATGGCTTCTCTCTCTCTCTCTCTCTCTCTCAATGAACCGACTACCCATGTGATCACAAGAGTTCAGCAGACCCGAGTAATAATAAGTCTCTTGACCATCCAAGTTTACTGGCCTCACAAGCCATTCGGTTTTTGGCCAAAGCCGCCAATTTATACGCGAAGGCCGTCTGCAATGGATGGTGGCGTGGCTGGAAGAGCTGCGCCGTCGCGCATTAAGGGCCCTGCAGGCTAATCGTGTGATGTAGAAATGAACAAGCAAATAAGCAAATTAGTGGGACGTGGTTGCAGAGAACGTACCTCCAGCCCTGCCTCAAGGGCGCGGCCAACGTGCTGTCGTGCTGCGCGCGGCGCAGGTCGTCCACGTCGGTGCGACGAGTGGTGCTCACCTCCTCCTGCTCGGCCGTCCGCTACGACTACCACCGCCAACTCGCCGACCCCCCCTTAGACGAGTCCCAGTGGAGCAGCCCCTCCTACTGCCACGAATTCCAGGTATGCCATTGCTCGACGTCCCCGCATGTCGTTGTTTGCTGTCCATCCAGTACAGGTCGACGTACACACGTTTATCACGTATTCTTCACTCACACCAGCATGCCATGACGAGGTTCAGCGTCAAGTGTCGTTCCATCTTTTGCTAAAAAGACCTTGAAATTTTTGGGAGAGATGGCTTTGCAAGTTTCCTTACCCTTTTAAGCAAATCTTGCTGCACCTACACACCACCCCACGGTCGTGATATCGAATGTTTCTATGTTTGCTGCAAAATTTCTTTTTGGTAAACGCAATTTGTTTCTTGGTGAACTTTGCACTCAAGCTAAATCAAACACAAATCACATTTTCAATCTAGTGGAAATATAGGAGATCCATTTGTATGTATGTTCAAGGGGTTGGTTTGTTGACATCAACTACGAGATGGAGCTAAAAATTTGAGCCATGTACGAGAAGCTCAGTGCCATGGTCGCCCATTGTTTGTGAATCAACTCTTATACACCAAGTGGGCCCCTATCCATCGCACATGGAGTAGGGGCCTTTAGAAATGACTATGAGGAGCCAAATTGGCAAAATTGGGTAGCCAATTTAGCTTGACTAAACCTTGGGCTTCACTTGTTTGATTTGGGTGCTTAGAGTCAAAGCAAAAGTAGAGCTCCTCATAGCTTCATGGTGTATGTTATGTGTTGTGACTCCAATTTAGCTTTAATATATCTTCCCTTTCGATTTTAAATGAGGTCATTCTTGGGCTTTCCTTCCAATTACCAAAATCAGAGTGCAATGTATACCTCTTCATAGCTTCATGACTTATGTATTGTGACTCCAATTTAACTTTAATAAATCTCCCCTTTTGATTTTGAACTAGCTGAGTCTTGGGCTTTCCTTTCCATTTCCAATGTGATAAGAAAATAGGCCTTGTTGCCTTTACTAACTAGGACTCGCTTTGAGTACTTGCCATTGTGAGAAGAGATTAAAAATGCAAGTGGTGTCACTTCAGTTGTCAATTAAGTAATTATGCCTTCAATTTGAAAACCTTACAAATCTCCATATTGCACATCTAATTTCATCAACTTTAGATATATTTTGAAAACATTAACATATGTGTTTGACTTCAAACCTTGCATAAACCACCCCAAAGGAACCTTTGGAGCCTTAGCTATAGCGATAACATGCTAATCATCCCACCATTGCAATTGCAAATATATTTGAGCATGATGATTGAAGTAGTGATGAAGCTCAAGAGAATTAAATTCAATTAAAGAAAGATAAGGATAAAGAGCATTATTTGACTTTTAATTTTTGAACTCAATATTTGATTCATGAGTGCAATTTTTAGAGACCTTTCACTTGCAAATTTGAAAATATGTAGGAGAAATAAGCATAACCAATGAAAGGGCATTACCACTTGTATTTCTAAAAGTAACTAAATGTATCATGTACTAGAAGAGGGGACTCTAGTAAAGGATTACTTTTTAATTAACATCATTATTTTGGACCTTTGAATTTACTACCACTTGAAGATACATTATGTTTCTGTCTCAGAATGAGGATTCTTATTGATATTACACTTGTTTGAATATTCTTTTCATATTTTGCAGCTTTGGTATGCATGGGCAAAGACCTTAGCAGAGATGGAGGCATGGAGAATTGCACATGAAAAGGGCTTAGAACTTGTTGTGGTCAATCCATCCTTTGTTGTAGGTCCAACACTTTCCAAGGTTCCCACAAGCACGATTGCTATGGTCTTAAGTATTCTTAAAGGTAATACTAATATATGTCTATTTTTCAAACACTTAAACATAGTTCAAATATTGACTCATTTCGCATGTCTCTATAGTTCATGTCTTGTCACTTCTAACAGAGAGTTCACAATTGAATATTTTTTTAGGAACATTTCAGGAGTACCCAAACTCAAGAATGGGATATGTACACATTGATGACGTTGTGCATGCTCACATTCTTGCATATGAAAACCCTAATGCAAGTGGGCGACTTATTTGCTCAGGAGAAGTTTATGGATGGAGAGAGATTCTAGACATCATAAAAGCGAAATACCCAATGTTGCCTCTTCCCACAAAGTAAGCTTAAGACTGAGTTTTGTATTCCAATGTTTTCATTCACTCATTTGATGTCTGAGTTTAGCGTAATTGTCATTGTTAAGGTGTGGTAGCGAACAAGGAAACGACATCCCACATAGAATGGATAGTAGAAAGCTTCAAAAGTTGGGTCTCAAAGATTTCAAAAGTTTGGAGCAAATGTTTGATGATTGCATATCAAGTCTCAAAATGCATGGGCTTTTAACTTGTTAACAAAAGGTTTGGTGCATTGCAAATGAATAAATAAAAAATACAAATTTCTTATGTAACAATGGTTTATGGAACTTATAATTACAGGTAGTTGCTTGCATAAGCATCAATTATAGTGTTCACTCCATAAGCAACAAGAGATGTACTTGCTACTAAGTGTAAGGTGATTTTGATGAGTATTTTGTGTCTTAACATAGTTTGACACATTAGAGTCACTTAAGAATGTGTTATCGGTGTCATTAACATTCCAACAATCATGTCAAAAGAAATTTTGAACAATACGGCACCTTTATTATAGCGTTTGACCACATTTGACAATGCTTTCAAAGCACAACTAGGTGATATATTAATGGGCATGTTGCAAATAACAAATTCTAGCGATATGATTAGGGCAAAAAAGGACATGTTATGATAAACATTGAGCACTTTTGTCCACCATAAGTCAAAAGCCATGATAACAAGAACACCACATGGAAATCAACAAACATGATGTTGTTTGTCAATACTCAATTACAATACCTATTTAGCAACAAAAGTTAGAGGAAGTATTGTGTCTGATATTTAAGTGTGTTTCCTACGTAAGATAAGCTAAACATCAGTTTCCAAAAAATGCAAGTCTGTGCAAAGTCAAATGTAAGTGAAAGTGCATTTTAAGAAATGCTGTAATATTTCTACTTTGAGAAGCATACCTTAAACACTATGTTGAACACTTGGAACTTCCATTGTTGCAAATAAGAGTATAATCTACCTTGTCAATAGCACCTATAGTGGGAAGAATTGGCACTTCATTCTTTATGGAAATTGAGAATCATTTGGAAACCATTGGTAATATTTTGATTCCTAGCTCTGATAAGTCACATGCTTTCCTTGGTCGATGAAAGTAAGTGGTGGCTTGTATAGGTATTAGAGCTTTCCATATGAAGCACTTTTCTCCCTCTATGGGGAGACTCTAAAAATGAAAAAGAAATGTTATTCTTTTCAAGGAAGAATCTAAATAGATACAAGAGTATATCAAACTTGTTGATAGAATCTTTATATAAGAGTTTCAAAATGAAGAAGATGGGAGGCCTAGAGTTTGACAAACCATTCATGAATGGCTAAGTAATTGTATTTGTTGTTTATTGCACTTGTATCATCAAATTAAGGAATGAATGAATGTGTGAAAGTAATCCTCATTCCTAGAGTATGGTGGGCTTTTTAAAGCATTTTGAGTCATCCAATCTCTATGGAGGAGAGTAGTCGATTGGCTACTTCTTCCTTCAAGAAATTTTCTACACTTACATTAACTCACCTCTCACCAAGGTTGCTCAAATCCTACTCTGTCACTCTCTCTTCCTCTCCAACTCCATCTTGTCCCATACATGTAAGCTAAAAATAAAGATAAAGAGAGGAACATTTCTATTTTTAACTTCATTGAGTTCAATGTGGTTGAAGGATGCTTCCATAGTCTTTGCGAGTCTTCTTGTGTGCTCAAATGGTATCCTCTTGATCCATGCTATCAAAACTTGCAAGAAAGTGAGAGACAAGTTTCACAATTTCTCATACTATAAACATTTTACATGTAGCATTTTGATTTGGGGCCTCCACTTTTCACTTCCACCCTTAAACTAGTCATTGGCCTCTCACTTTTCTATTCCAATGCTCAGCTCTTTGCCTAGGCATTTTCCATATCTTTGTAGGACTTTAAAAACTTGCATAAGAGAGCATCAAATGCTCATATTTCACAACAAATATTGTTAATGGTGGGCGATAAGATTAAAATAGAATATATTACTCAAAACATGTACATGGGAAAATAAAATTGTGATATTGTTGTAGCTCCACTTAGCCACCAATTAGCTTCTTCTCATTATGATTTACCTTTTTTTCACATTGCATTGTCTCATGCATTATAGATTTCTAAATTGTGTGAGACCCTTGATAGTCATGATAAAACATAAAAATGGTCTTTAAGGATCATTGGCTATAGATAAAGGTGTGGGAGATAGTTGGTGGGTTTTTGACAAAAGATTGACTACCAAATTATAACCTATGATGAGTAGTACTCACTAAGTGGTATCCTTTCCTTTAGTGAGTGGTGATATGGAATGCATGTGTGATTGGGAGATGGTACTAATTCTAGGCAAGTCAGTGTCAAGATTGTGGGAGAGAAGGAAGGAGTCTCACTTGTAGCTTTCTTGCTTGCACAATGGGGGAATACACACACAGGTGGAGGCTGAAAACAGTTTTCCTCTTCTTAGTTGTGTAAGCCAAAAGAACTCACATACAAAGAAATATAAGAACCCTATATATGGGTCTCAAAACCAAAGACAACTAACTAAGGTGGCATACTAACTGAGCCACGAACTAGAGTAGATAAGGATAGATGTCATCTAGCTATTATTCATGGGTGGTGTACCAACCGCATCTGCAACTGACAAGTCGGTGACATAAATGCACAATGGTCACCCTGGCATATCACGAGTGGAGCTCGATATCTCAACACTCCCCCTCGAGCTCAATCCCAATTCCTGCGCACCAAGTAGGTCTCTGAACTTGTGCAGCTTCTCTGTGCCCAATGCCTTCATGAATATGTCAGCTACCTGATCCTCTGTGCTGACATAAACTAGATCAATAAGACCTAGTAAAACCCTTTCCCGCACATAGTGATAATGCACCTCAATGTGCTTTGTTCTAGCATGATAGACTAGGTTATTTGCCAAGTGTATACTACTCATGTTGTCACAATAAATGACAACTGGCCCATCTGTAGGCTGATGCATATCATAAAGTAGCTTATGCAACCAAGCTACCTCACATGCAGCCATTGCTGCGCCCCTGTACTCAGCCTCTGTGCTAGATAAGGCAACTGTAGGCTGTTTCTTGCTGCTCCAAGTGACTGCAGCACTCCCAAAAGAGAACACATATCCATTGGTAGATCGTCTATTAGAAATGCTACCAGCCCAATCAGCATCAGTGTATCCATGCAACTGTATCTGAACCCTAGTATCATAAAATAGTCCATACTGCAATGTGGACTTCACATACCTGAGTATGCGTCTAGCCGCATCCAAATGTGGTTTCCTTGGAGCCTGCATAAACTGACTTACCAATCCAACAGCATAGCTCAAATCTGGCCTGGTAATAGTCATATAAATCAAGCTTCCTACTATGCATCTGTACATAGTAGGGTATTCCAGAAGCTCACCTGCATCTGCGCTCAGCTTCACATTCTGCTCCAAAGGAACTGAAATAGGCTTACAGCCTGTCATCCCATATTTGGACAGCATGTCCAATCCATACTGCCTCTGTAAGAGCTGTATCCCACTTGGTGATCTAATCACCTCAATGCCCAAGAAATAACGCAGCTCTCCCAAATCCTTCATCTCAAACTTTTGCTTCAATAGCATTTTCACATGAAGGATATCTTCATCACTGTCACTTGTCATAATCAAATCATCAACATAAATGACAAGTAGCATAATACATTTCTCTGTTTTTCGCACATAAAGTGAGAAATCTGCCTTGGAAATCTGAAAGCCAATAGTGACAAGATACTGTCCTATTTTGTCAGACCATGCTCTAGGTGCTTGCTTCAAGCCATACAAGGCTTTCTTCAACCTGCAAACAAACTCAGGATGAACATCATGCACATAACCTGGTGGCTGCTCCATATAGACCTCTTCTTGCAAATCACCATGCAAGAAGGCATTCTTTACATCCATCTGATGTAAAGACCATCCCTTTGATGCAGCCATAGCAATGACTGCTCTTACGGTTGCCATCCTTGCAACTGGACTGAATGTTTCTTCATAGTCAATGCCATATGTTTGTGCATACCCCTTGACTACTAATCTTGCCTTGTATCTGTTCACAGAACCATCTGCATGTACTTCACCTTATAAACCCACTTACAGCCAATTGCATTCTT
Source organism: Lygodium microphyllum (assembly GCF_053477565.2). Taxonomy (NCBI): domain Eukaryota; kingdom Viridiplantae; phylum Streptophyta; class Polypodiopsida; order Schizaeales; family Lygodiaceae; genus Lygodium; species Lygodium microphyllum. Next base: position 94,438,385 of record NC_141138.1, read on the forward strand.
ACCTTTAGGCAAAGGTACTAACTTCCATGTAGCATTTGCTTCCAAGGCATCCATTTCTTCATCCATGGCTTTCTCCCATTTTTCTTTTCCCATGGCTTGCTCAAAAGAAGTGGGTTCTGGTTCCTGTATCACTTTGACCATATATGCATAGTGAATGGCTGTAAATCCATCATATTTCAGCCTATCCACAGGATACCTAGCTCTGGTAGACCTGCGCAAAGTAGGTTCACTCCCAGGTGCTCTCAAAACATCCCTGGTCTTCCTTACTCCAGGTGTAACAATAGAAGGAATACCCAACTCATCATCAATGCTCTGTTATGAGCCATTGGATTCACCATCCACATAAGAGTGACATGCATTCACATCAAACATGAGCTGATCTACCTTCTCTTTTCCTTTTCGTGATACCTGCATACCACTATTTGCACTGCCTTGAGAAGATTCTCCTGATCTCAATCTGCCTGTCCATGGCGAAGAATGTGAACCACTGCTAGAGGACGCTCCAGGTCCACTAATATCTTGTGACGGCTGCTGAGAATTCTGTGCAACATTACCATTTTGTGCGTCTACATTTTCAATCACATTTACTAGTTTATACCAGCTACTCATCTCATCAAAAACAACATCTCTGCTCACTGTAAACTTACGAGTAGAAGGGTTATAGCATCTATACCCTTTTTGCTGCAGAGAATAACCAATAAAGATGCACTTCTCAGCTTTTGGATCCAACTTGGATCTCAACTCATCTGGCACATGAACATAGGCAATGCAGCCAAAAATTTTCAAATGAGAAATATCTGGTTTCCTACGAGTATACCTCTCCTCTGGAGTCATTCCATGTATTGCTGCAGTGGGAGTCCTGTTCATTATGTAGACTACTGTAGCAATTGCTTCAGCCCAATAAAAATCTGACACGCCTTTTTCATTGAGCATGGCACGAGATACCTCTCCAATATGCCTGTTTTTTCTTTCTGCAATTCCATTTTGCTGTGGGGTATGACTGCATGAATATTGCTGCTTTATGCCATGCTCCTGCAAGAACCTTGCAAACTCATTTGAGAGGTACTCTCCCCCTCCATCTGACCTTAGGCATTTTATTTGCAGGCCTGTTTCTTTTTCAACCACAGCTTTAAGAGCTTTGAAATGCCCAAAAACTTCACTTTTCTTTTTCATAAAATACACCCAAACTTTTCTGCTATAGTCATCAATAAAAGTGACAAAATAATGATAGCCTCTAAGAGATGCAGCTTTAGTAGTCCACACATCAGAGTGGATTAATTCCAATGGCTTCTTACTATGTTGAACATGTCTAGGAAATGGTTTCCTTGCTTGTTTTTCAAACTAACAAGCTTCACATATCTTATGCATTTCTGCAACCTTGAATTTAGGCAATCATTCAACAATATTTTGGGCCTGCATTGATTTAAGTCGTTGTACATTAACATGACCAATGCGTTTATGCCAGATATCAATATCTGCAACTACACCGGTCCCATGTGCAAACATTGCTGCACTCAATTCAGACATGTCTGCATCCAACGTAAACATTCTGCCCTTCTTATTTCCTTTTGCTATCAAGCGACCTTTATTTTTCATATCCTCAACAAAGCATCCATGAGGATTAAATCTGACCTGCAAGCCCTGCTCAACAATTTGACCAACAGAAACCAGATTCTTGGTGATATTCGGGACATGAAATACATCGGACATGTATTTCTTTTTCCCATCCTGCATAGACAAAGAAATTTTTCCAATCTGCATAATAGGATGTGCAGTATCATCACCAGTCTCCACAAATCCTAGTTTTTCCATTTTCCTTGCATCCTCCATCCATTCTGCATGACCTGTCATGTGGTTTGATGCACCTGAGTCAACATACCACACATCGTTTCTTTCTTCTGCACTTGCCACAGAATTGTTCATGTGCTGCACCATAAACAAATGCTCATTTCTGTCATCACCCTATCTACTAGAAGATGCATAATTTCCTTGTTGCAATTTTCCATTCATGATGTCATTCTGCTTTTTATAGCAGTCTTTAGCCATATGATCCATTTTACCACAGTAGTAGCATTCAATATTGCTATTTGCATTTTGACCTCTTTGCCATCCACCACGACCTCTTTGGCTCCCCCTGCCTCTAGAGTTACCACGTCCTCCTCCATAGGACTGGTTTTCTTGAGTTTGCTGCATATTCAGATTTCTACCACGGCCTCCAAATCGGCCTCCTCTACCTCTGCCTCTACCTCTTCCAACATTTGAGTAGAAGATAGTCTCTTTTGAAGTTCCTCCTGAAGAAGATGCACCACCATTTCTCTGCTCCTCAGAAATTAGAAGAGCAATCAACTCCTCAAAATCAGAAAATCTTTCACGAACTGAAATGGATGTTCGAAACTGTGCATAATCCTTTCCTAGACCATTCAAGGTCACAGAAACTAAATCATCATCTTCCACTGGCGACCCAATGGAAGCAAGTGCATCTGCAATCTTCTTCACCTTCATGTGTTAGTCATTGATGCTCATACTTTCTCTTTGCACATTATGCAACTTTTGCTTGAGCTGCATTTTCCTGGCTTGTGTATTTGTGCTATACATTTTTGACAAAGTATCCCATGCCTCCTTTGGCATACTTGCATCCTGAATATGCACAATCATAGAGTCTGAAATTCTGATTGACAGCCAGTACATAACTTTCCTGGCTCTCTCATGCCATGCTTTAAATGCCTGCATTTGCTGTTGATTGGGAACATCAGGAAGAACTGGTTCTTCTTCATTTCCTGCAACAAATTTCCAATATCCTTTTCCCATAAGGAAATTCGTCATTCTAAACTTCCATGCTTGGAAGTTGTTCTTGTCAAGCTTTTCAGTGACAATCTGTGAAAGAGAATCAGACGCCATTACAGAACACTGTAAAAAATTCTGTCACTGCAAAGAACACAGCTTCAGCTTCACAAGGGCAAATCTGCAAAACTGACGAAAGTGGTATTTGACCACACAGTCACTTCCTAGTGACGATTTGCATCAACAGGCAACAATAATGATTCTGTAACTCCCAATGTCTCTGCGCATAGGTATACAATGCAATTTCTACAGTACCTTTTCACCGACCTGTAGAACAGTGGTCGCACATCATAAAACTGGGCCTTTTCTTGAGTGCGTGCAGAAAACTTCCGCCTCCAAAACAGGCCCCGAAATGGCCTCAAATAAAAAAAATAGGGTCGCCAAGGGCTAAATCCCTCCCCTGCAGCATATATTGCCCTCTTGCTTCACCGCGAAGGGCGTCTCAACCTGAGACAATGCACTCTTGCAATTTCCGGCTATGCTACCTGCAGAGATTTGCTCCCAAAACAGAAAATAAAAGCAACACTGCTCCTCTTACCAGAACACCGCGAGCTTGGCTTGCTTTCTTGAGCTCCTTACCACGAACAAGGCTCTGATACCATGTCAAGATTGTGGGAGAGAAGGAAGGAGTCTCACTTGTAGCTTTCTTGCTTTCACAATGGGGGAATACACACACAGGTGGAGGCTGAAAACAGTTTTCCTCTTCTTAGTTGTGTAAGCCAAAAGAACTCGCATACAAAGAAATAGAAGAACCCTATATATGGGTCTCAAAACCAAAGACAACTAACTAAGGTGGCATACTAACTGAGCCACTAACTAGAGTAGATAAGGATAGCTGTCATCTAGCTATTATTCATGGGCGGTGTACCAACCGCATTTGCAAACTGACAAGTCGGTGACATAAATGCACAACGGTTGCCCTGGCATATCACGAGTGGAGCTCGATATCTCAACAGTCAGAACTCCCTAAGTATATCCATGGAGAGAGTCAACACTAGAGTAAATTAATGGAAGGAAAGGATGATTGTAAGTAGTGAACTCATTGGCATTATATTCTCTAACACCTGATTCAGACTATAGATAATAAGAAGAAGGGTACTGAGAATCCATGGAGATAAAGCTAGACCATTTATGGTGGGTCTACCCTTACATTAATGTTGAAGAATAGGGAAAGTAAGTGATCTTCTAGCTTTGTGTACCAAGTCTCTAAGAGAAGGATGAGTTGTCTCTGATAGCTCTTTACCATGAGATCAAGGCATGATCTTAAGCAATCAAAGGTGTCTTAGGTGAAAGCTTGAACCAAGTTTTTGGTGAGTATACGTGGATGTGGATTTGAAGATCAAGCTGTTGGGAATCTTTAAAGATTCTAACACCCATAAGCATATCTATTGATGCTCTCACCGAATTTGTATGGCTTAAGGAAGTGTTAAGAGTTGGCCCAAGATAATGCAATAGTAGTGCAACAAGACAAACACCTCATATCATAACTAAAGTAATGGGAAATGACTATCAAATTTGATTTCTTATACTATAGTATGCTTTGCATGATAATTTTCACCCATATGTTTAGATCTTTGAATAATTGAGAGTATGTGGCTTTTCTAGGTGGGTGAAGAACTTCTTTGGGATTTAGGATCTTGTATTGATTAGAGGATGGATGAGGAACATGGAAACGGCCCAACATAACTTGGGAAGGATCTCAAAGTCAAAGACAACAAGAATGTCGATCTTTGTCTTTGAAGTGCCAAAGTCCACATATATGGATTGTTGGGTATTGTCTTGTCCAATGAGATCAAAGGGAAGAAGATCAACAAGTGGGATGTGCTAAGTGACTAAAGTAAAGGATGTTAGAGTCACCTAGCAAAGCCACATACTCTCAATTATTCAAAGATCTAAACATATGGGTGAAGAACTTCTTTGGGATTTAGGATCTTGTATTGATAAGAGGATGGATGAGGAACATGGAAATGGCCCAACATAACTTGGGAGGGATCTCAAAGTCAAAGACAACAAGGATGTCAATCTTTTTCTTTGAAGTGCCAAAGTCCACATATATGGATTGTTGGGTATTGTCTTGTCCAATGAGATCAAAGGGGGAGATCAACAAGTGGGATGTGCTAAGTGACTAAAGTAAAGGATATTAGAGTCTCCTATGGAGATAACTTGTGAATGGTAGGGGTAGTTGAGGGAGTGGGTAAATATACTCATTGTAATTTTTTATAAAGAACTATTTGAAAGTCTATATATATATGTGCATAATTTACTTGAAGAAATATCGATTTAAAAGGGTTAATTAAGGAAGTTAACTACTACTATGTGTCAAATTAAATCATGCTAGGACTAATTAGCAAACTAAAGAGGACCCTAAAGGGAAGCAGGTGGCTAGATCCTTGACGACAGGTGTCACCAAAGGGAGGGTAGTCTCCAGTAGTAAAGAGGGTTCCATTACATTTTAGCATTATTTTTAGCCAATTAGGAAGAGCCAAACATTGACTATCCTAGCATGTTGTCAATAGAACCCAACTAGTGCCGTTTTAGGGGGATGGAGCTAAGACTATTATTTTTAATTGCCCTACTTTGAGGATGTATACCATGTGCAACAAATTATGTTATGGCTATGGTGGGCACTATAACAATGGCAATATCATTTTTCCATTCAACAATGTTTGCCAAACAAAATGGATCCTTACGCTTGAGTTTTACAACTCCATAATTTAGCTAAACATCTCTTCGATATCTCAAAAAGACTTCCCATGGAATGCACAATTGGGTCTTGAATAGCAATATTGTAGTCACAAGATGAGCACCATTACATGTAAATTATGAAAAATGGAGCAAAATCCTCCATTTTAGGGGACTAAAAGTTGGAACATTATTAAGATGCAACTCATCAATCATTGTGATTTCTAGCATTATTATGATCATTGAGCATAGAAGCACAATCAATGTGAATCATAGTCAAATTCATAGCAACTTGTCATTGAGCTAGTTCATTATTCCCATTTAAAATATCCACACGAGAAGAAATGTTTGTACATTATGTGTCAAATTGTCAAACTATGAAATCTCATAAGAATGGACCTATCATGATTTAAAGCTCCTCTTTGTGAAATAGTTTGGCACCCAAAGTACATATCTCCCCTTGCCCCGACCAATGTTGTTTTGTTTTTGTAGTCAAACCATTTTTTAGGCTTCCTTGCATTTACTCAAACCTTTATTTTTCTTGAAACAATTGGAGATTTAAATTATCCTTGAAGCTTTTTCCAATACTAGTTACTTCCTTGAATGTTATGGATGGGTGTCAATAAGTTCTAGAAACCATTAAGATGCTCGAGTCAAGGTTGCATATTCTTGAATATTATGGATGAGTTATCACAAAGTTCTTAAACCATTCAGACACTCACATCAATGGGCTTCATATTTTATGGAATGTATTTTAATGGATGGGTGTCACTAAGTTCTAAAATCACAGTCAAGACATTTATATTTAATGGAGTAGAGTTAAATAAATTCTTTTTCCATCATATTAATCCCTTTCATATGGGTTACTTGTGGCATAAACATAGATTTGTGGAATGAATATCTTCTACACACATAGACATATATGCATACATAAAAATAGCTTTGTAGAAAGAATATAGTCTTCACGCACATAGACGCATACACATACACACATATAATAAATAAATGTGAGCTTCATTTGATATGTTAAGAAAATATGTCATACTTGAATATGTGCATGTGGTATACCTATAACTTTAGGGTTCTTAACATTTACTCAAAGCTTCATTTATGATGAAACAATTGGAGATAAAAATAATTCTCAAAACATTTTTTCAATATAAGTTAATTTCTTGAATGTTATGGATGGGTCTCTAAGTTCTACAATCACATGATTTAAAACATTGCTTTAAGTAGTACTAAAGGCTAGAGAGAGAGAGAGAGAGAGAGAGAGAGAGAGAGAGAGAGAGAGAGCCAAACCAATGCACATGTATTTAACATTTTAAATTACTTTGATATTTCAATTAGAGGTTCAATAGAGATTCGATAATTACCTTTGGCACCATGAAAATGGCATAAAAATAGATTTGTGGAAGGAATACCTTCTATACACATAGACATATATACATACATAAAAGAAGGATTGTAGAAGGAAGATCTTATATACATGCACACATACATACACATATTTAATATATGTGAACTTCATTTAATCTACTTAGAAAATATGTCATACTTGAAAATGTGTATGTGCTATGCCTATAACTTTAGGGCTCTTAGCATTTAGTCAAGGCTCTTAGCATTTAGTCAAACCTTTATTTATCTTGAAATGATTGGAGATCAAAATGATTCTGAAATCTTTTTTTCAATATTACTTACTTTCTTGAATGCTATGGATGTGTCCCACTAAGTTCTACAATCACATAATCTAAAACACTACTTTAAGTAGTAGTAGTAGTAGTAGTAGCAGTAGCAGTAGCAGTAGCAGTAGCAGTAGCAGTAGCAGTAGCAGTAGCAGTAGCAGTAGCAGTAGCAGTAGCAGTAGCAGTAGCAGTAGCAGTAGCAGTAGCAGTAGCAGTAGCAGTAGCAGTAGCAGTAGCAGTAGCAGTAGCAGTAGCAGTAGCAGTAGCAGTAGCAGTAGCAGTAGCAGTAGCAGTAGCAGTAGCAGTAGCAGTAGCAGTAGCAGTAGCAGTAGCAGTAGCAGTAGCAGTAGCAGTAGCAGTAGCAGTAGCAGTAGCAGTAGCAGTAGCAGTAGCAGTAGCAGTAGCAGTAGCAGTAGCAGTAGCAGTAGCAGTAGCAGTAGCAGTAGCAGTAGCAGTAGCAGTAGAGAGAGAGAGAGAGAGAGCCAAACCAATGCATATGTATTTAACATTAAATTATTTCCATATTTCAACTAGAGGTTCAACGGAGATTGAAGAATTATCTTTTTCACAACGAAATTTGTATCTAATCACCAAACGCTCTCTCAAAACCTATAATTCAAACCTGCTAAGCAATTATGCCATACTTGAATATGTCGGTATAGTATGCTATAAGTTTTTAGTATTTACTCAAATATATATTTATCTTGAAATATTTGGCAATATATAAAACTTTACATAAGATATACAAAGAGAGATTCTATCTAATCAGCAAGACTTGATCCCTCAAAGCACATACTTGATACATTTAGCTTAGTTTGAATTCATTACATCAAGTGTATCTTTTTTAGCTTCTTAGATGTATATATAATACTTTTCTTAAGACGCAAAGAGAGACAGATTCTATCTAATCACAAATTGATCCTTCAAAGTATATGCATGATGCACTTAGCCTAGTTTTAAGTTTGTTACATCAAAAGTGTGCCTTATCTTCTTATCAATTAAAGGAAGTTCACAAAAAGAAAGTTAATAACATGAGAGAGAGAGAGAGAGAGAGAGAGAGAGAGAGAGAGAGAGAGAGAGAGAGAGAGAGAGAGAGAGAGAGAGAGAGAGAGAGAGAGAGAGAGAGAGAGAGAATATAAATGTACTCTAAGTATAAATTATTGTTATTTAAATATGATCAAATATTTAAATATTAAACTATGTGTATGTTCAAACACCTATCTTCTTAGATATGCATTTATAAGTCAAAGACACACACACATCTGTACACAAAAAAAGAGAGAGAAAGGGATATGGAGAGTGTGTGTATGCATGTGTTATATGCACACACACACACACACACACACACACGCACGCACGCACGCTTGCTCGGTCGCTCGCATGCACGCACGCTCGCATGCACCAAACTAAACTAGACAATCCATAATGCCAATATATGTACAAGACAATAAAATTTTCTTTACAAAGTGCAAGAGATAATAAGTCTTTCTTTAAATTAAACCTTTTGAAAGAGTGATCACATTACAATATGCTTGATATATTTAGTGTAGTCTAAGTGTGTTACACCAAAAGTGATGCATACTTGCTTTGCACATGAAATGTAAGTTCACAAAAAGAAATCATACAACATCACAAAAAGCGTTGGTCCAAGTACTTAAAACATGTCATAAAAGGAAATTATATGCTCTATGGAGAGAAAGTACTTCTCCTCAATTGCAATTGTTAACATGATAATCCAAATGTTGCAGTAAGACGTTAAATCTACAAAAACTTATTTCAAGTGTTGAAATGGCAATCAACAACCCCATTGGCAAATCACACGCTCGTGATCATATCCGTGCCCCCAAAATGATGTCCACATACCATTCACCAATAGATCCATGAATTTTCTTGTGCCATGAATAATTATCAAAAGTGCCTTTACTTCACTCTGGGTGTGCTTTATCTCACACAAAACATCATACAAACCTTGTTGATCCAATCTTGTTGAGAAAATATCAAGTGTATGATCAACAGATGTACAAAATCTTGTTCGCAAATCTATCAACTCTTTCATCTTATGAGATATTTAATGTCTGAGCAACTTGGAATAGCCTTCACTTCTTAAATACTTGTAGTTATTGTATGTTTAGAAATATAAATTTCATGTCTCCTTGACATGTCCTTCATTTTTTGCACATTCACTCTATTAATAAAGTCTACAGTAGGGCTCCAACAAAATATATAAATGATTGTCTTTAAAAATTAATACAATACTTAGATGTAAGCTTAGTTAAAATCAAGTATCTTTCATACATATGCAAATGCACCGCGCAAGCAAGCATTGAAGAGATGATGTCGTGGTTTTCTGATGCAATTTTAATGGATCCATTTTACTCAATGGAGTTCAAAGTACTATATCCAAAGCATCTTTCATGGCTTTGTTCCTTTCCATTACTATGAAAAACTTTCAAGGGAATATAAAATTTCTAAAAGAGAATTTGTGGTAAAAATATATACAGTACTTATATATATGTAAGTCTAAACCCTAAATCAAGTAAGAGTAAAGTAATTTGGGGTTTTGAGAGTTAGGTTTTCTTCAATGAATCCTAGGATTTTCTCTATCATCTGTGTATATGAGATATAAAAACATAAGGGTATTTTTCCATTACATCTGTATATTATATGTGACATTCTATAAGAAAACAAGAAAAGGAGAATGATGCTTGAAAGAAATATAAGATTTGTTCTTTGTCCATATATATATCTAGTGGCCTCAATCATCCATAATCATTTATATAAGCAACCCATGTGCACAAATGAGCAATGTGTGTGCCATCATTTAATGAAAGGCCACCAACTTTGAGAGACATCTAGGGCTTTTATAAATCTCAAGATTTTTCACAACATGGCCAAAGGTTTTGTTCATGTCTTGAAATTCATATAAAAGTTAAACATAAAATTAATAGAAAATATAGTAAAAGATGTCTATACTTAGATGTGTGTTAACATGGTGAACTTATGGGTCTCTCATAAAAATAGGTGTCTAATGCATTACAAACTCTATATTCCATATGAGAGAGAGAGAGAGAGAGAGAGAGAGAGAGAGAGAGAGAGAGAGAGAGAGAGAGAGAGAGAGAGAGAGAGAGAGAGAGAGAGAGAGAGAGAGAGAGAGAGAGAGAGAGAGAGAGAGAGAGAGAGAGATTTACTATAGTCCTCTCTTAAAATTTGTTAGGAAGAGGACTAAGAGGAGAGAGAAGATTACGTATCAGAGAGAAAGAGGAGAGAGATAGTATGACAAGGAGAGAGAAATACTAAGAAAGAAGAGAGTGACAAAAAGAGGTGAGAGAAAGAAAGAACTACCATGAAAGATATGTGGTGAAGACGATGAAAGAGACTTTGTATTATTGATCAATGGTGATGAAAAATAAGCAACATTACATCATATATTCATTTCCTTATTTATTTACCTTACTTCTTCTCCATTACGATCCATCCCTACTTAGACGTTTTGGTCCCCAAAAAGAATGAAAGGAAGGACTTATTACATGGGTTACTGTACTTAAGAGGATAAGATACTCTATGTAGGTATTACAAAAAGAACTATAATCTCCAAAATCTTCAAATGAAGGGTGGTTTTGTGCATGTAAGTATACTATCATGCATATACATTACTGTGGAATCATAGAAATGATAACTTGATATATTCTATTTCAATTAATAAACTCATTCATGATAGAGTAACCATATTATCATCACTGCTACAAACTCTACTGTAGAAAAACTACCATAACTTTGGGGAGGTTGAACCAAACCAAGTGTTTAATAGCTCTATAGAAAGTTCATTTAGTGAAATTTCAATTCATGTAAGTTATGCTTCTTTCTAAGTAATTAAGAATTAACAAGAGCTCAAAACAAGGAGCTTATAGAAAGGAAATTGCAATGAAACAAGGCTCTTAACTTGCATCCTTTGCATCCAAAGATCATTGTGAAGATATAGGGATTATCCAAAGATGGTTGTTAACCTACATAGAGCTTCTTTTGAGCCTACTTTCATCCACATAGATCAAAGGGAAAGCTAACATTGATACTATCCATTGAATCATCACAAAAGAAAGGATAGTCAAGCATCGTTGAAATAAGCAACGTCTCATGAAATCAATCTTCAATGATTTGCATATTGTTGGCTCTTTTATCAAATCATCAAGGATGACCATGCCATGTAGGGATGAAGCTAGTATGAGGCTGAAATCATTACTGCATTCATTGCATTCTCGGGGGGTTCACTATATATATATTCTCTATATAATGTGTGTTCATGGCCTATTTATAAATATCCTAATCTGTGAATTATTCTTGAATAAAGCACAACCCTTTTCTATTCAATCTGTAAGTAACCCCTTTATATGACACCCTTGTGTATGTAAAAAATGTATAAACATAGTGTTTTAAAAACCCCTTATTTTGAACTCACGTTATATATACATATATTCATGAGTGACCCCTTGAGATTGCATTATCCCCAATGTCCTCTATGTCCATGACCTGCATACTCTTAACTATTATCTCGATCTTCCAAGGCTTTAGGAAACATAAAAAGCTACATTTTGGTGTGTTTCTCTTAGCTTTTACTATGTATTAGCTTCTCTTCAATTAATTAATGTCATCCTACAAGAAGGTGTGAACATTGGAAATGTAGTTTCATATTAGAGAGAGCAAGATAGAGAGAGAGATTGGTGGCATGGAAATTGTATTAAAGGATGACATGGAAATTCTTGCAGGCCCAAAAGTGTCCAAAATTTCCCCAATTTGCACATAAAGGCACTACTAAGTGGAATCCCTTGTAGCGTACTATAGGGTTCAACGATAAAAAATGAAAATAGGAAGGGATTAAGGTTACCTCTCTAAAATGCATACAACCAATCCAAGTATGCACCAATTCTTGGCGCCCCCCCCCCCCCCCCCCCCCCCCGGAATGTTGCACAACACATCATGATACCAACTAGAGAAAGGTTAGAATGGGATTGTGAATCCAACAAATGGGTTACCATAAATTATCTCAGTCCCACATGTGCAAGTCTACATCATGCCAGTGCCATGTGTCCATAGATGTAGAAATGAAGAAGAGTTGTTTGCCACATAGTGTTGTTTGATGTTTTCATGTGTGCATGTAAGTGGAATTCATGGCCGACTGTTTGCCACTGTGGGCGGAAAGCATGCCGTGTTTTTTAGTCTCAACCATTTGACTTTTGGTGTCAATTGAAATTGATATACATATACACATCTTTGATCAAATAAAATGTACACATTCAAAGCACAAATCAGGAGGTCAAGTGTGCTTAAGAGGTAGGTCTCTTTTTTCTTATTCAATGCATCATATTATCTTTTCTCATCTCCTTGCTCTATTCATCACAACCGCCCAAACCATGCTAAATTTGAATGTCAATCAAGCTTGCAATGTGAACCTTCCCTTCAAAGAGCCATTCTACTTGTAGTAGTTTGCCTTCTCTAGCCACAACTACATAGGAAAAATAATTTGCAAAGAGATTATGGAAGTTGAAAGGATCTTGAATCACTTATGTAGAAGATGGTAGAGTGATGGGAAAATATGACTTGGGCATCTTCAAGGTCTTCACTCAAGTCCCACCTTACATCCATAGTTGGCGTTAACAAGGATCCTTGAGCAAGGTTTAGCTATGATGGTTTGAATTCATGGACAAGAAGCATGATGACTTAGAGTATTACTCAAATGAATTAGGTTCCAAGTTAGATTATGGAAGTCGAAAGGATCTTGAATCACTTATGTAGAAGATGGAAGAGTGATGGGCAAATATGATTGGGCATCTTCAAGGTCTTCACTCAAGTCCCACCTTATATCCATAGTTGGTCTTTAGAAACATGGATTCTTGAGCAAGGTTTAGCTATGGTGTTTGGAATTCATGGAAAAAAAATACGACAAGTTAGAGTATTACTCAAGTGAATTCGGTTCCAAGGTAGAGTAGCTTGGACTCATAAACAAAATCTTGAGTAGACATGGACAATACTGAAAGTATAAAATACAATAGCATATTGGAGGTAAAGATGCCTCCGCCTAGCCGCGTGTGTATTACTACACTGACAGTACCCGCCACAGCACATTGCCAAGTGGCAGGCGCTCGTCACAGTCACTTATTCTCTATTCTTTTAGTGACACTTTGAATAAAGGAAGGCCCAACCACACATTGTGATTGTTGGAGTTACTTGCAGGTTCACCTTCAGATGTATTTGAGCATTTTGGATCTAATGGGCATTACATTTGGTTACGTTTACGTGCTCTTTGAATGCTTTCAGGATTATGCTTTATGGGTCTGAGATAGCTTGGGATTTATGCTCTGGATGTACCCTACTGGGATTTGGCATGTCTGATGTTATGTATTCGATGTATTAGAGCATCGCTTGCTCTCTTTCCATCTGACTTTACTTCTAGTGGGAGCCTCTTGGTATATTTGGATGTACACAGACTCTTATTTACACTTGAGCTTGAGCTTGTGGGACAGTTATATGCATTTGCTCTCTTGGGAGCTTTATGTCTGTAGTTAGTCCGTAGTGGGCTGATTTGATATGCCTATTGGGGTAGGCACCTATCTGTGTCACAGGTTTGCCAGTTTTGTATGCATCTTGAACGGTTATGTATTGAGTGTCTTGCTCTATCATTTTTTCTTGTGCTTGGTCTCTTCTCTTACCTTGAGACCCATTACATGCATGACTTCTAGACCTATGAGATGTCTCTTGCTTGACAGGTGATTGGTTTGATAGTTCTTGGTACCTTCTTGCCCCTGGACACTCACTATTGGATGTATCTTGCTACTTGGTAGCTGCAATGACATATGTATCAGTGATTGCTTCATTTTGGGACAGTTTTACATACTGCAGTCATTTATTATAGCGAGCTGAAATTTGCAGATTTTGAGCACTCCTATGAGGGTAATGCTTACTATTTGATGTTATCTTGGTCATATTTGGTGGATAGGCGCTTCTCTTGGTGATATCCACCCTTTCAACCAGTTTTAGCAGTGATTTTAGTGCATTTTCCACTAATTACAGCAACATGCAATTTTGCTTTTTTGCTTTGATTTGGGACGGTATGGGTAGTCATCTGAAAGATACAGCTCTCTTTAGCATTGCCAAGTTGGATGGTATCAACTATGGGTATTAGAAGTCCCAAATATGGCAGGTTTTGGTGCAGAAGTTGTAGATTAAACCCTTGCATTTCAAGGGTGTTAAACCTGAGGATATGGATGATGATGTTTGGATGGAAGTTGATGAGCTATGCAAGTGTTGCGAGCAACAGATGCGTGGTTTGTGCGTTGCGAATGGAAAAAGCTCCCTCTTTCTCTCTTTTACTCATAAAATTGCATACAACTCATGAGAAATTGAAAATAGACTAAAAGAGAAGGTAAAGTAAGATGAAGTGACTCAAGATTGGATTCAATCTCCCCCCGACATGAAGTGGGCAGCTCCCTTCATGCCGTATTTATAATAATATTATGAAATCTTCTTTCCCCAAGATTTAGGCCCTTTACAATCACTCTTTGCATAAAGAGTTTGAGTGAACTGAAAAAGAGATAGAGTAATCTGAATTAATGGATGCTAGCAGTTGTGCATCCCACAACTCTCTAGAACCATTAATATTTTATTGGACATATCTTCTAAAAATCTATTTTTCTAATAAATATTTACATAGAGGATATGCGCATGCTTTATAAGAAATAACGGTGTGTCTAATACAATAATCCAATAATTGCCAAATAAATTCTTGAGAAAATAATATTTAGAATGCTTGCGTGTGGCACACCTTTCCAATTCTCCTTGCTCTACACATCAGCTGCCAAAAATTCAAAAAATCATGTTAGAATAATAACCAACTGAGTAATTGCAGCTAGCCACATAAATCAATTAAATTGGAATTCCATACAATAATTAGTTCATGAAGATGTTAATAATCGTGTGGATAAAATGATACCATCCACGTTCACACTTGCATCGACGCCCGGAAAGGATAGGCATCCCCATCAACCTTCGGCCTAAGACAATTCTAAGGAACGTGCCCTGCATTGACGAAGAACCATTTAAGGCGCTCATCCCACCAATGTATACACAAAGGAGAACCATTTAAGGCGCTCATCTCTTTGCGTAGGTGCCACCTGGCAACATCAAGTCTACCATTATTTTGTCACTCTCAGAAGAGGTCCATCATAATGTTTTTGAAGATGAGAATCAGAGTGCATGGGATTTATGGGAGAAGATTTAGGAGCTCTATGCACAGCAGAGTCCTGCGTCATAGATGTATTGGCCGAATCAGTTAATGGACCTTCATATGAAGGAGGGGACCTCCCTTTCATCTCATTTCAGCTAGTTTCATGCTATCATGAAGAGTTTGTTGTCATAGGATATTGAGTTCAAAGACAACTTGCATCCATTGTTTCTACTTGGCACCTTACTTGAATCATGGGATATCTTCTGTACTACCATATGCACGAAAAAGCTTGATGGGCTGAAAATCAAAGATGTTGAGAGTGCTTTATCGGCTGAGGAAATCAAGAGGAGAAACAATGATGCTTCCCGCTCTTCACATGCATTGATTGTTAGATGTGGAAGGCATGGTAGGCATGATAATGATCATAAGGGTAGGGACTCTCAGAAGTCCAAGTTCAAGTCACATGGTCGTAGTAAGTCCCGTGGATGGAAGTTTGATCTTACTTGTCATTATTGTGGGAAAGTAGGACATATTAGGCCACACTCCCATAAGATGCGCGATGACAAGCGCAAGGAAAATGGAAAAGAAAAAGTGTAGGAAAAGTCTTCTGAGCATAGTATTGTACCTGCAAAGTCTAGTGTGAAGATAGAACAGGTTAATGTCATGCTCCACTGATTTAGATGATGATTACATACCTACAGCTTCTTCATGCGACGCCTTGCAGGCTTCTGAGATACATTCTATGTATGTACAGTGATGGCTCTTGGATTCGGGTGTGTCATTTCATGTGACACCCTGTAGAGATTGGCTTCATACCTATCATACTATGTCTGGTTTGTGCGCCTTGGTGATGATAGGTCTCTTGACATTGTGGGCATTGGAGATGTTTGGCTGCAGTTTGCTTCTGGCAGTTCTTTTGCTTTGCATGATGTACGCCATGTACCTACGTTGACTCGCAGTCTTATGTTAGCTAGACAACTTGATGATACAGAGTATTTTGTATCTTTTGGAGTCTCTACATGGAAGATTACTCATGGCAGGCTTGTGCTTGCAAGAGGTGCCAAGTCTGGTAGCCTCTATCCCTTACTTGTATTTGGAGTTACGTTGGATCATGTATTTTCTGTGGGTTCTATCTCCCATGTATCCCTTTGACATGCTCGTTTGGGGCATATGTCTTAAAGAAATGAAAATGGTCTGTGCTTTGTAGTATCTTCTGCCTTTTGACTCTTCACATTTTGATTCTTGTGATCATTGTTTGTATGGCAGGTAGACTAGAAACATGCATAAAAAGTCCAGTAAGAAACGCATGGGTGAGCCCTTGGCTCTTGTCCATTCAGATGTATGTGGGCCCATTCCCTGTCAGTCACTTGGTAGGGCAAAGTACTTTGTTACTTTTATAGATGATTACTCACGTAAGGTTTGGGCTTATCCCATAAAGAGAAAATCCATACACATTTCACCGTTGGCTTGCATTGGTAGAGAACCAATCTAGGAAAAGGCTCAAATGTCTAAGGTCAGATAATGGGGTGAGTATGTATCACGTGCTTTTGAGCGAGTTTGTGATGAGCGGGGTAATAAGTGTCAGTTGACCGCACCTTACACCCCACCCCAGAATGGTATGCCTGAACGCATGAATAGGACCATTCAGGAAAGGGTCCGTAGCATGCTTAGCCAGGCTGTCTTACTGCAGCACTTTTGGACTGAGGTAGTTACTATTGCAGTGTATCTCATTAACAGGTCGCCTAGGAGTGGCATTGACTTTTAGGTTGGAGAGGAGGTATGGGCAGGCAAGCCCCCTCTTACGATCATTTGCATGTTTTTGGATGTGAGGCATTTTGCCATGTACCCAAGGACGACAAATACAATAAGCTGGATCTTAAAAGTGTCAAATGCATTTTCATTGGTTATGGAGATGCAGGAGAGATGGGTTACCATCTATGGGATCCGCAGGCATGGAAAGTGAACTATAGCCATGATGTCATCTCTCATGAGGACAAAATGCATATGCAGCTTGAGAAAGTGGTTGAGGTACGCAAAGTTATCTTTCAAGAGGAGCCCCCTACTCCCGTTCAGCTCCGCTCCACGGCTAGCTAGACAGCATGCAGCATCACTTGATGCTCATGGCCCAGATGCTAGATATGCTGATGTTAGAGAGGATGTCGGTTAGGCAGCACAACCTGGGTTGAGGCGTTCTACTAGAGATAGGCGACCTCCTGACCGTTTTGCACCCTCTATGGATTATGTAATGGTTATAGATGCAGGAGAGCCTCTCACTTATGATGAGGCTATGCACAAGGGTGATTGTCACTCTTGGGAGAGGGCTATGTAGTAGTTTGAGCTTGACTCATTGCATAAGAATCAGACTTGGGATTTGTTTTCCTTGCCTCAGGGTAAGAAGGATTTGCCATGCAAGTGGGTATACAAGCTGAAAAGTACCCCTAGATACCTCAAGCTGGCATACATGGCTCGATTGGTTCTTTAAGCAGGAGCATGTTGTTGACTTTGATGAAGTCTTTTCTTTTGTGGTCAAGATGACCACCCTATGCTTAGTCTTAGCCTTGGTTGCATAGCTTGACCTGGAGTTGTACCAGATCGATGTCAAGAGGGCTTTTTTACATGGAGACTTGCATGATGAGATTTACATGGAGCAGCGTAAGGGCTTTGCAAACCCTGGCAAGGAACACCTAGTGTGCAAGCTAAAAGAAGAGTCTATATGGCTTGAAGCAGGCATCTAGGGAATGGTACCATAAGTTTGATGCATTCATGAAATCACAGGGCTACAGTCGCAGTGCTATGGATCCGTGCTTATACACAAAGAAAGCCTGTGATGGTTCTTTACTGATTTTGATACTCTATGTGGATGACATGCTTTTAGCAGGGACAACTCATGAGGAGCTAGATGCTCTTAAGGCTCAGCTCAAGAAGAGCTTTGAGATGAAAGATCTAGGACATGCCTCTCATATACTTGATATGTGCATTACGCGCGATATATCTCAGGGGCTACTCTATCTGACACAGAGGGAGTATATTCATAAAGTCCTTGAGCTCTTCCACATGCACGATGTTAAGCCTATTGGTTGTGCATTACCTTCTCATGTGAAGGTTTCACAGGCCGTTTGTTTGCAGACAGATGAGCAGAGGGCCGAGATGGCCAAGATTCCCTATGCATCACAAGAAACATTGGGATGTCATGAAGGGTATCATGAGGTACCTGAAGGGAACATCAAATATATGTCTTTGTTATGGGAGATAGCAGGCAAGAGTTGTGGGGTACATTGACTTTGATTATGCAAGACATGCATATAGTAGGAAGTTTATTCTGGCTATGTATTCACTTATGATGGGGGGACTATCTCCTCGGGGGGTCACTCATGAATATATGTATATATAATGTGAGTTCAAAATAAGGGGTTTTTAAAACACCATTTTTATACATTTTTTACACACAAAAGGGTGTCATATAAAGGGGTTACTTATAGATTGAATAGAAAAGGGTTGTGTTTTATTCAAGAAAAATTCATAGATTAGGATATTTATAAATAGGCCATGAACGCACATTATATAGAGAATATATATACAGTGAACCCCCCGAGACTATCTCTTGGATGTCCAGGGTGTAGAAGTGTACGTCACTTTCTACTATAGAGGCCGAATATATTGCAGCCACAGAGGCTTGCAAGGAGGCTATCTGGTTAGACCGTTTGATTGCAGACCTTGGTATGATAGATGCTATGCCTACACTGCATTCGGATTCTATGAGTGCCATTTAGTTGGCCAAGAATCCAGTCTTCCATGCGAAGGGGAAACATATTGAGGTGAGGTATCACTTCATTTGCATATCGTTGAGGATAGGTCTGTTGACCTTGTCAAGATTCCGACTGAACAGAATCCTGCAGACTTGCTCAGCAAGAGCCTCACTATAGAGCGTTTTGCCTTCGTCATGAGATTGATGGGTTTTGGATGAGATGATGTCTTTTTCCTCATCCTGT
This sequence comes from Lygodium microphyllum, assembly GCF_053477565.2. Lineage (NCBI taxonomy): Eukaryota > Viridiplantae > Streptophyta > Polypodiopsida > Schizaeales > Lygodiaceae > Lygodium > Lygodium microphyllum. The sequence goes on from NC_141138.1 coordinate 94,457,794, forward strand.
TGTACATGTGTACATGTTGTACTGTCTTTTCTTTTTCTCTCTCACTAGGGCAGATTCGCCTTTAAGTGGGAGGTTGTTGGGGGTAAAGGTGCCTCCGCCTAGCCGCTCATGTATTACTACACTGACAGTATCCACCACTGCACATTGCAGGTGGTGGGCGCCCGTCACAGTCACTTATTCTTTATTCTTTTAGTGACAATTTGAATAGAGTAAGGCTTGGCCACACATTGTGGTTGTTGGAGTTCCCACTTTTGAGTCTCTCTCTCTCTTGGCTCTTGCTCTCCATCCGCCATAGCTCTCACCGCCAAGCTTCTTCCTCCTAGGTTCCACTTTCCTTTCATAGCATTCTCATCAAATGAATGCAAGTATATACAAGGCTTAAAAAAGTCAATCTTGATACTGGGAATAGAAGGAGTAATGAAGCTTTTCGTTTTGCTCTTAAGTGTCTTCTTATTCTTCATGGTCTTCTTTGTTTTTGATAGTTGCAAGGTAGGCCTTTTGTGATCTTTTCCTGGCATGGCAAAAATTTTCAATGTGCCCAATTCTTTTGCAAAAGTCACAAACAATATCTTTCTTCTTTGTATTTATTATTGACATAGAGTAGATGTTCTTCCTTCCTTTGAAGTGCATGCTTCTTCTTTACCTTTGAGTTTCTTCTCTTCTTCAAGGAGTGATGCTTTGATGTCTACTAGCTTTGGATTTGGCATATTAATTAGCGTGATGGAGACATTACCAAATTCTAGAGGAAGACTCTTAAGTAAGACTCCAATGCATACATCTTCATCCATTTTTAAGTTAATCCTTGCAAGTTGAGTTAGCAAACTTTCCATATAATTAAGCTGAGTTGCAAGGGATGTATTAACCTTTATATCAAACTTGAAAAACTCAATCAACTGTCCATATTTTGAAGATTTTGTTTGGACACTAAACAATGTGTCCAACTGCTCCTAAGTGGCATAACATGTATCACATGTGTCTATATGGTGGATATAACTGTCATCAAGCTCAAGCATGATGATTGCTTCGGCATTTTCATCATTCTTTTTCCATATTGCTACAAGAGCTGCATCTTTAGGTTTCTTCTCCTATCCACTGGTTATTGACCATAGAAATTTCTTCATAAGAATTAGTTTTATCCTTCTGTGCCATGTGTGGAAGCCCATTCCTTTAAAGCAGCATGATGGTGAAGCTTTTCCCATAAAGAATGATAGGAGCAATAGAAAATCAGCGCCAAATATATCAAATCAGACTAGCAAATTAGTTGACAAGGATTGTCTCATGGGTTACAAGAGTTATTAGTCTTAAACAATACTGAATGAGTATCAAAAAGATAATATGCTTAAAGCTTAATAGTGTTATTGTTGATTTCTCCCTCCTTTGCTGATTTGAAGTGTAAATATTATTGGAGTGTGAGTGATACAATGAATCAGAGTGTCAATGACTTGGTTGAGCCATGGGAAGTAAGAAAATGAAGGGATTTATAAGCTTCAAGAAAAGTGGCTATGGCTACCATAGTTAGGGTTTTGATAGAGGGGCTTGGTTTTTTCCTTCTAGCAACTTGAGGAGTGCACCATTGGGGCTAGTTTTTGGTGATGAGACAACTTAGATATCAAGCTTCAAAATCTCTATGGCCACAAAATATATCGCGGATTGCATTGATTGCTGCACTAGTATGACTGGATGTAGGTGCGAAGTAGGCGATGATTGACAATTTCTAGAATGTTGGAGTGGGAGGTCACCAATATCAGGGATTGAGATATGGCCTGTTTGAAGAGATCTAAGAGCTCCAACAAAGCAGGGTGCTGGCTGGATATGGCAATCAAGAGAGGTAGAGTGAAAATGGAGTGAGAAATGAATTCATCTTGTTTAGCTAAGCTAATCACAGGTTTTGCAGAGTCAGAGGAACTGTGTGTTGAGCTAAACCAAGCTCCCCATGGCTCTAATACCATGTTGAAAGATATGGATCCTTGAGCAAGGCTTAGCTATGGTGGTTGGAATTCATGGACAAGAAGCATGATGACTTAGAGTATTACTCAAGTGAATTAGGTTTCAAGATAGATTAGCTTAGTCTCATTAACAAAATCTCTAGTAGACATGGACAATAGTGAAAGTAAAAAGTACAATAGCATTCTCATCAATTGATTGTCAAGTACATTTCTTTATAGTTGCAAGATAGTTTCACTTTTCCCCACTATGCCTATGGGATACAGGATAGTTCTTCTAGGCACTTGCATGTTCCTTGCCTTACTCCTCCATACAAAGAGGTTATCATAGGAGCGTGATTGCATATTTCACAATATTTGGCACATATCCTCCTGAGTTTCAAGTATGAAATGAAAGTCCGAAGCTTATTTGAGGATGTAGTTTCAACAATCCCCATCATTGTGGTCCTAGCTCTCAATTGGCCTTTCTCTAAAGATGAAATCAAAATTTCCATCTATAACATGGAGGGCACCCAAACTCTACACCATGGAAGAAGCCATTTTGAGAGCGTGTTGGAATGGCTCCTTGCACACCATGTGGTTTGAACCAAGAGGTTGCCAATGTTGCTTGATAATGGAATCTGTGAAAATTTTACCATTGATAAAAGTGCTACTTTGTTGACCTTCGTGTCATCGGATGGGAAATTTAGAAAGGTCCCTATCATTTCTAACTTTATAACTCTTATCTTCCTAGTTTAGGGTTCTTTCTTGGGTTTATAAACAAGATGATTTTGACCTATTACGATTTGAGATTTTAATACAAGACAAACATTCATCATATTTTAGTGAAATGACCTTAGCATTGTAAATTAGGCTCAAGGTTCCTATGCAGTCTAAGGGAAAATATAATTACTTGAGGAAAATAGGAAAAATACCGACTATATAGCTAGGTATATAAGATGTATGGGGTTTTATTTCTAGACAAGCACTTAATACAATTACCCTTTCATCTTCATCTTCTTCTCCTTCAACTTTCATGGATTTCTCTCCCTTCTCTCTCCTCTTGTTGGCATTCTCTCTTCTTCTTATCTTTCTCTCTCTCCTCCTAGTCTTTCTCTCTCCTCTTCTTCCTCTCTTTCTCTCTCTTCTACTCATTCTCTCTCTTCTCTCAACCTCCTTCATGATATACGGTATCATAGCCTCAGTCTTTGATCCTCTCTTCTTTCTCTCTCTCCTCATATTTAGTTACATTTTACAAAAAAAGAAAAAAAAAATCGAGTTTGGATAGGTATAGCAAGGACATGAACTATAAGAAGCAATGATGGAGTACCATAAGGGCATTGGCAGCTTTTCTTGGAGATCTCACAAGATCCATGCCAAGTTGAAGATACTCAGGTCAAATTTAGTAGCTTAGTTTCAACTTTGAGGTAAAGTTTAAGGGGTTCTTGATTGAAGAAGGCTCACAGGACTTAGAGAGAGTTTTTAACTATAGCTACTTTTTTAAAAGAGGGTTCTTCTTCTTCATTCTTGAGAGCTTCCATGGATTCTCAGTCAGAAACGTCCATCTCTCTTCTTGTTCTTCACTTTCTTTACATCAAAGACCCTATAAGAGCCTTCCTCAATTGTTCTAGGGCATTTTAAGCACCATCACCAAGTGATATAGTCCAATAGGAGGCACCATCACCAAGAGCTACAAGCTAGCAAGGAGGAAGGTAACAGAGCAACCTATAAGCCAGTAGGAGGTAGAAGGGAGGAAAGCCAAGTGGAGTTCTACATGTTCTAAGTGGTAGAAGAAGAGGATCTTGCTACTATTGATAAGAAGTGAGAGAAGAGGGCTCAAAAAGCCTTCCTCCTACTCTATATACATCATGTCTCCTCCCCTTGTGTTGGGTCATCTAGAACTCTAAAGAATCTTGCCCATCCCTTGCATAAGGCTCATCACAATTCTTTGTCCGCATCAATCAAATTCTCGTATTGAGTTTTTATAACTCCAGATCTAGCTATACAGAGCGGGAAGCATATGATCGTGGACCTAGTGCTATTTGAAACTATGTACATGGTTGGGATCACTAGTCAATCAACGAAAGACATGGGTTCCTCCATCTATGGATAGTATTGGGGGAATCATTAGTGATACAATAAATCTTTTGGGAAAATTCTTACCCATATCAAGTCTCATAGCTTGAAATTGTTAGAAGATAGGCATAGGAACCCACCGTAAGCAAGGGTGTATGAGGGTAGATGGGTGTGAATAGCCTGAAGGACAGGGGAAACCCTAACCCTAGCTAGGTAGAGACTATATAATCAGCCTATGGGTCACTATCAAGGGTGAGATAGAGTGTACCCAAGTTGTACCTTGAGCAACTTAGTAAACAAGATTTTGTTCTTGTACTTTTAGCTCCTATCTCCCTCTCTTGAGCAAACTTTCTCTGTTGCAAATCTAGTTTTCCACATGTTATCAGAGCCTCCTTTGATCTTTTCAGCTTCCTCAAACCTCAGCCTCACTAACTGCACAAGAAAATCTTCATCTCTCTCATCTTGGACCTTCAAACTCCATAGCCAGCTTGAACCCCTGACCTTGGAGGACCTGGGGAAGCCAAAGGAGAGCATTTTAGCTCTTGACTTCAACTAAGAACTTCTTCCTTGACACAAGGTGGCCAATCCTAGCACTTCAAAGGACAACATTGGGCAGCGTGGTAGACAACATTGAAGAAAATGTTAGATTGGCACAGTTCGAGATAGGCGGATAGTTCATACAACAGCGTGGCCTGTAGTAGGCACAATAATGGCAGTGACCATGGGGCTTTGATAGCCCCCCAAGTGGGCTATCTCTACCCAAGATGGTTCCAAGAAATTCTTCCTCTGCTGCTCCCACAGAGTCAAACCCTAACTGTGGGTTTCATGGCAGCCATAGCCACAAGCTTGAAAGCTTGATCTTCTTGTGGTTTTTTCATCTTCTACTATCATAACAATTATTTGAATCACTGAGTTATCTTTTCTAGAGCCATTTACTAATCTAGAACTCCATTTCAGAGGTTCTTTCACTTGGTAGGGCATCACCAAGCTCATCAAGACTGACATCTACCATCTCTAGAAGCATAAATTAAGAGATGAGTGCTTGTAAGCACTAAAGCATATTGTTCAATCATTTTGCTGTTGGTATTCACTCAATCTGAGCTTTTTTATTAGAAAATTAAAACCATTAAGTGCTCTACTTCATTTTGTAAGGCTATGTGTACAACTATAAACACATATACCATCATATCCTAAACTTGTGTTGATTGCTGCAGATCATGTGTGGTTTCTTTCAAATACCTTGGTCAATGAAATCGGAAAGATGAGTGTCATTGTACTCTCCTCGAAGTCATCAACAACAAGCATTGAAATCATAGACCGTCCTTGTCCAACACAAGGTTCATTTACTAAACCATACCACAAGGAGGAGCCAGAAGTCCAATCTAGGTTCACATCATTGAAGCCTAAAAATACTATTAAACCTTGGAAGAAGATTGCACATAAGAAAGGTCTGCCAAAGTCGTATTTTGAAGTACTACATATGTATGATTTTCAGCCCTTCTCTTCATTGTAATTTTGAATATCAATTGTTTGTAAGGGTGTCCCTAATTTGCTTCCGCATTCATTGGCAAGTTTGTAAGGGACTAGACACTGGCCTTGTCTTAGCAAGTGGTAAGACCTTCCAATGGCCACAACCTATGCTGATGTATGCCCTCAAATTCGTAAATTTGATGGCAAAGATTTCCACCCATGGCAGGTACTTATCAAGTACAAGATGATGGAGAGAGGGTATTGGCCTCTCATTCAAGGCACTGGACCTGTAAACTCTGCAAATCTAGCTGATGTAGAGGATGACCAACGTGCCCAAGCAATCATAATGTTACACTTAGATGAGTCCTTAATTCATCATGTTGATCAACTAAATATTGCTAAAGAAAAATGGGATGAGCTTGAAAAGCTCTATGGAGCCACTAGTAAAAATACTAAAATCTTCCTTAAAATTGAATTCTTTAGCTTGGAATATAGATCATGAGAAAAATTGGGAAAATTCATTTCTCACATGAAGGGACTCATGGCACAACTTGCCTCAGTACAAGCTCCAATACATGAAGAGGATGCTATTGCTATTCTTCTAAAAGCTGTAAAAAAGGTGTTTTCTATCCTTGTGACCACTTTTACCAACATTACAAATCCTACCTTGGCAAGTACCATCCAATCCTATTTGGATGAAGAAAAGAGGAACCACAAAGAAGACATCACGAGTCACGCATCTTCAACTTTCCGTGAGATCAAGTTTTGGTATATACAACTCTCACTAAATATTCTTTTTGTAAGAAAAAAGGGCATATTGTAAACAACTATTCGAAGAAGTATCCCAAAAAGATGAAATGTAACAAATGCAAGAAGACAGGGAAAATGCCCCAACATTCTTGAAGTACCCAAAGAATTGGTGGCCAACTATGCCTCCAATCCATCTGATGATCAACTTTTTTGAGTCTCTAAACCATCTACCTATAAACACTCTTGTATCCTGATCTATAAAGGCATCCCATTTTTTTGAGGGGGGACATTTTACATGCCTTGTAATTCAATGACACCCTGGAATTGAGGGGGGGTGTTAGAAGATAGGCATAGGAACCCACCGTAAGCAAGGGTGTATGAGGGAAGATGGGTGTGAATAGCCTGAAGGATAGGGAAAACCCTAACCCTAGCTAGGCAGAGGCTATATAAACAGCCTAGGGGTCACTATCAAGGGTGAGATAGAGTGTAACCAAGTTGTACCTTGAGCAACTTAGTAAACAAGATTTTGTTCTTATACTTTTAGCTCCTATCTCCCTCTTGTGCACACTTTCTCTATTGCAACTCTAGTTTTCCACAGAAACTACACGCAAAATTAAATTGAGGTGGTCATAAACATTGTTGGTGTCTCTAGTCCCAAGTGTCTACTACTCCAATTGCACCAATGCTAAAGAAATTTAAGCATGCATTTCTGCTATTGTGCTAACATAGGCAGTCGCAAACATTGCTGGAATCTCTGGTTCCAAGATGGCCCTTCTAAGTAGGCAAGAAGCAAGCAAGAACTACTTCAAGGCCAAGTCAACAGGCTACGTGAAACCTTGATTGATGCAAGTCTACAATAATAATTGGAAGAGAGTTTGCAATAGTCTAAAGTCCTAGGTTTCCTTGGTGATTCCAAAGAAACAAGCAACCCTACATATAAAGTTGAAATAGGGGATAGACAAGTAAGATATTGTTGAAGATAATTGTGGGTGCTCATCTCCTAGCAGGACCATAACTCAATATCTCAAGGATAGGCTCTAGTGCTAGGGGAGAAAGAAGACATACCTCTCATAGTATATTGCTTCTTTCCAAATGCTCCTAGTTGAGTAAAACATGGTGGCAACTTATGAGCTTGTATGTGCATTGAAGCCTTTAGGAACAACAATAAAGCAAAAGCTTATCAATTTCTGAAACATGGTGATATAAGCAAGAAAGATATCAAGTGGTCTTGCCATTGGCTAAAAGAACCTGGCTCATCCTTCAAGATTTTGGTAGGAGCTTTACTGGATGGCAGTCTCATCCTAAGAAGTTCAATCCCATAGGCTGCATTGTGTCCAAGCATGGCTCAATGTACTGCATGGGTTTAAGAGGCTACACATAGGAGCCCCTATGGATTACCTATGGACATACATTGTTGATCTTAGAGATCATCATGCCTTGGAGTAGGTGAAGTGCATTTTCTAAACTCATTGAGTGTTGTGAAGGTAGTCTCTATGCTGCCTACTTCTATTGTGGCAATTCCCTCAATTTAGTTCTTTGGTTGCAGGTCATTTCATAGTGATGCCTAGGTATTAACTTGCAAGGGATAGCATGGAGGTAGATGATTGGTATTCTCTAGTTGTAGTTCAGTTCTTTGGTTACAATTTAGTTCATGCATAACTTTTAAACCATTAGCAAGCCCTATTGGGTCCACCATAATTAACACTTTGACATCTTAATACATTCATCACTTGCATTGATATATTCAGTACTTGTAATGATTTGCAGAGCCAAGCAAACCTTCATCATCAATGCTATGGCAAGTAACTAATCTTAGAGATTACAAGTGTTGGAGAGGTGCATTTGGTCTATGTGATTGGATTGCAATTTCAAATGCCAAGCTTGTGCTTCTCTTTTAAACTTCTTTAGGTCCCCTAACAATTTGGCTAGACAATTGCTCATGAAATTAGGCTAGGTGTTAACCCCAACACGAAGAGAGCGGAAGAAAGTGGAAAAGACGCAGGGCAAAGGCGGGAAAAAGGTAACCCGACGGAAGGAAAAGAAGGAGAAAAGGCCAAAAGCGCAAGGACAACCGTTAAAGGCCAAGGCAACCACAAAAAGGGAAAGGCGCATAAAAAGCGCACCCTAAAATCTTGTAAAAGAGTGCCGGGCTCTCGCCTGTGCGATTTGTAAATATAGAAGGGTAGTGAAAAGGAATCAGGGAAGATAAAAGGACAATGGAAAACAGGGCCTGGGCTATGACCGGCCATGTAAAAAAGGGAAAAAGGGAATGACCGCCCAAAAGGGAAGTAGGGTTTTGTATATAAAGTTGAAAAGTGAATGAAGAGCTCATTCTTTGGTGTGGAAAAACTAGTCTTCTTCTTCCTCCCTTCTTCTCTCCTTCTTGCTTGTGTATGCTCTTGAGAGAGGGAGTGTGAGAGTGTGAGGGAGTGAGTGTGTGAGAGAGTGAGGAATCAAGAGGGTGAAGCTCTCCACCATCTCCTCTCCCCTTCTCCTCTTCTCTTTTCTTCTCTTCTCTTGCGCGCGCGGCTATGGAGGATGAGGCTTGGAGATGGAGGAGGCTTGAGGATACTTGAGCTAGCATCAAGAATCGTGGAGCTACCGAAGTGTGAGAGAGAGGAGGGTACTCGATCAAGCATCAAGGTAAGTTCACTGCATTCGTAGGATCGACGGCGCGTCGGCTAGGTGAGAGATAGCCATGAGAGCTCGCTTGGAACGCTTGAAACAATAAGCGGTCCGTGGGTCTTGGCGGTTGAGCGAAAGCTCCCACATTTTGGTTCCGTTGCCGGGACAAACGGATTCAAGCTCAAGCACTCGCGCGCCCCATATCGAGCATCGAAGTAGGGCATTCACCCTGAAACGGAGCTTGAGATAGGTAGGAAGTCTGGTGTTTTTGATCTTCAGAACAGGTAAGTGTTTTGGAACAATCTGGTTATTAATGACTGGAAAACATGGAGAAATTAGTTCAGTGTTTTGCTTTCGATTCAGGATGTGTTTAGGATAGATTAGCAGTAGGAAATCACACACTAAAACATGGAGGATGAGGCTTGGAGATGGAGGAGGCTTGAGGATGCTTGAGCTAGCATCAAGAATCGTGGAGCTACCGAAGTGTGAGAGAGAGGAGGGTACTCAATCAAGCATCAAGGTAAGTTCACTGCATTCGTAGGACCGACGGCGCGTCGGCTAGGTGAGAGATAGCCATGAGAGCTCGCTTGGAACGCTTGAAACAATAAGCGGTCCGTGGGTCTTGGCGGTTGAGCGAAAGCTCCCACACTAGGTGTATGGTCATGTGTTTGTAGGTTTTTCTCTTGGTTGAATCCCCTAGCTCTTTGCAGTGCTATCAGAAGCTCCAAAATGAATAATCCGAAAAGCTACAAAACCAATCCTTTGATCATTTCAACGTCAAATATATGCTAGGACAAGCTAGTTGAAGCTTGATATCAAAGTACTAATCCTCCTTTGTAAACTATCAATACATCAGGGAAGGAATCTGTTAATTACAACAATAGGAGTAGACATTACTAAAGGGACTGATTACAATGGGTTACAATAGAAAAAGGGCTTGTATAGGTGTTGTATCAATGATCATTCCATTGCTTGAAGCTTCACACTAATACCTTGGAAAACACTGCATTTTGAGCAATTGGTGATAGTAAGTTGCTTGTAGTGCTAAAACATGTTTAGAGTAAATTGCAACAATGGCCATGAGCTTTGACATTAATTCTAAAATTGTGGAATTGAGAGAAACCACTAGTGCATATTCTAAAAATTGGTGTCTCGATCAATCAATTCATCTCTATGTTTGCTTCTGGATTTCCTACAATTGCATGCTCATTTTGGTAATCATAAACTTCTCAACTTGAAGGATTGACAACACCTAGAAACAATGCCTAATATTGCAAACAATTTTAACAAAATTGTACACAATTGGCACATTGTTACCAACTTTTTACATTAATTTAATGCAGATGGAGTGTTTGTTATTGCTATTTTTGGAGGCCGTGTCTCTGCAGTCTAGCCAAGAGATGTTGATACAATAAAGTTTTTGTACAAGAGAAAGGTGTTGCTATAGATAAAATCTAATAGATTTCCTTAGTGAATCCCAACCATGACCAATCTAAAATCTTTCCATAGGGAATTATTGTCATCTAGAGAAGATAAGATCTTGTCTTCTCTCCCATGATTCCCCTCTTTCCAACACCAAATTTGATTTTGATTTAGTGAAAAGAGGCAAGTCTAGGAGCTTTGTGGTGGTCCGGCACATCATCTAAGTAGCACTTGCATGCCCCTCGTAACCCGCGATGCAAAGCACATGATATCTCCTTAACCAAAGTATCCTTGCTCGGGCCACCAAGCCAAAGTGTTACACTTTATGACCTCAATGTGAGGATCATTTGACACACCCTTATTCTTTTAAGGATTTGATGCATGAACCCTCTACGAATACCTCGTACCTAGTCTACCCACAACTATATTCAAATCTAATGACTCTATGTGATTTGGTGGTCAACAATGCGAGATTGTACCATTAGATGTCAAAGTTCTTAAAGATGTCCATTCTAAGGTTTAGAGGAGGGGAGGGGGGAAAGGAAGGGGGGGGGGGGGGAAATAAACTGGAGGAAAAAATGAAAGTTAGAAAAAGAACAAGGCCGTTGCATGATGCCAAGAGGAAGAAGGGGAACATGTCATGATTTGGAGTGGTGAGCTTGTTGATTACATACCACATGGGCATGGAGTTGCTAATTACACAAATTGAGACATATTCGAAGGTACATATGACATAGGAAAGAAGCAAGGGCATGGTGTCTACAATTTAGCAAATGGGGCAGTTTATGATGGACAATATAGTAGCAATCATAAGGAAGGTCTTGGAGTACAAAAATATCTCGACAATAGCTCATATGATGGACCTTGGAAAGCTGGTTAAAAAAACAACTATGGGATTTATACATATGCGAATGGTGATATGTATCAAGGTGATTGGTTTGATAATAAAAGACATGGTGTAGGTACATATTATTTAAAAGAGAGCATGTCAAGCCAGTATTGTGGAACTTGGGCTCTTGGAAATTTTGATAATGGGGAATGGGTACTCAAAGATGGAAACTCTTATGAAGGCCAATGCATATTAAAAAAACCACAAGGTCTTGGCAAGTTCAAGTTCCTTAAGACTAATGATATCTTACATGGAGAATATGCAAATGAAAAGTGGAGATCAAGGGATCTAATCCCAATGCCATAATTGTGCACATTGTATAAGCAATGGAATGTGAGAATTTTTTGATAAGGTCGTCGAAAGAGTTGGTTATTTCCACAGAATCACTGTCTTTGTACGGGAAGACGAAGACCAACAATAGTAGAGAGCCTCCACGCTTGTACCTACTCCCATGTCTAGTAATCAAGATGATGAGCAATAGAAAGAAGGGGTGCCATGCTAAAGATGCTACTGAAAAAGTTATGCAATCTAACCATCTCAGACAACGGATATGGCGGTCGTTTTTGAGTAGAAAGAGGTTACCCAAGGATCAAGGAAGGGGGCCGTCACATGGAAGAGAGAGAGAGAGAGAGAGAGAATAATCACTAATTTTCATGTTGTTATTTTCCTTCGTCATCAACCTCTTCATGTTCCCCGTCATTTCATGGTAACCGTTGGAGAGAGAGAGGCCGTTTTTTTCTTCCCCTGAGTATCAGACCTTTCATTTTTCCTTTCGATCACAAAACAGTTCTCTTTCGGTTGTCCAAAAGATCTGTGGTGGAAACTAGAATAGCAAGAGATCTTGGACTGTGAAAAAGAAGACGATGTCACGCAGGAGTCGTGCGATCTGAGGTCAACCATTTGGAGAGAGAGAGAGAGAGAGAGAGAGAGAGAGAGAGAGGGCATCTTCTTTACCGCGTGGGAAGCCTCTTCCGCGATTTTGACGGAGTTTCACTGCGGCGCTCCATTTTCTCGCCTCTCTGGAGCGCAATCGAATGCGCAAGAAACTTTTGATATAGCCAGAAGGTCGACTGGGTAACAGAAAACGTATATATGAGAGAGAGAGAGAGAGAGAGAGAGAGAGAGAGAGAGAGTGCAGATGGTAGGACGAGAAACGGATGAATAAGCATGATTGATGTGGACGTCGTTCTTTGGGTTGACGGCATTGGGAGACGAGCATCCGTTCGTGAGAAAGACTCACCACGTGGCCTACCCTTGGATTGTAGGACGCGCCCCTGCCCGTCTACCTACCTGTGCGCCTTTCAATCAGAGGCTGCCGCCAGCCATCACCCACAACGACGCCAATATCCTCATGACGTCCAACATGCAGCAGAACTACATGGTCCCATCAAGCAGAGCCACGTCGACAGCCCCCCTCGTCACTGAACACAGCATTTATACCCTTTTTTCTGTTGCATTTAGCCCTCTACCAAATAATACAGGCTCAAAGTATAGCTTTCCCATGGATCATTGCCTCTATCGGTCTGATTGGTGATTCCTTGAGGCACAAAACACGCCCCTGGTGGAATGTTCTTCATCAAGGCGAGACGCTCTTGTTGGGATGATTCCATGATCAAACAGCCTTTGTGAAATTTGTCGGTGGAATCGCAAAAAAAAGAAACTTTAGATCTTAGAGATCGAGAGACTTGTGGAGGGCGCCTCCATTTTGATGACGCCTTTGTGAAGAATGAGCAATGGGAGGCTTCCAAAATACAATCAAAGCTAAGAAGATTGATGACAATCCCAATTCGAGAAGAGCAAGAGGAGAGAATTGAAATTTATGCCTTGTAGAAGATCATCGCCATGTCTTACCTCTAAACATGGGATTGGAGCTACAATATACCTACCTAATTTGAAGTGATAGGATAGGATAACAATTTTCTGCCTTCTAATCACTTCACTTCACTCTTGATTCCATAGAAACACGATGGAGATATTCAATTTCCCTCTCTCCCTTTACAACTCTATGGAAGCCATAGTTTCAAGCTTAAGATTAATCCAAGATTAATCTAAAAGAGTTCTAAGGGGCCATTCCTAAGGCAACCATGCAATTAGCAAATGGATCTCTTGGGAGACGAGAAATGATGAGCTTGCAATGCACAATGACTGGATAGACTTCTTCTTGACCGGTGTCGCATGGAATAATACGCACGGGGTTCATGAATGTCGCTCGTCACAGGGACGCTAAGCAAGATGAAGAGAACTCAAGATAAATCCATGGATGTATATTTGATGTATGTGTTGAAGACCATAATAAAGAAGATGTTTCATTGTTGTTGATTGGGCGCGTAGTAAAGGCAAAGAGATTACTTGTTCTTCTTTTGAGCTGCTTTTTCTTAAAATTCAAAGATTCTTGCCTTCAAGAGCGAATAAATTGACTTTTTGGCAAGGAAAAGCATGGTTATGTTGATGAATATGTTGCTCAAGAGTGAGCTTGCAATCCCTTGTATAGAGACAATATGGCCCAGAAGAACTCGTGATGAAACGCCAAAGACACATTTGTCGGGGTTGAGAGAAATCTCATACTCTCGGCATCTGTCAAAACATTACTCTAGGTGTCCCCAATGCTCTCGTATTAAGCTATAGACACAGAAGTCATCAAGATACACCTCAATGAAATCTTGCAAATGATTTTGGAAGGTAGCCATCATTACTCATTGGAAGTTGGCAAGAGCATTATAGAGCCCAAATGGCATCACTCTATAGGCATAGGTTTCCCATTTTGTGGTGAAGGTTATTTTGGATTGGTCCTCTTCTGCAATTTGGACTTGGTTATACCCGCTGAATCCATCCAAGAGGGAATACAACTCATGGCCCACCACTTTGTCCAATAGTTGGTTTGTAAAAGGGATAGGAAAATGATCAATCTTCATCTTCGAATTGAGCTTTCGAAAGTCCACACATATTCGAAGTTTCCCATTCTTCTTGGGTACTACCACAATGGGTGAAACCCGTTCACTGTTAGCCATGGGATGTTGAGATGGCAAGCTCAACATGTGCAGACATTGATGATGGACCACCTGACTAGATGGATCCGTACGTCTACACTTAGCACGTTGATAATCATTATGATACTCACATGACCATTGACTTATCACTTATTATATTTAGTTTGTTACACCTACCTATAGCTGGCAAAGATATAGCGCTAGTTGATTAGTGTAGTCGGTTATGCACAATTTGACTTAGTAGGCCATTTTCCTTTATGTTGTATCTTATCTATACTTTGTGTACATTGTATAATGTGTGAAAGAAGAAGAAGAAACCAGCAAGAAAACATTTTGGCCTCCATCTCTCTTCTTGTATTCTTGAGTGAGCTTCCTCTTGTGTATACAGTGTGTGTTTGATGCAGCAGCTCAAGCGAGTCTCCCCACCATGCGATTCTTGACATGGTATCAGAGCCGGGCCACTGAGAGAGGCTGATTTCGAAGGCTAAAGTGAAAGAGAAGAAGCAAGGTTCGAGCAAGCAAGCAACGTGTAAGAAGCTCTCCCACTCTTCCACTCTCTTTCTTGGATAGTGCTTGTGGAGGTACCGAAAGCAGGGTCGAGCAAAAATCTCAGATTGCTGTGAGATTTGGTGTGCAAGAAGATCACTATATATTCTGCAAATAAGCCCTTTAAGGCTTGTCCGCGGTTATTTTGGGTGTTTGAGGCCGTTTCGAGCCCCGTTTTAGAGCTGCAAGGTTGCGGACAACAGGTTCAGGGTAAATTGTGATCTTGGCTGTATGGACCGAATGTAAGAGCGCAAGTTACAGATTGCGAATATGTAATTTTTGAGGTGTTTGCTGGAAAGAAACATAATTTTTATTTGCAAACAGGTTGCAGATTACATGTACTATTGAGTAATCAATGAAAAAGGTTGCTTGGTGTTTTGCTATGCACATGTTGTGAAAGATTGCAGAAGACTAGCTTGCTATGTTATATCATTGTTTGTGATAATGGTAGAGAATAGTGGAAATCCCATTATTGAGAAGCTCGACAAGAACAACTACCCTTCATGGAAGTTCCGTGTGACGAACTTCATCATTGGAAAAGGCCTTAACAATGAGAAGGTAGGGAAATCATTTGTTACTTCAGTATATGTGCAGAAGCCATTTTCAGATTTTGATGAGCTAATCTCTCTCATGATTATTGAAGAGATTAATATGCAAGGTGATTCGTCTAAAAGAGATGGTGAACAGGTCCAAGCATTTTACTCGAGTTCATGAAGGGGACGTGGTAGATCCTCTTCGAGAGGCCGTAGTATGGGATGTGCTGGCGATAACCAATAAAATAGGTTCAATCAATAGTTTGGTGAAATGTAGGTTTCTGGAGGCAAAGAAAACTTTAGAGGCAGGGGGAGCTCTAGAGGAAGAGGTGGATGGCAGAATAGAGGTTCTCGAAATTCTGCTATTGTTTACCATTATTGTGGCAAAACATGTCATATTGCATCCCATTACTATGCAAAGAAGTGTAATATCTCCGCACAATAAAAGTTAGTTGGTTAGTTCGAAAGTTAGTTAGTCAATTAATAAGTTAGTAAGATTACTAACTAAAGACTAACTAAGGTAAAAACTAACTAATATTAATTATTAATAATTTTTATTTAATTTAAAATATTTTATTTAGAAAAATCAAGAGTCGTAAATTTGATATTTTTCTCGGATTGGCAAGGACCATAGCCACCCTTCACGTAAATTAAAACGTTATCGTGCTGTTGCCTATCCGAGCCGTAAACACCTCCATTTTTGTTGTGCATCTATGTTATCTTTTCGCATGTGTTTCATTGTGTGTGATTGATGCATTATCTTTCCGTCCCTTTCAGTACCCGCATCCAATGTACATACTCCACTTGTGTGTTTGTATTTGTGTGTATTTCAGTTTGTGTGCATGTTATGTGTGTGTCAGAAAAATATGAAAAAATGATGCCAAAGGACATTATCAAGCTGTTAATTTCAATGATGAACTCCAAGAAAAGTGCAGGATATCGTGGATTTGTAGAAGCCGACATTTAAGCTATGAAGATAGAGGTTACACGAGAACAAGATCGACGTAATATGCGGGACAAATCATTTTTGAAGAAGATACATTATCACTACATGCCATGGAGAAGAAGGGTTCATATGCCTTTGCCTTTGATGGGAGGAATCTCCGCAGCTGTCTCAAAGACTGCATCCCATAGAACGTGTCAAGCTTCGACAAGGATGACTATTAGGCCTGGTTTGCTGGTGTAACAATCAAACCAAGCAAGTGTGTTTTTGATATAAGGTTTTTGGTTTGCCACTTGCAAGAAGAGATCTAGTGGAGCAGGTTATCCCTAGCACGCTCTTGTTCTTATTCAATTTTGATACAAGGGAATTGTATGGAATTTACAAGGCTATTTCTCATGGTGGAATGGACCTTGAATCCAATGCATTTCGAAATTTCTAAGGGTCATATCCCACAGAGGTTTAAAAAACTTGTTCAATTATTTTGCCCGACGGAGCCACCACGAAAAAGGACGAGTTGAAAGACTTCCTGGGCTGCTTTCTCAGTGGATAGGGGTGGACATGCCTCTCTTCTTCCAATAAAAGCGTTTGTTTTTTTTTAGAGTATAGAAAGGAGGGTTAGCGCCTCGCCCTGTGGGGAGGGAGGGCTATTATTGGAAAAGTAGATGAAGACGCAGAATAGGGACAGAGGAGGATGAAGACTAAGGATGATTTACTTTTTGCCTTCCTCTGCTTGTTTCTACTATTTGTGCTTGCAGAAGAAGACTTTGCAACCTACAGAGATGACCTATTCAAGTTGCTGTATTGGAAGTGAGCAGTTATCAAATGGAGATTCGAGGCAATAAATTCTTGTCATCTGTGGCAGTGGTGTTGAGCAGAAAATTCTCGTCTACAATTACAATTATCATCAGAGCTTTTGCTATGCTGACAGAGTAGTTGTCTCTCCAGGAGTGTCTTTGGAGCAGTATAATCTCCGTCATCTGATACAGCAGGGACATCCTGTCATCTCAGAGTTGGAATTTGCTTCCGAAAAGCTTCCAAAAGGTCTCAAGGTTATAGCTATCACTGTCTTCTGCACAGAGACATGATTGAACCATCATCCTTTGCTACCCTCCATCACCAAGCGACGACCACTATTCTCATTAGTATGGAGTGGGGAAAACGAAGCTTGGAGGAGACATGGAGGGATCTTCATTGATAATTGGAGGAGGTTGAATCAACTGTGGAACATTGAGTCCAGAAGGGCAGGAAGGCTGCAAATACTATACAAAGGATTAAGGAAGGCCGGTGCACTACTTTCTTACGATCCTAATCTAAGAATACCTTTGTGGCCCTCGATTGATGCAGCAAGGCAGGGAATCCTGAGTATCTGGGAGGAAGCCGATGTGATAAAGGAAAGCAAGGAGAAGGTGGGAAAAAAATAGGTGACCCATAAACGGATGCAGCCCTCCACCAGCGCCATTATCATTGTCTATGCCTCTGTCATCTGATACAGCTAGGACAACCATATCTTAAGCAAGAACCATAGGTCAACCAGGAGAATGCATTTACTGTTATCAGCTCCCTGAGTGTAGTGCTCGAATTTCTGATCTCAAAGAAAAGCATTGAAGGGAGAAACTTGGTCAAATCTCTATTTGATATCCTTGGCAATTTATTCAAGCTACCTGTCATTTGCAATGATGAAATGCTCGTTGGTGCACACATTGGAGACACATCAACTTTGAGTACAGGGTGTTTTATGTTCAACAACTTACATTGGAGATTCTTAAAAGAATAGCCAGGAGTTTGACACAAGAGAATGGATCGGTGGGCAGAGAGTTGACTTCCTTGTGGAGTTCATACATGGAACTACAGATACTGCAACTCGCAATCAGGCCTTGAGTTTTCTATTGGTACTCGGAGGAGCAGGAATTCATCTTATGGATGGGATGTTTTTTTTTCTTCAGGAGTTAGAGGCTTTGAGATCAATGAGAAGTTTATTAAGTTCACAGTAATTGGAATATACATTGATGAAGAGGATATCCCCTAACTCTCTCCAAAGCTCAAAGATGGCAGCTTTCCTGGGCTGAAGAGGAGTTCTAAATTTCCTCTCCAACACATAGACGAAGGATTTAGACAAATACAATCAGGGAATAGCTGCTGCTTTTGACAATCTATTGTTTTTTTTTTTGAAGAACTGGATGTGCTACGTTCTGCTGAGTCATGTGAAATTCATTTCTAATTCTGCTCAAATGTATTGTGGTTAAAGGCTGCAGTTGTTGATGAGGATGAATCAGAGCTTATAGAAGGAGAACCATTCTGTCCAGCTTGCTTACATATCACCCTAATCTCTATTAACACCTAAAGAAGAGTGGAGATAGAAATAAAATAGAAGGATCTCTGGTTACCAAGCTCTTACACAAACTCTATGATTTTGACAAGCAATATAGTGATCTTTGGCACCAAAAATTTGAGTTCTTCTTGTTAGCCTTTTTCCTTGTTGAATCTTGAACCCTGTGTTCAGCAGCTCTTACACAAACTCTACAAAACTAGTATATTTTAGATATTATCCTAAAAAAAGATATGGAGATTTTTAGAATTGGATGTCATTTAAAAGAAAAGACAAGTGATATTTTAGTTAGTTTGGAGAGTTTATAAAAAGAAAAAAAAAGAGAGGATTTGCGAAATCACGCGCACTGCGATCGCAATACACAGGCAGTGGACATCACTTTGAACAGGGAAAAGGAGGAGTGAAGTAAGAGTTTTCTAAGCAAGTGTCTTGGAGTTTTACCCCCCTTTCGGAGCCAATGGAACCATTAGATTTATGATCTGAGCATCAGATCACTGATCTTTCCAAAATCCCCCTCCACAAAGAGCTCCACTTCTCAACCACAAGCCCTCTTCTCTAATTTACTATAAATATGAGGCATGGGAGAGGCATAAGAAAGAATAAGGAGACCCTGAAAGGCTGCAAGAGAGAGGGAGAGAGAGAGTATACCCCTCCAAGAGATTGTGAGTGAGATCTTGAGAGAGAGAGAGAGAGAGAGAGAGAGAGAGAGAGAGAGAGAGAGAGAGAGAGAGAGAGAGAGAGAGAGAGAGAGAAGAGTCACCCCGAGAGGCTGCAAGGAAGAGAATTAGCTCAATTCCCTCTATCTCCATCCTCGACTTAACCATCTTCTCTTACGCTCTCTCATCTTGAATCTATTCTACCTTCTTAATCTCTTGAGTCTACCTGCGGACGATGGCCTCCAAGCGAAGAATGTCGTGTGCGGATGACAATCTTGCAACCAGCAACAAGGCTTCGGGCAAAGGCATCACCGTCAATCAAACTGCGGTTCCGGTTGTAAGTAATGTATTTTCAAATTGATAGATGCTTGCTTTGATTCTCGTATGAGATATGTTAGGCCCCATACTACAATGCACGAGTATAGGTCATGGGAAAGGATAAATTTCATCTCACCTACTCGGAAGATAGAGTTTGTGAAGTGCATATATCAAGGGAAGATAATTGAAGCTAGTTACATATGAATTATTTGCTAGTAGAGCAATTACAAGGAAGAATTAGTCAAGCGTTATGAATGGCATAGTCATCAAAAGAACGACATTAAAAGATTGGGCATACAAGTGCTAGATTAAAGTATAGTCAAGGGTTATAAATAGCATAACTGCTAAAAGAATATAACATTAAGAATCATGAATAGAGAAGTACTAGTTTAAAGTTTAGATACTTCAAAAGTACTTAGCCTAAGAGCCCAAATATTAAGAAAAATTAGATTCTAGCTCAATGCAAGGCCTGTTGGAGTCTAATTACTTGAGAACATCCCGCACTTATCTTATGAAGTATTTTTACGTTATGCCTATAACATGTTTGATATATGAGGATAATTTTCTAGTTGCCTTATGACTTGACTAAGAGCTAGTACAAGAAATTGATCATAAGGGTTAAAACTAGGATGTCTTGAGATCCGTTGGATAACGATGACTTTTGCCAATCCAAATTCAGGATTGGGTTACCAATCAAGGTAAGTGACCTATAGAACTTACATCATGAATAGTGTTTGAACCCTTAACATATGCCCTAGCCAAAGGAAGGAAGTGTTAAGAACATGCTTGCATAGTATTGCTCTTAGATCCCAAGGGGAAGAACAAATATGCAATGAAAAATATATTTAATCTACTCTTGCATTGTTTTGGAAAGAATGCAATTGGTTTTGTTGATTGATTGAACAACATCCTAAATGCTTTTACATTCAACTGGTTGCTGCTTTGTTATTTGGATGATTATTCCAAGTGCTTGCGATTTATGGTAAATGCATGGCAAGGGTCTGTGATGACAAGTCGCCATGGGAATAAAGGAATGTTTTCTTGGAAAATGATATTAGGGCTGAATGCCTTATTTGTGCTTGATTCTTAAAGGATTTAATTAAGGAAGGATATATTGTACGGGTGGATCACGTTCATGATCGCACCGCGTATTAACCTGAGAGGGCAGTGCTCGATTCATGGGCCAAAGGTCGAGTGGTGAAAAGGCCAACCACAGGAATGATGTTTCGCTCCTAGACAGCTTGGGGTGAGTTGGAGCTCTAGACACCCCTTGCTAGGTCTAGAATGGAGTTGAAGACCTTCGTGGCCCCCAACATCTGGGCATATTGGGAGATCCTATTCTAGATAAAGGATTGAGTTTGTGGTGCCATGTGAATTGGACCAGTTACTTCTGCAGGGCAGAAGGGATACTTCTGTTGGACAGAAGCGAAACATAATTTCTCCTGTATGGGCGGGAGACAAAGATTAACTTGAAGATAAGTTAAGGAACTTGTTTGAACTTGTTTGTCAATAGATTGCTTTGCTCTGTTTTTGTGTCGGTGTTATAAGTTATGTGAACGAACCTTGTTCCTTAAATAGCTTAATTAATGAAGCTGACTTTAAGTGTCACACATAAATGTGGTAGGACCTAATTAGAAAACTAAAGCTATTAAGGGAAGCGGGTGGATGAAACCCCTGACGGGTCCGTCCTACGGCAGGGTGGTCCCAGAGAACTGGGAGGCTTCTCACAAGTTTTTAACGTTATTCGACCTTTAGGTATTGATAGGTTAGAACCCGATTCATGCTGTTTTAGGGGATCGAAATGGGACTATGCCCTATGGGTAGAGAGGTTGAGCAGCGCATCGCTCTCATTTTCCATTCTCTTTGAACCAAGTGCGGCATGGGTCTGCTTCAGATTGGGTATCTCTGCGTAAAGTAGGATGTCCAAAACTCGACACTAGAATGCTAACAGGAGACCTTGACAACTAGGAACCCAAATTTCAGGCCGATCCTAGTGGGTTCGGTCGCGAACATTCCATTGCGAGGCGGATTTGGGAAACCCTAGGCGACAAAATTCAGAATATTCCCTGGAGTGCCGAGCAGCGATGCTTAGATTTGTTTCTCGATAGACCGCTAAAAGGTGCTTGGGAAGCCGATGGGTGGCACCTCACAATTGGTATTAGAGCGAAACATTGTATTGATACGTGATTGATTAATGTATGGTTTGTAGACATATCGTAAACATAATAATCTAAGCAGTATGGCTTGATTGTTAGGCACCTTCTACACCCACGAATGTTGACATGCAAGAGAAGAAATTCATTCTCAAGTAAATTAAGGCACCTGAGTTTGATGGAGAAGGGATAGACATCGCAGTAGAGGCAGAGATTTGGATTGAGTCGATGAATGACTATTTCTTTACTTCAGGAACTGCCTCTACTAATCAAGCAATGATAGCCAAACTTAAGCGAGTTGGCCAGGCTCGGTTATGGTGGAAGCAATGGTGCAAGGATCAAGGTATTTTTGAAGCCGTTGTTACTTGGGTTCAGCTGAAAGATGCTGTACGCGGACGATACCTTCCGCCAACCTACTAGACTTTGAAGATTAATGAATTCTTCAAGCTAAAGCAACTAGAATTAACTTTGGAAGCTTACTACTCAAAGTTTGTAACCCTACTAAAATACGCACCACCTATGGATATTGCGGAGCAAGTATCCAAGTTTTGCCATGGCCTAAACACTCCTCTGAACCACCATCTTGAAGCAATGCGTCCAACAGACTTGCAAGACGCATTACTCCGAGTGAATCCAATCGTCCAAGAATTTAAATTGGGAAATTATAGTAAAGATGACTCCTGAGATTTGGGTAAGAGATGCCATACATGTGGAGAGATAGGGCACCTCCGTAGGAGATGTCCCTGCCGTCAATGTTTCCATTGTAATGAACTAGGACATGTCCAAGCAGACTGCCCTGACTTAAGTCTAGAAGATACGGAGCCTCCAAGAAAACGAAGCTACACAAGTGCAGTCTTCGGATATATAGAGGAATTAGATACAACTTGTATTGGAATAAACTTTACTCTTGTAACTACAGTTAACTTGAGAAATATGAGTTGCATCTATTTTGAGCCTAGAACTTGTAAATGATTAGAGATACTCTGGCAAGGAATGATAGTTATAACGTGCAAGGAATTTCTCTTAAGCGTTTCTTCTCAACTAATGTAGATTTGGTCTTACTAGAATATCGAAGCTTGGAAGTATTCTTTAGTATTACAAGCAAAGCCAATTGTCCATGGAGCTCAGTCCCGAACTAAGGACAGGACAATCTGGGAATGTAGTTTCCAAGATAAAGGACCACTCCAATCTGCTAAAAGAATCTTAAGACACATTGGTCTAAAGAAGAAAATCCTGCCAAGGACAACCAAGAACCTTGTGACCGCAAGTGATAAAGCTCCGCAGTGTTTCTATTGCAGGGAGTTAGGTCATTTCAAAAGGGAATGTCCAAAGCACCCTAAACACCGATGCTCCGAGTGCCACAACATTGGACATAACTATATCAATTGTCCCAATGGAACTCGAAGAGAACTTGAGCTTATAAGAAATAAGTTGTACAAGCTCCAATGATCTAGAATATACCAAGTGCTTAGGAAAAACCTAGAAGATATCCATGAGATATAACTACAATAAAATTTTCTATTGTAACCAAGACTCGGATATATCAAATACCATAGGTTGTTGTCCCAAAAGACCACATCCTTGTGAGTGATCAGAGTAGCGTAGTGAAAGCATGGTGGTCCATAACCCACATGTTCCAAAATGATAACCCCTGTTTCTCTCAAGATGAGGACATCTCGATTTCTCTAAGGGGAGGAGGATGTAATATCTCCGCACAATAAAAGTTAGTTGGTTAGTTCGAAAGTTAGTTAGTCAATTAATAAGTTAGTAAGATTACTAACTAAAGACTAACTAAGGTAAAAACTAACTAATATTAATTATTAATAATTTTTATTTAATTTAAAATATTTTATTTAGAAAAATCAAGAGTCGTAAATTCGATATTTTTCTCGGATTGGCAAGGACCGTAACCACCCTTCACGTAAATTACAACGTGAACGAGACTAATGAGTTATATTAATCACTAGGTTAATGTGTATAGTTTGGATGGCCCAAAAATATTAGATTTTGGGCAAAACTAGTATATTTTAGATATTTTAGATATTATCCTAAAAAAAGATATGGAGATTTTTAGAACTGGATGTCATTTAAAAGAAAAGACAAGTGATATTTTAGTTACTTTGGAGAGTTTATAAAAAGAAAAAAAAAGGAGAGGATTTGCGAAATCACGCGCACCGCGATCGCAATACACAGGCAATGGACAACACTTTGAATAGGGAAAAGAAGAAGGAGTGAACTAAGAGCTTTCTAATCAAGTGTCTTGGAGTTTTACCCACCTTTCGGAGCCAATGGAACCATCAGATTTATGATCTGAGCATCAGATCACTGATCTTTCCAAGATCCTCCTCCACAAAGAGCTCCACTCCTCAACCACAAGCCCTCTTCTCTAGTTCACTATAAATATGAGGCATGGGAGAGACATAAGAAAGCATAAGGAAACCCTGAAAGGCTGCAAGAGAGAGGGAGAGAGAGAGTATACCCCTCCAAGAGATTGTGAGTGAGAGCTTGAGAGAGAGAGAGAGAGAGAGAGAGAGAGAGAGAGAGAGAGAGAGAGAGAGAGAGAGAGAGAGAGAGAGAGAGAGAGAGAGAGAGAGAGAGAGAGAGAGAGAGAGAGAGAGAGAGAGAGAGAGAGAGAGAGAGGAGTCACCCCGAGAGGCTGCAAGGAAGAGAATTAGCTCAATTCCCTCTATCTCCATCCTTGACTTAACCATCTTCTCTTATGCTCTCCCATCTTGAATCTATTCTACCTTCTTAATCTCTTGAGTCTACCTGCGGACGATGGCCTCCAAGTGAAGAATGTCGCGTGCGGATGACAATCCTGCAACCAGCAACAAGGCTTCAGGCAAAGGCATCACCGTCAATCCAAGTGCGATTCCGGTTGTAAGTAATGTATTTTCAAATTGATAGATGCTTGCTTTGATTCTCGTATGAGATACGTTAGGCCCCATACTATGATGCACGAGTATAGGTAATGGAAAAGGATAAATTTCATCTCACCTACTCGGAAGATAGAGTTTGTGAAGTGCATATATCAAGGGAAGATAATTGAACCTAGTTACATATGACTTATTTGCTAGTAGAGCAATTACAAGGAAGAATTAGTCAAGCGTTATGAATGGCATAGTCGTCAAAAGAACGATATTAAAAGATTGGGCATACAAGTGCTAGATTAAAGTATAGTCAAGGGTTATAAATAGCATAATTGCTAAAAGAATATGACATTAAGAATCATGAATAGAGAAGTACTAGTTTAAAGTTTAGATACTTCAAAAGTACTTAGCCTAAGAGCCCAAATATTAAGAAAAATTAGATTCTAGCTCAATGCAAGGCCTGTTGGAGTCTAATTACTTGAGATCATCCCGCACTTATCTTATGAAGTATTTTTACGTTATGCCTATAACATGTTTGATATATGAGGATAATTTTCTACTTACCTCATGACTTGACTAAGAGCTAGTACAAGAAATTGATCATAAGGTTTAAACTAGGATGTCTTGAGATCTGTTGGATAACGATGACTTTTGCCAATCCAAATCCAGGGTTGGGCTACCAATCAAGGTAAGTGACCTATAGAACTTACATCATGAATAGTGTTTGAACCCTTAACATACGCCCTAGCGAAAGGAAGGAAGTGTTAAGAACATGTTTGCATAGTATTGCTCTTAGATTCCAAGGGGGAGAGCAAATATGCAATGAAAAATATTATTTCATCTACTCTTGCATTGTTTTGGAAAGAATGCAATTGGTTTTGTTGATTGATCGAACAATATCCTAAATGCTTTTACATTCAACTGGTTGCTGCTTTGTTGTTTGAATGATTATTCCAAGTGCTTGTGATTTATGGTAAATGCATGGCAAGGGTCTGTGATGACAAGTCGCCATGGGAATAAAGGAATGTTTTCTTGGAAAATGATATTAGGGCTGAATGCATTGTTTGTGCTTGATTCTTAAAGGATTTAATTAAGTAAGGATATATTGTACGGGTGGATCACCTTCATGATCGCACCACGTATTAACCCGAGAGGGCACTGCTCGATTCATGGGCCAAAGGTCGAGTGGTGAAAAGTCCAACCACAGGAATGATGTTTCGCTCCTAGAAAACTTGGGGTGAGTTGGAGCTCTAGACACCCCTTGCTAGGTCTAGAATGGAGTTGAAGACCTCCGTGGCCCCCAACATCTGGGCATGTTGGGAGATCCTATTCTAGATAAAGGATTGAGTTTGTGGTGCCATGTGAATTGGACCTGCTACTTTTGCAGGGCAGAAGGGATACTTCTGTTGGATAGAAGTGAAACATAATTTCTCCTGTATGGGCGGGAGACAAAGATTAACTCGAAGATAAGTTAAGGAACTTGTTTGAACTTGTTTGTCAATAGATTGCTTTGCTTTGTTTTTGTGTCGGTGTTATAAGTTATGTGAATAAACCTTGTTCCCTAAAAGGCTTAATTAATGAAGCTAACTTTAAGTGTCACACATAAATGTAGAAATACCTAATTAGAGAACTAAAGCTATTAAGGGAAGCAGGTGGGCGAAACCCCCGACGGGTACGGCAGGGTGGTCCCAGAGAACTGGGAGGCTTCTCACAAGTTTTTAACGTTATTAGACCTTTAGGTATTGATAGGTTAGAACCCGATTCATGCCGTTTTAGGGGACCGGAATGGGACTCTACCCTATGGGCAGAGAGGTTGAGCAGTGCATCCCTCTCGTTTCCCATTCTCTTTGAACCAAGTGCGGCATGGGTCTGCTTCGGATTAGGTATCTCTACGTAAAGTAGGATGTCCAAAACCCGACGCTAGAATGCTAACAGGAAATCTTGACAACTAGGAACCCGAATTTCAGGTCGATCCTAGTGGGTTGGGTCGTGAACGTTCCGTTGCGAGGCGGATTTGGGAAACCCTAGGCGACAAAACTCAGAACATTCCCTGGAGTGCCGAGTAGCGATGCTTAGATTCGTTTCTCGATAGACCGCTAAAAGGTGCTTGGGAAGTTGATGGGTGGCACCTCACAAGAAGGATGATATTCGCTGTGGTAAATTGCAGCAGAAAACTATGCATTGTCTTCACGACAGAATGAAGAAAAAAATGAGTGTCTGTTTGTTATGCAACATATGATGAATGCAGTTACAAGAAAGGGGACACATGATGATGTATGGCATGTCAATTCAGGTGCATCTAATCATATGACCAGTCATGTTGAATGGTTTGAAGTGATGTAGGACTTACAAAACCCAAGTTATGTGCGGATGGGTGATGATTCATGCCACCCAATTTCACACATTGGAAAGGTTCCATTGTCCTTGTATGATGGCCATACAAAGAGTTTGACAGATGTATTACATGTGCCATCAATTACAAATAATGTAGTATCTGTTGGTCAAATAGTAGAGTAGGGGTTGTAGGTCCCATTCAATGCAAAATGTTGTTTTGTAGAAGACTTTAATGATAAGTGTAGGTTGGTCGCAAAAGAAAGTAGAGTTGGTTCACTTTAGATGTTGGAATTCTTGTAATGGATGCTGCTATGTATGCTAAAGGAAAAGTAGTTGCAGATATTGAAATATGGCATAAACGTATTGGACATGTAAATGTGCAAAAGCTAAAATTAATGCATTCCAGAGGATTGGTTATAGGGTTGCCTTCATTTAGAGTTGCAGAATTGCATAAAATTTGTGAAGCATGCTAGTTTGGTAAGCATGCAAGACAACCCTTCACGCATGACAAAGAAGTGAGTAGAAAAATACTTGATGTAGTGCATACAGATGTTTGGGGGCCTACACAGAATGTATCTCTTGGTGGCAGCAAATACTTTGTCACATTTATTGATGACTATTCAAGGAAGTTATGGGTATACTTCATGAAGGAAAAAAGTGATGTGTTTGAGCACTTCAAATCTTTTAAGGCAGTTGTTGAAATAGAAACATGCTTAAAAGTAAAGTGCTTGAGATCATATGGAGGGGAAGAGTACCTCTCTAATGAGTTTAGTGGCTTCTTGAGGACTCATGGGATAAAGAGGCAATTTACTTGCAGGTATACCCCACAACAAAATGGTGTTGCAGAAAGAAAAAACATGCATATTGCAAAAGTTGCACCGGCATTAATGGCTAAAAAGAATATGTCCAAACATTTTTGGTGTGAGGCTATCCATACTGTTGTTTACATTATGAATAGAACTCCCACAGCTGCAGTTCATGGGGTGACTCCTGAAGAATGCTTTACTGGCAAGAAGCTTGATGTATCACACTTGAAGGTATTTGGCTGTGTTGCATACATTCATGTGTTAGATGAGCTACGGAAGAAGCTTGATCCAAAGGCAAAAAATGTGTTTTTATTAGTAGATACTCTTTAGAGCAGAAAGGGTATCACTGTTATAACCCTGTCATAGGTGAGTTCAAAGTGAGCAGGGATGTTATCTTTGATGAGATGGGAAGTTGGTATACACTTGCTGGTGATGTTTTGGATGATCATAATGATCAGAACAGCTATGTGCAGAAAGATAAACAAGAATCACAGAGTCTTAGTGGACCAGAAATATCATCCGGTACTACACCTACAGTGAGCCCTTGGTCTGGGAGACTAAGGAGTAGCCCCACATCTTTAGGTGGATCTATAAGTGCTGTAGGGAAAGACAAAGGAAAGAAGAAAGTGTTGGATGGTAATGATGCATCTACCAGTCATTTGGGATTTGACAGAGATTCCAGTGGTTTAGAGAGTTTGGATGATGAGCTTGGCATTTCTTCAGTCAGGACACTAGGTGTACAGAGAGCTCATAGTAATGTAAAGGTTCCATTGAGTGATCCAGAGGTACGCAGATCTAGCAGGGTCAAATACCCTGTTAAAAGATTTGGTTTTGAAGGTTATGCAGCTCACTATTATGCTTATATGGTGAAACTAGTTGAGGATGTTGAGTCCACTTGTTTTGAGGATATTGTTGGTCATGCTCATTGGGATGTAGCAATGGATGAGGAGATGACTGCATTAGAAGCCAATATGACTTGGGATTTGGTACCCTTACCTAAGGGTAAGAAAGCTATTGGCTGTAAGTGGGTTTACAAAGTCAAGCATAATGCAGATGGTTCAGTTAGTAGGTATAATGCTAGGTTGGTTGCAAAATGCTATGCTCAAACATATGGCATAGATTATGAAGAGACATTCAGTCCAACTGCTAGGATGGCAACTGTTAGGTGTGTGATTTCCTTAGCAGCAGCTAGAGGTTGGATTTTGCAGCAAATGGATGTTAAGAATGCCTTCTTGCATGGTGAATTGCAAGAAGAAGTGTTTATGGAGCAGCTAGCAGGTTATGAGGATTTAGAGCATCCCACATATGTGTGAAGATTAAAGAAGGTGCTCTATGGGTTGAAGCAAGCACTTAGAGCATGGTCTGACAAGATTGGAGAGTATCTTGTCAATATTGAATTTTGTATTTCTGATGCTGATCACTCACTTTATGTGAGAAAGGGAGATGCAAGTTTGATCATCATAGTCATCTATGTGGATGACTTAATTATTAAGGTGGCACTGACATTGGGATTATTGAAGTTAAGGACTTTTTGAAGAAGAAGTTTGAGATGAAAGATTTGGGTGAGTTGAGATACTTTCTTGGTATTGAGGTGATCAGATGTGATGAGGGTATATGGCTATCCCAAAGGCAGTATGGCTTAGATATGTTATCCAAGTATGGTATGATAGCATGTAAGCCTCTTTCAGTACCATTGGAGCAAAATGTGAAGTTGAGTGCTGATGTTGGGGATGAGATAGAAGACCCTACTATGTTCAGGAGGATAGTAGGGAGTTTGATTTACATGACTATCACAAGGCCAGACTTGAGCTATGCTATTGGCCTTGTTAGTCAATTTATGCAGATGCCTAGAAAGCCTCATTTGGATGCAGTTAGACGTATATTGAGGTATGTGAAGTCCACTTTACATTATGGACTTTTTTATGAGGCAGGTAATGACGTACATGTCTTTGGATACACTGATGTAGATTGGGCTGGTAGCATGTCAGACATAAGATCTACAAGTGGATTCATGTTTTCCCTTGGTAGTGCAGCAGTTACATGGAGCAACAAAAAGCAACCTACAGTTGTTTTATCAAGTACAAAGGCTGAGTATAGAGGTGTTGCTATGGCAACATGTGAGGTGGTATGGCTGTGCAAAAGTTATTAGATGATTTGGACATGCAGGGAGATGGTCCAGTTGTCATTCATTGTGACAACATGAGCAGCATACAGCTAGCTAGGAATCCAGTGTTCCATGCTAAGACAAAACACATTGAGGTGCACTACCACTTTGTGAGAGAGAAGGTACTTGCAGGAGAGATTGACTTGGTATATGTCAACACATAGGATTAGATAGCTGACATTTTCACAAAGGCATTGGGTGTAGAGAAGCTTCAAAAGTTTCGAAGCTTACTTGGATTTGCAGAGATAGAGTTGAGCTTGAGGGGGAGTGTTGAGATGGCAAGCTCAACACGTGCGGACATTGATGATGGACCACCTGGCTAGATGGGTCTACACTTAGCACATTTGTGGTCATTATGATACTCACATGGCCAGTGACTTATCACTTATTATATTTAGTTTGTTACACCTACCTACAGCTAGAAAAGACATAACGCCAATCGATTAGTGTAGTCGGTTATGCACAATTTGACTAGTAGGCCATTTTCCTTTATGTTGTATCTATACTTTGTGTATATTGTATAGTGTGTGGAAGAAGAAGAAGAAACCAGCAAGAAAACATAAGCAATGTGTGAAAAATTAAGTTCACCAGTGGGTTTCAATAATTCAGCCTTTACCAGAGCAAAATAGTTAGGATTCATACGCCTTTGTCTTTGCCTTACATGTTTGGCATTAGGTTCTAGGTCAATATGATGTTGGCATACTGTGGGATCAATCCCCTATAGGTCTTTGTACAACCAAGCAAACACGTCTAAGTTCTCCTTTAGTAGATCTCGTAGGACCACTAGTTCTTCCTCTGGAAGATTGAGATCCACTTTTAGGTGATGTTCAGTACCGTCAGTATCTAGGAACGTCACTTGCCTTTCACCTTCCGCTTTGTAGATAAATGTCCCATGGATTGCTTCTGGATAGAGGTTTGACTCTTTCAAGGGAGTAGTGTCATCGTCTGATGTTTCACTAGAACCAGTGTCCTCCTTCTAAATAGATGACTCATTTTTTTGTTGAGATTTTTGGAAGGGTATGATAGATTTTTTTTCTTCTTTGTGAGTGGTGATTTCTTCCAGACTTAGGGATTCATCTTTAGAGGATGCATCTAGGAATGTCACATAGCACGGACATTCTATAAGCCATGACTTTGATGGCTCTGGCTTCTCTTGACAAGGGACATCATCATCATCTTTCCTCCAGAATGAATGGTCAGGGCGATAAGAGCCACTGGTGAACTTAATTTTTATGCCTTTGATCCATTGCTTATGTAGATTCTGCATACTTTGTGGTCCATTGGTCAACCCAAATGGAACCATGGTCATTCCATCCAACACCTCGAGATCTTTAGTCTCTGAGGTCTCTGTAGGGCCATCAACAAGATCTTTCGCTATCAGAGGATCTTGTTCATTTACACTTTCATAACCTACTTTGTTTTCTTCCTCATTATATCCATCCTCTTCCTCTGGAGGCTTTGTCTCTGCTTCTGTAGGGGCTCTGTAGGAGAAGAACAGATCTTTTTGCGTCGGTTTCTGCTTATGCTTTTGTCTCTAGCTTTGTCTCTGTTACTATCTCTCCGAGTGACATGTAAGAGAGGGTGTTAGAGGTGATTTTAGAAGTTAATTCTAGTTGAGGAATGAGGTATTCTCCCATGGACAAAGGCTTGGCTTCCTTTGGTAGTTGGCTTACAGTGCCCACTGTTAGGGATTGTGACTCTGTTTTCTTGGGAAAGATCTGTTTAACAGCCTCTTTATCTTCTGATGTACCATTTTTTACTTCGTTGGAGGAGCATGTTATGACTTCAATGGATGTGGATCCATTACCTTTTTGCGATCCATACAATTTTAGTACCACTTTGTTGGGTCCTCTGCCTAGGGTTAGGGTTCCTTTGAACCAGTCCGTCCTGGTTCTCACTTCAAAAAGCCAAGGTGTTCCCAACAACAGAGGGTATAAGGTCCCATAAGAATTTGGTTTGACCACCAAATATGTCATCCAATAGTGTCTTCTTGCAAGGGTTGTTTTTACATATGGGAGGATGCCCAACAATTTAATTCCGCTTTGGTCTACCAATCTGATAAGCCACTGTGTAGGTTCAATTCCTTGCAACCCTAAGTCCTTCTATGGGAGCCTTCACTCAACCGCCAAGACCCACGGACCGCTTATTGTTCAAGCATTCCAAGAGAGCTCTAATGGCTATCTCTCACCTAGCCAACGCGCCGTCGATCCTACAAGTGTTGTGAGCTTACCTTGATGCCCGATCGAGTACCCTCCTCTCTCTTGCACTCCGGTAGCTCCACGATCCTTGATGCTAGCTCAAGCATCCTCAAGTCTCCTCCATCTCCAAGCTCCATCCTCCATAGCCGCGCGTGCAAGAGAAGAAGAGAGAAGCGAAGAGAAGAAGAGAAGAGGAGATGGTGAAGAGCTTCACCCTCTTGATCCCTCACTCTCACACACACTCACTCCCTCACACTCTCACACTCCCTCTCTCAAGAGCACACACAAGCAAGGAGGAGAGAAGAAGAGAGGAAGAAGAAGACTCTTTTTGCCACACTGTCATGAAGGAAAATACAACATTAATATTTGCACCTTGGATTAATTCCAGCCTTTGTAAATTTAGCTTTAGCCTATATGTACATGTGTGAACAGCCCTTAAGTTTGGAAGAGGGTTGGAATAAAAGGGATTAGAGGCCAAAGGCAAGACATCTTTTGATCATTCAATAATCTTGGCTTTACCATTTTCTTGGAGTTAGCTTCTTTCTAGCCTATGAAGCACTCAGCCATGGCCGTCATGTATTCTTGAATCTCCAACCATTAATACATGATGAGGATGTCTTGGTGCAATAGATTTGTTAATTCCTTGTTGTAGCTTAGTTAATTTTCAATTTCAGTTAGATTTCATTCCATGGTTGATTGCTTTCATTACATTGGTATCAGAGCTGTAGCTTAGATCCTTGCAGTAGTCATTTTCAAGTACTAGATTCAGTTTCCTAGGCTAGAGAGAGCAAACCATAGTTAGGAATTTGAGTGACAGGACTTGACAGGACATGAAGATTTCAAACCGGAGTTATATGTGAAGGTCTGCTACAAACAAGGATGAAGATGGTGATTCTTGGCATTACCAAGGGAAGAAATGGAAGGCTCCAGCCAAAATAGCAGGACGTGATCAAGATTGAACCAAAATTTGGGGTAAGTGTACAAACAAATGGTTGCAGGACATTTTAACCGTGGTTACTTTTGAGAAGAAAGGGTTTCTTCTTCCCTTTCCTCATTTCTTCAAGCTTTCCACAAGAATCCATGGCCAAGACCACATCAGATCTTCTTCTTCTCACTTCTATCATGAGAATGGGTTGTATGACCTCTTCCCCTGCCTCAAGAGCTTCAAGAAGAGTAGCTTATGTAGCTACTTAGTGTCTTTGCTGATTTCCAGGACGTGAGTATGTACTCACGCTGTCTGCGCCGCCAGCACATACTCTTATACTGCGTGATCAAATTTGGAGTAATGATGCCCCTTGAGCCTTGCTATTGATCTTCAAACCTCTGGCAAGTGATCTTTCACCAATTTCTTCAAGATTCTTATTAGTTTGGAGTTTTCCCTCTTCTTCAAAACCTTGGTTATGGAGTTTTATGACAGTTCTGGACAGCACTCAAATTTCTCAGATTTCTTCATCAAGATCAAAGGGGTTTTGTTCTATTATACTCCCTGAAGCCTCTACATACATCCTAGTACCAACATTGACTGATCTTGAAGCTTGAAGCTTTGTTGGAGCTTGGATATGGAGATTGCAAACTCTATGTGTAACAGTTTGGGACAGCATTAAAGATTCCTGAAATTTTTAAAGGAATTCAAGGGGCTTTTGTGGGCAAAGCATCTCTGAAGCTTCCTTAACCATTCCCCCTCAAGAATCCATCAACATTGGACCGACATTGAAGTGATTGAAGCCAATGGAGGTCTAGGTGTTCAATGGACAGCCTGAAGCTTTTATGCCATTAAATTTTGGCATTCCCTCTCAAATTTCGGGATCTCTTGGACACATTGAAGCCCTCTCTATCAACCCTCATTTGGATCATTCATGGAGTCATGGAGCTTTCATGGGATTAATGGAGCTGAAGCTTATCAAGGAAGGGATTATCCTTGAATATTGAAGATCTCTTGGACTGATTTTAGTTGGATTATCAAGCTCAGCCCACCTATGTCAAGCATTATGGATTGAAGGTCATTCCATCAACAATGCTCTTCTCCAATCAATCAAATGAGGTACTCTAATCACTCTTAATTTCTCTTTACATCCAATTGTTGCTGATCTCATTTCCAATTGCTGAAGAGAAATAAGAGGATTAAATGAAGCTTTCATTCATAGCCTAATGCATTACATGAAGCCTATAGGTTATCTCAGTCATTGTCTTTACTAAACCTCTTCAATTTTACTGAAATGGCCATCTCTAAATGTCTCAAACTCTTCCATAATGAATGAGCATTACCCATCTATTTCCATTCACTGAAATCAGTAATTTCTTGAGCTTCATTACTCAATCTTTCATTGCCTAACCCTGACATGAAATTGATTGCTTATTTTGCCTCTTGATCATAAGAAAATCATTACCCAATTGGTAAGTGAGAAAAACTTTGTAAGCAGTGAGTCACTGCTGAGGTAAATACCTCTCCACTTCTCATTTACATTTCAGCCTTTTCAATTTCAATCTTGCATATCATGAAAAAGGGCAAATGAAAGGCAATTGTATTTCCTTCCTATTCCATGCATATCATACTGATTTTTAGAGCTAGAATTCACTTGCCATGTACTTGTCCACGAGGAAAAAGTGGATGCCGGGCGAGTCAGTAGGACAATAGTGAGGTGACCCTCCCCTACCGACGAGGACCCTGAAGGAGAGCGCAACCCGGCCCGAGAGGGAACTTTGCAAACCCCTCGGGTCTCGGATCCCACGTATTTTCAAGTTTAGGTGCATGTAAAAATCTCAAAGGCATTTGAAATCAGCCTACAGCATGAGTATGGACAGTGGTTCTTATGATATTGGCAAATGTATGGTATGGCAAATGTATGAAGACATATGGCTACAGTAAAATGTATACATCCTATGGTAAAGACACTATGGTTCAGTCTGAAAGATTGGAACAGAGTATGTATACATACCCTCATTAAAGATTGCAGTCTACTTTGAGTCAGACAGCCATTTTACTGGTTACTGAGGTCATTTTCAGTATGGGCAGATGTATGAGACTCTCCTACAAGGTTATGAAGTTGGTACATGCTGGGTATTGATGGTACAAGCCATTAATTGACTAGAACAGGGTATTCACTGCTTGCAGGAATTTTCAGACAGCAACAGAAAATCCCTTACAAAAATTTCTGTACTCATCCATTTTCTGCATTTGATAGATCATTGGATAGAGGGCTCTTCAAGCTTTGAACAGAGCCAGAGACCTCGTAATTTGGAGCTCTAGAAGTAGAGTTAATCAAGTTTTTCTACTACAGAAATTCAGGACAGAAATCAACCCATGGCTAGAAATAAGAAGAGAGACCCTGTTTTGGATACTATCAATGAAGAATTGAGGGAATATCAGCAGGATAGGGATGAACATCAATAGGAAAGGGGTGAACATCATGACACTTCTCAAGATGCCATTTATCGAATGCATTATGAGAACGATGAGGTCGATGCAAGCTCCACTCACTCCCCTACCAATCAACCCATAGAGACGTCTCATATCTCAATGAATTCAAACAGTTTTCAGCAATTGTCAAATGATATAAAGGATATGAAATCAGGTTTCGAAGGTATGAGGTTGGGTATTGACAAGCTTGTAGCACTTCTTGGTGAGAAAATGTTGCCTACAGCTGGTCTTAATATCCCATACCCGCATAGGGCTGAAGAACCACCTAAACCACTTACTCCTAAGGTGGTAGGTCAATTTGAAGTTGGAGAATCATCTAAAGCTAAGGATTTTGCTCATCCCACTTCACTTCAGCCACAATTCCATCAACAAAAGGGTCACTTTCAGCCACATGGGCAGGATTTTCAAGAAAGAGTGCAAACAAACTCAAAGCATGATGAAGACATCCATGGGTGCAACTCTTTCTACAAGCAATTTTACCCTCAAGAAAATGTTGGTGGTTATGAGCAAGTCCATATTAATTCAACCCCAAACTCTTATGGGCAGCCACATGGACATGTGAATTTAGCCCCAAATGCTTTTGGACAGCCACAACAAAATTTCTCTCCTCAAGTGCAGGCCAATAGGCCAAGTCCCATGTCAAATCATGGTTGGAATCAGCAAAATAATGGGCAGCAACCACCTTTCAATTCACCGATGCATGGACAACCTCCCAATGTGAGCAATACATACTTTCATCCTCAAGGACATTGTTTCCAGCCACAAAGTCATGGTATGCATTATGGACAGCAAACTCCTTATGCACAAGGGCATGGAAATAATGAATATCCTAGGCAAGGACCTTTTGGCAATTCTTTTGGGCCACAAAACCATAGTGGGCAGCAGCACCCTAATGGACAACCTCCTCAATACGAGAGAGAGTACAAGGAGAAAATAATTATCTCAAACTTCAAGGGAGAGAATCCTTCACCCACGGAGTTGGAGGAGTGGTTTGACAAGTTAGATATGTATTTTTCTCTTTACCCAAGGCCCGAGAATGCCAAAGTAAAATTCGCAGCCCTTCATCTAGAAGGCTATGCTCACACTTGGTGGAGATATATGGCGAGGATGGGACATGACTTCTTGTCTTGGGATGCATTGAAAAATGCTATGATTGAAGTCTTTGTTTCCCCTATTGAAAAAGAGAGGTTAGAGAAAAAGTGGTATGCTCTTGAGCAACGTGGTCTCTCGGTTAGAGAGTACTCAAATCAGTTTTTGAACCTCTCGATGTATGTTCATGGGGTCTCCGATAGTGCCAAGTTGAATAAATACATATTTGGTTTGGAACCTATTCTTTCTTCTGAAGTTGGAGCCATGAATCCTACATCCCTACAAGCTGCCATTCAATTGGCTGAACGTTATGGGCAGAAATACAAGGGTTTTCAGCCAAAAACAGGGCATTCTTTTCAGCCTACGCAGTTCTCAAGGACATCAGGCCATTATGGGCATGCTAAAACTGATTTTCAGCATATTGGGAAGCCATCAAATACTTACAGCAATACCTACAGCAAGATACCCACTTTTCCTACTGTGTTTGGGTCAAAACAAAGCAGTAATTTCAGACCTAATGCTGAAAATAGATTTGATGGAAAGAGGACTGATATAAATGCCAAAACTTCAGTCCCTACTCAAGGCAAACATGTATCGAATGATAAGCTCAAAGATATGTATGCTAAAGGTCTATGCTACAAATGTGGAGAGAAATGGTCACCCGATCATAAGTCCAAATGCAAGGCCAAAAATATGAAGATTAGCATGATCATCAAGGATGATTCCGATGGTGAATCTATTGAAGGAAGCTTGGCTCAGCTTGATGTCACAACAACTCAAGAAGAGGCGCATGGAAATGAAGAGAATGTCCATGAAGAGTTCTATGATCCGATGGATGGGTTTCCTTTCGACCCGAGTGGTCATTATTTGGATGATTCATGGACTGATTTACATCCATCGCTATGTGCCATATCAAGTGATGCATGGAGTGGTTCAAGAGGGGATAATACCCTACGCCTTAAAGGTCAAATCAAGGGAAGGACCGCTCATATACTCATAGATACGGGAAGTACACATAGCTTCATTAATGCTAAGTCACTCAATGGGCTGAAATTGAATACGCATGAAATGCCTACATCACTCAAAATCCAAGTGGCAAATGGAAATTTTGAGATGAGCAATCAATGCTGTCCAAATGTACCTATCACATTTTCTCCATTGTGCACTACATCAGTGAGTCTAATTGCATTAGAAATGGGTTCCATTGATATAATACTTGGCTGCAACTGGCTGAAATCTTTGGGCAGATTTACCATGGATCTCAACAACATGGAAATGGAGTTTAAATGGTGTGGACAACAAGTAACACTACATGGAGCTGAAAAGAAAATAATGGAGATGATCAGTCCCAAGAAGGTTAAGAAAGAGATAAATGCAAAGGCATGTATGTTCACCATTCTTCTTTCCAAGATTGAAGAGGATCAGCCCTCTTCTCCTACCAACAATATGGACCCATGTCTTTGTAATTTGCTGAAAGAATATGATGATATTTTCCAGCCACCTATCTCTCTTCCTCCCAAAAGAGAAGTGGATCATCCCATTGACTTGCTGCCCAATACAAAGCCCATCAACAAACCACCATATCGCCTCTCCAAAGTGGAAAGAGAAGAGGTAGAACGCCAAGTCAAAGAGCTTTTGGAAATGGGTCTCATTAAGGCAAGCCAATCACCTTTTGCTTCTCCAGTCCTTCTTGTGAAGAAGAAAGATGGCTCCTTTCGAATGTGCATTGATTACCGCGATCTCAACAAGGTCACTATCAAGAATAGGTATCCCATACCTAGAATAGATGATCTCTTAGATGAATTGAAGGATGCCAAGGTGTTTTCAAAAATTGACTTGAGATCGGGATATCATCAAATACGCATGAAGGAAGGGGATGAATTCAAAACAGCCTTCAGGACGGAGAGGGGTCTTTATCAGTTTATGGTTATGCCTTTTGGGTTGTCAAATGCTCCAGCCACATTCCAGTCTCTCATGAATAAGATACTTCAACCATTGCTCTTTAAAACAGTTTTGGTATTCTTTGATGACATTTTGATCTATAGCAAGAATAAAGAAGACCATTTGCAGCATGTAAAAGAGGTCTTTGACATATTGAGGATACACAAACTGTTTGCCAAGGCCACTAAATGCTCTTTTATGACAAAGGAAGTGGAGTACTTGGGTCATATAGTGGGAGAAGATGGAATCAAAGTGGATCCTAAGAAGGTTCAGTGCGTCAAAGAATGGCCTACACCAACCAATGCCACTTCATTAAGAGGGTTCCTTGGTTTGTCATCCTTTTACCGACGGTTTATGAAAAACTATGCTCATATTGCAGCTCCTCTTACCGATCGGCTGAAAAAGGAGGCCTTCTTTTGGGATGAGATCGCAGACAAGAGCTTTAATGAGCTGAAAGAATTGCTTGTTTCAGCACCCATACTAGTTTGCCCTGATTTCTCCAAGACTTTTACCATTTATGCAGATGCCAGTGGTAGAGGTTTGGGAGCAGTTTTGGTACAGGAGCATGGTGTCATTGCATTTGAGAGCAGAAAATTTGATGACAAAGAGAGAGAGATGCATGTTTATGAGCAGGAGATGCTTGCTATTTTACATGCAATCAAGAAATGGCACCACTACCTCTATGGGACACACTTCAAAGTCAAAAGCGATCATAGGGTCTTGAGATATTTTCTCTCGCAGCCCAATCTTTCTCCCAAGCAAAAGAGATGGTTGGCTACTTTGCAATCATATGATTTTGAAATATCATACATGGCTGGTAAGGATAATGTGGTGGCTGATGCGTTATCAAGAATGTGGGCATGCAGTCTATCTACTGTGTCCACCATCTATAAGGAGTGGATTGAAGACATTCAAGAGGAATATGTGCTTGATGAGCATGTTGCCCATATTTTACAGAAATTACAGCAAGGGTGTGATGCTGAATTTCCAAATTTTAAAGTGCATAATGGCCTCTTATGGTTTAAAGGTAAAGTGTACTTGATTCCCAGCAGTAAATTCAAGCTGAAGGTGCTTCAAGAGATGCATTCATTGCCAATGGCTGGTCACTTGGGCCTTTTCAAGACGTTTGATAGAGTTCATCAAAGTTTTTATTGGAAAGGTCTATGGAAAGATGTTAAAGAGTATGTATCTCAATGCTTGGAGTGTCAGCAAAATAAGGATTCCACTCTATTACCAGCTGGCTTACTTCAGCCTTTACCTATACCTACGGGCAAATGGACAGATATTTCCATGGACTTCATAACGGGATTGCCTACTACCAGTCATGGATGGAATAGTATCTATGTGGTAGTTGATAGATTGACCAAATCAGCCCACTTTATCCCAACTAAAGTCCAATATTCAGCAAGACAAGTCGCCGAGCAATTTATGGAAGGTGTGTTCAAACTACATGGTATGCCTATGAGAATAGTATCAGACCGTGATTCGAAGTTTATGGGCAACTTTTGGAAAAGTCTATTCTCTTCTATGGGTACATTCCTCACTTCTAGCACAGCCTATCATCCTCAGACTGATGGGCAAACGGAGAGAGTCAATCATTGGGTGGAAGTGTACCTTAGGCATTATTGTCATGACACACAAGCTTCATGGGATCGTTGGATCCACCTTGCTGAATTTTGCTATAATAACACGCATCACATGAGCATTGGGATGTCTCCGTTTGAAGCTCTTTATGGGTATAAAGTTCAACTTCCATCAGTTTTATTTCATGAAGACATCAACCCACAAGCAAAGGAAGAGTTGGAAAGAATGGAGTTGCTCATGAGGCAATGCAAGGACAGCATAAGGAAAGCACAAGACGTAATGAAGGTCTATGTTGATGAGAAAAGAAGACATTTAGCAAGACGTAATGAAGGTCTATGTTGATGAGAAAAGAAGACATTTAGACTTCAAGGTTGGAGATTGGGTATTTCTCAAAGTGCCCAAGACGCATTATGCTTCACTAAAGGGTGGGAATAACAAGCTTGCTCATAGGTTTTATGGACCATATTTGATTCTAGACAAAATTGGAGAGCTTGCTTATAAACTTCAGCTACCATCCTCCACTAGAATACATGATGTATTCCATATTTCACAGCTGAAGAAGTATGTTGGGCCCGATGTACAAGTATTGGAAGAGTTACCACCATTGGATGAGGCAGGACTGATCATATATGAACCTGAAAGCATTATTGGAAAGAGAGAGAAAGTTCTCAGAAATCGTACTCTCATTGAGTATCTTATTAAGTGGAAGAATTTGCCCATTGAAGAGTCTTCTTGGCAACCATCCACTTATGTCAGTAACTTTCCTTGGCTATTACAGGATGATATATGATGCAGTATGCAGTGACTGTGTAGAGACAGCTTGCTGTATGAAATTTCTGCAGACAGTAAAACTGTCCTGACTACATCAAAATTTGATTCTGATGTTATGGGGTGATGCTTGGGAGTGTATACTTCGTTTCCACACCTCGTACGCCATATTTGGACCAATATATCAAAAGTTATGGCAGTTTTAGTGAATTAGCCCTGTTTGGACAGCAGCCAGTTTTCTCACAGTTTGGTATGCAAAAGGTCTTCTTTTCATGGACAGTGCTTTCTTATCATTTGGAAGATGAATGGGCATGATTACTATTATTCTTGACTTGGATATAGGCCCTTACTTCTTGGTTTTGAGGACAAAACCATCTTCAGGAAGGGATGGTTTGTCATGAAGGAAAATACAACATTAATATTTGCACCTTGGATTAATTCCAGCCTTTGTAAATTTAGCTTTAGCCTATATGTACATGTGTGAACAGCCCTTAAGTTTGGAAGAGGGTTGGAATAAAAGGGATTAGAGGCCAAAGGCAAGACATCTTTTGATCATTCAATAATCTTGGCTTTACCATTTTCTTGGAGTTAGCTTCTTTCTAGCCTATGAAGCACTCAGCCATGGCCGTCATGTATTCTTGAATCTCCAACCATTAATACATGATGAGGATGTCTTGGTGCAATAGATTTGTTAATTCCTTGTTGTAGCTTAGTTAATTTTCAATTTCAGTTAGATTTCATTCCATGGTTGATTGCTTTCATTACACACACACCAAAGAATGAGCTTCTCATTCTCTTTTTTCAACTTTATATACAAAGCTCTAAATCCTTTTTGGGCGGTCATTCCTCTTTTACATGGCCGGCCGTAGCCTAGGCCATTTTTCCCATTTCCCACCATTCTAATTTATCCTATTCCCAACTAATGCCTACACTTTGCACAGGAGTGAGCCTGGCACTCTTTTACACAGATTCGAGGGTGCTTCTGCATTTTAATGGTGCGCCTTTTTTCTCTTTCGTTGCCTTGGCCCGACATCGACGCTTCTTGTGGGTCGTGTCCGATCATTTGAATTTTTCAGGGATTGGTTGTCGGTCAAGGCGCCTTTTTCTGTTTTAATCCTTTTTTGCTTTTATCCTGCGCCTTTTTGCTATTTTCTCTTCTTTTCATTTTTCGCTCCTTTGTGCTGCGGAATCACGGTCGAAAACACGATAACATTACCCCTGTCCTAGCCAAGTGCCAGTCCCATGGCACTACAGAGGGATATAGTGGCAAGTTAGGTAGAACAGGTAGGTGGGTGGTTAGGGATGATGACCAGGAGAGATGCCGGTGTGCTTTAGGCTCGATGGAGATACTCGGCGTTTGTCACATGGTTGTGGCATTGGTTATGTAGCCGGTCGTCTTTTGAGTATGAGAAACGCTTGAAGTAATAAGAAATCCCTTAGGATGGTGGTGTTGGAGGGATTTATTCTGGAGAAACCCCTCGAACACTGTTTGGTTTGAAAACCCGTGGCTTCGATTGAAGATCCTTATCTTTGATTTGAAGGTCTTCCGTTCTGAGTTGAAGGTCTTCAGACTAGTGGAATCAATAAGCGATCCATAGATCTTGGGGCGTTGGGCATGGATCATTGGACGGTGAGGTTCCAAGATCTATGCCAATGGTAGCTTTGCCTTGACTTGATTCACTCAGGGTGGCCATCAGCAGGCAGGTGGCCAGATGCCGGTACAGGAAAAGAAGTGTTGATCATTAAGGGAAGCCGTGGGCGATCCTCCTCAGCGGGTAGCCATGTCTTGAAGTACGAACATAACCTGCAAGAAAAGTTGTGCACTCCCTAAGGGGTGTGTCTGTCTTGCTGTTAGTGCGTGGTGCATGTGGCAGTGGAACTGGGAGATGGGTCTGGGTAAGCCCTTGGTAACGTCCCACACTTGAGGACCCAGTTCGTGCTTTGTTGGCGGTGTAGTGCAAGTCTTAGGGTGACAAGTCTGAAAGTCCTGCCCTTGATGTGCCCTAAGTGTGAAGGGGGGGGGGGGGGGCTAGGGAGGATCCTAGGTGCAGTGATTGTGGTGCGTCTTTCTTTCTTTTTTTTTTTTCTTTCTTTCTTTCTTTCTTTTAAAAAAATAAATAAATAAATAATAGCATGAGGAGGCGTATACATGGAGGCAAGTGGTACAAGGGCATAACATGAGTTTACTCCTTGTCATCTGAATGGTAGGTAGGGGTTGGCGGAGGGCGGGGGGCCTTGTTAAGGAATTTTCTACTCAACAAGTAGCCTTTGATATGGAGGCGGGTTTTGAGGGTGGTGGTAGAAAGGAAGGGGTGGTTGCACTGGGTGAATTTGCTGTCGTTCATGTCTTCGAGTAGTGCAACACAGAAAGATGGCAAAAGAGAAGCACGCATCATGAGGCGAGTCATGGTGTTGCTGTCTATGGCATTGGGGTTAAAATAGAGGGGTGGGAGGTGGCGTTCTTGGGGTGCAGGCTTTTGGTGGACTAGGATCCTAATTAG
Source organism: Lygodium microphyllum (assembly GCF_053477565.2). NCBI lineage: Eukaryota > Viridiplantae > Streptophyta > Polypodiopsida > Schizaeales > Lygodiaceae > Lygodium > Lygodium microphyllum. The sequence continues at coordinate 94,501,083 of NC_141138.1, forward strand.
CCTAAGATAATTACAAGTGGTGATGAATGCGGGATCGGGACAAGAGGTAAACTCGCTAAGAAATCTATCTATAGAGCTGTACAAATCGGGGAGGGTGGGTGAAGAGAAGGGCATCCCTATGGGAGGTGCTATTGGTATTATAGATAATGGGGAAATCGAACTTGCCATGGATGGACAGATTGAAGTCTACCCCTACCCTTCGAGGATACGGCATAAAAGTAGGGTGTTTTCTCTCCGAAGGGAGGGTGTTGCAAAATGCCATCCACGCATCCAGGTTGACGTAAGAAATGCGTCTCCTCCAGGTGGGTTGGTAATTATAGCCTTCCACTGATCTAGGCACCTGGAGGACTTTATCTTGCCAAAATTCGCGGTCCTCGGCTCCCCAAGAAATTGGGTGAGCCTCACGCTCCGCTAACCACTTGGCTTTGAGCCTTGCCCCCACAGCAATGACATCCTCTACTAGTTGAATGGGCAGCACCCTATTCAAGGTAGTGGGGAACTCAAAGCGCAAGTCGAAGGGGTCGCGGTTATGCTCCCGCTGTTCCCAGATAATCAATTCGGCACGGAACTCAACAGGGGGATCTTGGGTGCATGGTAGGAGAGGGGCAGGCTGTCTTGGAATGGGTCTGGTATTCAGCTTTCTTCTTGCCTTCTCCACCATCTCTTTCCTGCGGTTGGTTTGGGCCGCTCTTCTCTCGACAGATGTATCAGGGGGCTGCACTTCCGCTTGTTGTGGCTGAGGGGGTGGGGGGACGTATTCCTTCTCATGAGGTCCCAGATCGTACTCCGGTTCACCCCCTTCTGCTTGCTTGTCTTCTTGTGCTTTTGCCTTTGTGAAATCGAGGTCATCTATTTCCTGCACTGTCATGCCTACCTGTGCAAGATATCTCCTCTGCTCCTCTAGGCTTTGCGGCAGGCCTCCTAGCTGCAGCGGCACGTGCATGCCTGCTGTGAGAGCTCTGCGTGCAATGGTTAGTTTTCTTTGCAGCTGATCATTGGCTTCATCTCCTTCCAGTCTGGTGGAGTGGAGCAGCGTATTGAGAAAGGTGTGCTGTTGGGCTATCATGGAGAGTTAGGCCGCCGCTGCCTGATTCTCGGCCAGCACCCTGTCTCCTTCGGCCTTGGCTAGCCGGCACGCTAAGTCCCGTACTCTTTGCTCATTGTGATCAGCCCATTCTTTTGCCCTTTTTTCCATATCTTCCAGGCTCTCCCCCTGATGGAGGGTCATTGCTATGATCTGTTGGCTATTGGGCCTCGAGCTCACGGTGCAGGCGGGACTACTCCTGGAGTTCATCTGCGATCTGCGCATTGAGCTGGTCCAGCTTCACTTGTATCCTTTGCACCTGTTCTGCCCTTAACTGATCCAGCTCTGCAGCCTCCTGTCTGATCTTGTCAAGCTCGCTTTGCGCTTCCAGGTTGACTGCAGATAACTGATCATTTTTGCGCCGAAGGTGGGCATTCGTTTCCCTCTCCCCATTGAGACGCTCCATCAAGATTTTTCTCCTTCCCTCCTAGGCAACATCACGTTCCTTCAGGTCTTTTAATTCTTTTGCCTCCTTAGTGCTGGCTTCCTCCCTGAGCACAGTGATTTCCCTTTGATATTCTGTTATCTGCTTCGTACTCTCCAGTTGGAGGGCGGCTTGTGATTCTCGTTCCGCTGCCAGCTCCTCCACAGCTATCTTCCTTTCTTCCCTGGCCATTTGCAATTGCGAGAGCAGTTCCTTAACATACTCGTCGTATTGGCTTGCTAGAGGTGGGGGGTGGGGCATGGTCGTAGTGGTGGCGACATCTTCTATTTTTTGCCTTTTCAGTTCCGGCCTCAGCTCCAGTTCAGCCGTGGCTGTCCTTTTGGCTCCTGAAGCTGGGGTGGCCCACAGCCGCTTCCCTTGCCAGCTCCAGCTCCACCAAAAATTGTAGCCAAGTGACCACATTGCTTTCGTCAACTTTTGGGGTGGGCCCTTAGGCGGCGGGGGCAAGGGGTGTCATCATGATAGGAGTGGCTAGCATGGATGGTATGAGGAGGGGGGAAGTTGGCCTGATCGGGTCCTTTCCTTTTCCTTCTACAGGGGGCAGGGGTGCGATTTTCGGCACACTGACACTGGGACCGGGTGCCTCAGGTTGGTATAGACCCTCTGCTCCTTCCTCTTCTCTTCCGTGCTGCTCCTCGATGGAGCGACAGGTTGCCAGCTCCAATTCTTCCTCTTCCTTCCTTCTCAGCTCCTCCTTGGCCTTCTTTTTTCTTTCCTCCTCATCCTTCACCGACTCCCTTCGAGCCCTTTCCAGATCTTCCTTCTCTTTCTTCTTTCGCTCCTCCTCTCTTTTTCCATGTAGGGCCTTGGTTCATTGTTCCACATGCCTTTGTGGTGTAGCCTGGGATTCTCCCTCTTCGTCGGCATCCGTTTCCGTCTCATCAGACGACCTCTACTGCTCTTCTATGTGAGGCGGGGACTGTGATGGTGATTCGCCACTTTCCTCATCACCTCCCTCTTTGTCTTCTCCTGCTTGTCCTTGCCCTATTACTTCTTGGATGATTGCCGTAAGGACACCTCCAAACCCTATGGTGGAGGCCTTGGAGGATGATGCCTTGCGGGTCGATTGGGACGACAGGGACTCTCCTGCCACTGCTCTTCCTCTTGTCGCCAGGGCCTTCGCCGAGGCCTCAATTGTCTTTCTCATGAACCCATTAAGGTTCACCTCATCCAACGATTGCGCCGCAATGCTGTCGAGCAGAGGTACATTGATTCGGGTCATAATACTGTTGTACCTCTTGCTTGAGAACAGGGCGTGCACCATCTTTGCCTGCAGCTGAATTTCTTGGTTGGGGATGTCCGCCAGGCTAATTCTGTCATTGGTGTGAACCTTCACTTTATCCATCCCCAACATGGCATAGATGTCTCTTTTTGGCTTCCTTTCCACCTTATTTGGCAGCCCTAGTGCCCTTTCCACCAACTCGGGGGTTAGCTCGATCTGCATCTATCTGGTAGCTTCCTTGTCATGCATCGTGACGGTGCCCCTATTTCTGTTGAAGGTATGTAAGAAATCACCGTACATGATGTAATCTATCCTCCGGCTCACTGCGTCTAGGTACTTCTATAGGTGGCACTGCTCTATGATTTGACGTACCGCCGGTTCTTTGATGTCTACGTCTTCAAGGTTGAAGACGTGGCGGAACTTTAACTGGTTGAAAGCTCTTGTTTCTACCGTGAGGCCGTACTTTACTTGTTCCTCCTCCGAGAAGGGAAGCTTGCCTGCTTTGTCCTGGCTTGCCATGGTCGCTACTTGTACATTTAGCCATTTCCATTTTTAGTACTTTTTGGCAACTAATTTGCTGGAAGAACAAAAGCATAGCAGATTTTATTGAACATAGCCTTAACTTTGCTTTTCAGAATTCTATCACCACCTTTTACTTTTGCATCTCAAAATGGAACCGAAATGTGGGAGCTTATTGTTCAAGCCATTAGTGCTTGGCTCCCACCTTTTACTTTTGAACCCACGGACCGCTTATTGTTCAAGCGTTCCAAGCCGAGCACTAATGGCTACCTCTCACACAGCCGACACGCCATCCATATCTACAGGTGTAGTGAGCTTACCTCTATGTCGTTCGAGTTACCTCCTCTCCCGCGCACTCCAGTAGCTCCACGATCCAAGTGCAAGCTTCAAGCAAGCTCCATCCTCAAGCTCCACGCTCCAAGCTCCATTGCCACGAGCAAGAGAAGAGAAGAGAAGAGAAGAGAAGAGAAGAAGAGAAGAGAAGAAGAGAGGAGAAGATGGAGAGCTTCTCCTACAAGATCCCTCACTCTCACACACTCACTCCCTCACACTCTCACACTCCCTCTCTCAAGCACAAGCTCAAGCAAGCAAGAAGAAGAAGAAGAGGAGAGCTACTTTTGGCCACACACAAGAATGAGCTTCTCATTCACTTTTCAACTTTATATACAAAACCCTAAATCCCTTTTGGGCGGTCATCCCCTTTTTCTCTTTTTTACATGGCCGGTCCGGGCCCTTTTTCCCATTGTCCTTCTATCTCCCTAGCTTCCTTTCCACCGCTTGTATACATTTACAAATTGCATAGGTGAGAGCCCGGCGCTCTTTTACAAAAGTTTTGACTTGCGCTTTTTCTTGTGCGTCTTTCTCCTTTATTTAGGACTCTTCTCCTTGTGCGTCTTTGTCTTCCGTTTCTCTTTGCCTTGGCCTTTGTCTTTGTCTTCTGCTTTAGCTTTTTCGAATTTTCCACCTTCGTTCGTTTGAGGGTTAACATTACCCCCTCCTAGACGAGTGCCAGTCCCATGGCACTCGTTATCGTAGGTAGCAGGCTGTAGCATGTACCGAAGACGTGGGTGACAAGGATGCCTGTGGTTTCCGTGGAGGAGTGTTGGTGGTGGTGTGGCAGAAGGTCTTGGGGGCCTGTTGGTGGCCAAGGTGGCTAGTGGAAGGTTGTTGGAGTTGGTGGTAGGGCTATTCTATGTTGGGGATTGCATTGATGGCTAGCACAAGTGTTGGTTTGTTGGGGATTCTACACATGATGATTCTTTGCGGGCTTGTCGGATGGTAAGGGATAAGCATTCAGAGTTGGGTGTTGATGAAGAGCGAACGACACTTTCGTTGGAGTCTTCAACACCTGCAATTGAAAAACCTCTCATGTGGTCTCTCCCTAAGGGGTAGTGCTAGCCTTCTTATCGTGGACAATACATATTTTGATTAGTTTGGGAGACAGGTCGAACTCTAAGCAAGCTTGGAGTATTGTCCTGCACTTGAGGACCCAAACCGTGTATAGGTTATAGTGTGAATATTAAGTGAGTACACATGTATATTTAGGTATTACTTAGTTAGAAGACTATCGGCCTAGTTCCTTGTATAGCAATGGGTCAGTGAAGCAAGGGCTTAGTTGATGGAAATTTTTTTCGATGAAGACGGGGAGTACACTTGAAGATTGCTTGAGACATCATTATGGTCTTGTCAAGGCAATGTAGCACAATTAAGCTATGTGATGTCTTAGATTTTGGTAGCTAGTGGCTACTCGTAGTGCTTGAAAAGTATGGTGTACTTTTCCATTGTCTTTCATGCCTTGCTTACCACTGTTGATTGTAATGGCATTGAGATGGAGTGCAAAAGAATTGTGCAAGTGGTTCAGGGTGACAGGTCTAACCATAGGCGAGGCGAGCTCTCAGGTATATCCTACCCTTAATGTGCCCTGAACAATTGTGGGGGATGTACAAAGGGCTAGGGGATTAGGGACAGAGCCAGCCAACCAAGGTCACTGGACGTACCGAATTTGAGGACCCCTAGGTGCGGTGCTGTGATCGTGTGTGCTTTTTTTCTTTTTTCTTTTTTTTTCTTTTTTTTCTTTATTTCTTTCTTTTTTTTGTGGAAAAAATAAATACAATCAATGCCATACATTGAGGCTGTTAGCCTTTCATTTGGATTGAGAAATGTTGGGATCCAAAGGTTATGAAGAATGGATATTACAGAGATGATTGTGTCACCAGCCTTGATGCTAGAGGAACTGTTGTTGAGATGAAGAGATACACTTGAGATTTTGCAAACCTCTTGTAATATGTGAGACATCGAACAATTGAAGTAGCACTTGGAGTGAGCCATGCATGGACAAGGGCATAGCATCTTGTGAATTGAATCCTGGATGATAAAGAGACTTTCGCCCTTGTTGCAAGCGTGGCTCCTGCCCCTGAACATAGAGTTTGGCCAAGAAGGAGGAGGTAATTGATGATTATGCTTTGGTTATGCTCAGTTGCAATATGTGCTTTCTGCAGAGGTGTCCTTGGGTTCTCACCAAGTGGCGTTTCCGTCATGGCTTTTGTTTCTTGGTATTCCTATCACTTCCTCCATAATGGTTCTTTGTGGGGTTGGTGGTCTTGTGGTGACTTGGATATTAAACGCTTCTAGACATTGACTTGCGTCATTCTGCATTCACTTAGAAAGGTGTGAGAGTACATGCAAGTCACATGCTTCAACCATAATGAAAATGTCCAGCTAAACAAGACATCACCAACGTGAATCCCTTAGTTTTGACTTGATGCGTATCACCTGCACTTGGTCATCATTGCTCATGGGGTGTGTTGGCCTTTACTTCTTTTGGTATTATTTACACAGTCACAAAACACATTGTTCATGAAACCATGTCACTGCGTGAGGATAAAAACCAATTGTAGAACTCAGGATTGTACTGGAGCGTGGCACACGCATCCAACACTCGTGGCAACTTATTTAGTACCAATAGATATTTTGCCACATCAAGCAGCATGGAACCTTGTCCGAGTCTACTGGCAACATGTAAATCCTCCTCAGTGAGAACCTTATCAATCAAAGGGCTCTCTAAGCTAGTTCCAGCTAAGTCCGTACCGCGAATGTCAGTCAGTACTCGAAGGGAAGTTGGTGCCACATAGGCTGGGTCCCTTTGAGACCGCCATTTGGCCAATCGCTCCTCTGAGATTGTCATGATCTAGGCTCCTAGTTCGGCCATTGCAACGCGGTTTTCACACCAACACTGTGTTGAGATATCGAGCTCCACTCGTGATATGCTAGGGTGACCGTTGTGTATTTATGTCACCGACTTGTCAGTTGCAGACGCGATTGGTACACCGCCCATGAATAATAGCTAGATGATAGCTATCCTTATCTACTCTAGTTTGTGGCTCAGTTAGTATGCCACCTTAGTTAGTTGAGTTTGGTTTGAGACCCATATATAGGGTTCTTCTATTTCTTTGTACTTGAGTTCTTTTGGCTTACACAACTAAGAAGAGGAAAACTGTTTTCAGCCTCCACCCTTGTGTGTCTTCCCCCATTGTGCAAGCAAGAAAGCTTCAAGCGAGACTCCTTCCTTCTCTCCCACAATCTTGACATGGTATCAGAGCCTTGTTCGTGGTAAGGAGCTCAAGAAAGCAAGCCAAGCTCGCGGTGTTCTGGTAAGAGGAGTAGTGTTGCTTTCATTTTCTGTTTTGGGAGCAGATCTCTGCAGGTAGCACAGCCGGAAAGTGCAGGAGTGCATTGTCTCAGGTTGAGACGCCCTTCGCGGTGAAGCAAGAGGGAAATATATACTGCGGGCCTAAAGCCCTCGCTGACCTTGTTTTTTTGATTTGAGGCCATTTCGGGGCCTGTTTTGGAGGCAGAAGTTTTCTGCACGCACTCAGGAAAAGGCCCAGTTTTATGCTGTGTAGCCACTGTTCTTCAGGTCGGTGAAAAGTTACTGTAGAAATTGCATCGTATGCTTGTGCGCAGAGACATTGGGAGTTACAGAATCATCCCTGTTGCTTGTTGATGCAAAATCGTCACTAGGAAGTGATTGTGTGGTCAAATACCACTTTCGCCAGTTTTGCAGATTTGCCCTTGTGAGGGTGAAGCTGTGTTTTTTGCAGTGATAGAATTTTTTGTAGTGTTCTGTAATGGCGTCTGATTCTCTTTCACAAATTGTAACTAAAAATCTTGACAAGAACAACTTCCAAGCATGGAAGTTTAGAATGACGAATTTCCTTATGGGAAAAGGATATTGGGAATTTGTTGCAGGAAATGAAGAAGAACCAATTCTTCCTGATGTTCCCAGTCAACAGCAAATGCAGGCATTCAAAGCATGGCATGAGAGAGCCAGGAAAGTTATGTACTGGCTGTCTATCAGTATTTCAGACTCTATGATTGTGCATATTCAGGATGCAAGTACGCCAAAGGAGGCATGGGATACTTTGTAAAAAATGTATAGCACAAATACACAAGCCAGGAAAATGCAGCTCAAGCAAGAGTTGCATAATGTGCAAAGAGAAAGTATGAGCATCAATGACTACCACATGAAGGTGAAGAAGATTGCAGATGCACTTGCTTCCATTGGGTCGCTAGTGGAAGATGATGATTTAGTTTCCGTGACCTTGAATGGTCTAGGAAAGGATTATGCACAGTTTCGGACATCCATTTCAGTTCGTGAAAGATTTTCTGATTTTGAGGAGCTGATTGCTCTTCTAATTTCTGAGGAGCAGAGAAATGGTGGTGCATCCTCTTCAGGAGGAACTTCAAAATAAGCTGTCTTCTACTCAAATGCTGGAAGAGGTAGAGGCAGAGGTAGAGGAGGCCGATTTGGAGGCCATGGTAGAAATCAGAATATGCAGCAAACTCAAGAAAACCAGTCCTATGGAGGAGGACGTGGTAACTCAAGAGGCAGGGGGAGCCAAAGAGGTCGTGGTGGATGGCAAAGAGGCCAAAATGCAAACAGTAATGTTGAATGCTACTACTGTGGTAAAATGGGTCATATGGCTAAAGACTGCTATAAAAAGCAGAATGATATCATGAATGGGAAATTGCAACAAGGGAATTATGCATCTTCTAGTAGACAAGGTGATGACAGAAATGAGCACTTGTTTATGGTGCAGCACATGAACAATTCTGTGACAAGTGCAGAAGAAAGCAATGATGTATGGTATGTTGACTCAGGTGCATCAAACCACATGACAGGTCATGCAGAATGGATGGAGGATGCAAGAAAAATGGAAAAACCAGGATTTGTGGAGACTGGTGATGATACTGCACATCCTATTGTGCAGATTGGAAAAATTCCTTTGTCTATGCAGGATGGGAAAAAGAAATACCTGTCCGATGTATTTCATGTCCCGAATATCACCAAGAATCTGGTTTCTGTTGGTCAAATGGTTGAGCAGGGCTTGCAGGTCAGATTTAATCCTCATGGATACTTTGTTGAGGATATGAAAAATAAAGGTTGCTTGATAGCAAAAGGAAAGAAGAAGGGCAGAATGTTTACATTGGATGCAGACATGTCTGAATTGAGTGCAGTAATGTTTGCACATGGGACCGGTGTAGTTGCAGATATTGATATCTGGCATAAACGCATTGGTCATGTTAATGTACAGTGACTTAAATCAATGCAGGCCCAAAATATTGTTGTAGGATTGCCCAAATTCAAGGTTGTAGAAATGCATAAGGTATGTGAAGCCTGTCAGTTTGGAAAACAGGCAAGAAAACCATTTCCTAGACATGTTCAAGAGAGTAAGAAGCCATTGGAATTAATCCACTCTGATGTGTGGACAACTAAAGCTGCATCTCTTGGAGGCTGTCATTATTTTGTCAGTTTTATTGATGACTATAGTAGAAAAGTTTGGGTGTATTTTATGAAAAAGAAAAGTGAAGTTTTTGGGCATTTCAAAACTCTTAAAGCGATGGTTGAAAAAGAAACAGGCCTGCAGATAAAATGCCTAAGGTCAGATGGAGGGGGAGAGTACCTCTCAAATGAGTTTGCAAGGTTCCTGCAGGAGCATGGCATAAAGCAGCAATATTCATGTAGTCATACCCCACAACAAAATGGAATTGCAGAAAGGAAAAACAGGCATATTGGAGAGGTATCTCGTGCCATGCTCAATGAAAAAGACTTGCCAGATTTTTATTGGGCTGAAGCAGTTGCTACAGCAGTCTACATAATGAACAGGACTCCCACTGGAGCAATACATGGAATGACTCCAGAGGAGAGGTATACTCGTAGGAAACCAGATATTTCTCATTTGAAAATTTTTGGTTGCATTGCCTATGTACATGTGCCAGATGAGTTGAGATCCAAGTTGGATCCAAAAGCTGAGAAGTGCATCTTTATTGGTTACTCTCTGCAGCAAAAAGGGTATAGATGCTATAACCCTTCTACTCGTAAGTTTACAGTGAGCAGAGATGTTGTTTTTGATGAGATGAGTAGCTGGTATAAACCAGTAAATGTGATTGATGATGTAGATGCACAAAATTCACAACAGCAGTCACAAAATATTAGTGGACCTGGAACGTCCTCTAGTAGTGGTTCACATTCTTCGCCATGGACAAGCAGATTGAGATCAGGAGAATCTTCTCAAAGTAATGCAGATAGTGGTATGCAGGTATCACAAAAAGGAAAAGAGAAGGTTGATCAGCCCATGTTTGATGTGAATGCAGGTCACTCTTATGTGGATGGTGAATCCAGTGGCTCAGAATAGAGCATTGATGATGAGTTGGGTATTCCTTCTATTGTTACACCTGGAGTAAGGAAGACCAGGGATGATTTGAGAGCACCTGGGAGTGAATCTACTTTGCGTAGGTCTATAAGAGCTAGGTATCCTGTGGATAGGCTGAAATATGATGGATTTACAGCCATTCACTATGCATATATGGTTAAAGTGATACAGGAACCAGAACCCACTTCTTTTGAGGAAGCCATGGGAAAAGAAAAATGGGAGAAAGCCATGGATGAAGAAATGGATGCCTTGGAAGCAAATGCTACATGGGAATTGGTACCTTTGCCTAAAGGTAAAAATGCAATTGGCTGTAAGTGGGTTTATAAGGTGAAGCACAATGCAGATGGTTTTGTGAATAGATACAAGGCAAGATTAGTAGTCAAGGGGTATGCACAAACATATGGCATTGACTATGAAGAAACATTCAGTCCGGTTGCAAGGATGGCAACCGTAAGAGCAGTCATTGCTATGGCTGCATCAAAGGGATGGTCTTTACATCAGATGGATGTAAAGAATGCCTTCTTGCATGGTGATTTGCAAGAAGAGGTCTATATGGAGCAGCCACCAGGTTATGTGCATGCTGTTCATCCTGAGTTTGTTTGTAGGTTGAAGAAAGCCTTGTATGGCTTGAAGCAAGCACCTAGAGCATGGTCTGACAAGATAGAACAGTATCTTGTCACTATTGGCTTCCAGATTTCCAAGGCAGATTTCTCACTTTATGTGAGAAAAACAGAGAAAGATATTATGCTACTTGTCATTTATGTTGATGATTTGATTATGACAGGTGACAGTGATGAAGATATCCTTCATGTGAAAATGCTATTGAAGCAAAAGTTTGAGATGAAGGATTTGGGAGAGTTGCGTTATTTCTTGGGCATTGAGGTGATTAGATCACCAAGTGGGATACAGCTCTTGCAGAGGCAGTATGGATTGGACATGCTGTCCAAATATGGGATGACAGGCTGTAAGCCTATTTCAGTTCCTTTGGAGCAGAATGTGAAGCTGAGCACAGATGCAGGTGAGCTTCTAGAAGACCCTACTATGTACAGATGCATAGTAGGAAGTTTGATTTATATGACTATTACCAGGCCAAATTTGAGCTATGCTGTTGGATTGGTAAGTCAGTTTATGCAGGCTCCAAGGAAACCACATTTGGATACGGCTAGACGCATACTCAGGTATGTGAAGTCCACATTGCAGTATGGACTATTTTATGAGACTGGGGTTCAGATACAGTTGCATGGATACACTGATGCTGATTGGGCTGGTAGTATTTCTGATAGACGATCTACCAGTGGATATGTGTTCTCTTTTGGGAGTGCTACAGTCACTTGGAGCAGCAAGAAACAGCCTACAGTTGCCTTGTCGAGCACAGAGGCTGAGTACAGGGGTGCAGCAATGGCTGCATGTGAGGTAGCTTGGTTGCATAAGCTACTTTATGATATGCATCAGTCTACAGATGGACCAGTTGTCATTTATTGTGACAACATGAGTAGTATACACTTGGCCAATAACCCAGTCTATCATGCTAGAACAAAGCACATTGAGGTGCATTATCACTATGTGCAAGAGAGGGTTTTACTAGGTCTTATTGATCTAGTTTATGTCAGCACAGAGGATCAGGTAGCTGACATATTCACGAATGCATTGGGCGCAGAGAAGCTGCGCAAGTTTAGAGACCTGCTTGGTGTGCAGGAATTGGGATTGAGCTCGAGGGGGAGTGTTGAGATATCGAGCTCCACTCGTGATACGCCAGGGTGACCGTTGTGTATTTATGTCACCGACTTGTCAGTTGCAGACGCGGTTGGTACACTGCCCATGAATAATAGCTACATGATAGCTATCCTTATCTACTCTAGTTCGTGGCTTAGTTAGTATGCCACCTTAGTTAGTTGAGTTTGGTTTGAGACCCATATATAGGGTTCTTCTATTTCTTTATACTTGAGTTCTTTTGGCTTACACAACTAAGAAGAGGAAAACTGTTTTCAGCCTCCACCCTTGTGTGTCTTCCCCCATTGTGCAAGCAAGAAAGCTTCAAGCGAGACTCCTTCCTTCTCTCCCACAATCTTGACACACTGTTCAAATTGACTTTAGCCCTCTGAGAATTGCTTTAGTTGCTCTAGGTATACGAGATTCGATTGGCAGAGCACTTCATTGAACGTGACGGTTAAGAGCAGTTTGTCAGCTTCCTCGCCTGAGATGAGTTGCAAGCATTCATGTAGGAGCATGCTATAGTGCTCATCAAGGTGTTCTTGCTCTTCCCAAGATAAAGGGAAGGGCAAGTAATCTCCAGGCTGCTCCTTGGGGATTGTGCCCACGTCTGCAAGGACGTAAACTCGTGCGAACACCTTGAGCTTAGCATCCAACTCAGCTAAGCATTCTACAATACTTCTATGTTCAACGAGGGCTTGCTCGGTTGCCATCTCATGCAAGGTTCTAGGAGTTTGCCTGGGTTTTAGTGTAGCTGGGGGTTCAGGCCTATATGAGCAAGATTGGTCAACACTAGGATTGCTCATGCTCTTGGGGTTTCCATGTTTCTCTAGAGGCTTCATTATTGCGTTATGGTTCTCCTTGGATGTGACTGGTGTGAGTTCATCACCTTGTTGTGACAGTGTTGTATCCACTCTTGATTTGTCATTGCGAGTTCTATTGTCAGTGGACAGAGTGTTGCAAGCAGCCATTGATGGTAACGACTGCTTTGATTTTTCAGAGCACACGAATGTGTCTGAGGTTTCACCACTATTAGGAGAGGCATCAGTGGGCTCATTGGTGGTGGATGGACTTGATACTTTATTCATCAGCTTTCTAGCACTCTTCGTCCCAATGTTCTTGGGGTCCACAACCACCTACAATTGTCGTTATTTTTGCTGTTTTCTCCTCTTTTTCTTGGTCAATGAAGGTGCATCTCTCAACGACTCAGGACCCTGGACTAGGTCAACCGTTGATGTGCTTGGTTGGGCCTCAGCATTCCATTTCTCTAGTGTGTCCTTATGGGACATGGCCGTGGCCTGCTGAATAGCCTTGCTAGGTTGTGAGAGCACAACTACCTCCCTTTTCGGAGAGTCTAGATCTTCAACCAACTCCCTTGTGTTTAACTCCTCTAGCCTAGGCTTTAGGCACTTTGAAAGTGCTGGAGTTGTTGAGGAAGTTGGTTGTGACACCTCCTCCATAGGTAAACTTCTAAGGACACGTTCCACAAGGGGCATTGTCACAGCCAAAGATTGTGACTGCTATGGTCCCCGATTGGAAGTAGTGGTGGCTAGTTCAGTGGACTGACTACCATTGGTAGACTATGGTGCCAAGTCCTTGGGCAGATCAGAAGTGGCCATGTCTTTTGTTGCCCTTTGAGCACTCGTTTGTGTAGATCGAGCATGAGTTGATCTGGTCACATTGGGTTGCACAAGCATATCCTTGGGCCGAGGGCTGTGGCCAGTGTCATGTTTCTCCTCTTAGATATTTGGAAGCCTCGATGGAGATAGAGATTGGGAGTGAGCAGCCGCCATTGATGACTACTGTTGTGCTTACTGTGTCCGTTTGGAAAAAGAGGATGTAGGAGATCTAGGACTCTTAGGTGGACTTGGCACTGGCTGAATGATTTGCTCGAGGCTATTAGACGATTGTGCCATTTGCTTTGTTGAGCAATCAGCCTTGCCTTGAGCAATATTGTGCCTATGATGCTCGTTCTTCCCTTGGAAAATCAAAGGCTCTTTGGGCACCAATGATTTTTATGCATGCTCAATGGCTACATATGACATCTGTCTATTTAGCATGCTAGACTGAGGCTCTTTCTTTCAAACAATCATGTCTGGTTTCTTGCCTCGAGACCTAGATTTTCTCTTAGATTTCCTCCTGGGCTTCATTTCTTTTGATGCACTCTGGCCTTCAGCTGATAGAGGTGGTTTAGCAGGGGATTTTGGTACCCAAATCCATCGGTTACCTACGTAGTACCCTTGAGCACATAGCAACGCTTTGGATATCCATTGCGGCGTTGTGCTGACCCTCCATCGATGCCTGCGTCTATAAGGCTTGGGCTTCTTTTGGGGTCTTCTACAATATTTGTAAGTCCAAAGCCCATCCTTGGCATTGTCTCTTGACCTTCTTGTTTCAGGCTTGGCCTCACTCACTAGTTCTCGTTGTTCGACCTGTGCTTGTATCAGTTTTTCCAACAAGTCCTTGCTCTCGTTAGTAGGCTTGACTATTATGTCAGCACCTTCGTTGCCTTTCCCTTGAGGTTTGATGAGGTCACCCTTGCTAAAGGTTATGACTATCCTCACACCCGGTAGTGTCAGGTGTATCCTCTATGCTACATAGTCGGCCTCACACTTGGTCGCCCTTTTGAAGGGTCTTCCTAGGAGGGTTTCTTTCCTGCAGCTAGCACTTTTTGGAGGAACATGAAATAGGATAGGAAAGCTTTCCGTTTCCATTGTCGCAATAAGAATTTTGCACTTTCCTATGAGTGCTTGTGGGTGTCCCCCATAAGGGCTAAGAGTTGCACTAGTCGGTGTGAGCTCTGGTTGGCCTAGTAGGGTCCATGATTCATAGGTCAAGATATTAAAATCTGCTCCTTCATCAATGAGAGCATCGGTAGTATGCTCTCGTTTCGCGGTGAGTTTGACCCTAAGATAAGCAGGTGGTACTATGTCTTCATCTTCCGGGTCCTGGCTTGTAAATTTAAGCCTTTTGAAAAATGCCCTTGAGTTCTCAACTACACGACCAGATGTGGATTCTCCACTGATGTCTTGGGTCGTCTGTGCAGTGTTGCTCAAGGTACATTTCTCGTCAGGACTATCATATCTAGTCATTCTTGCTATTGTAGCTTGATGTTGTTGCTTTCCGCTTTGACTAGATGCAGCCCAAATACAACACGTATGTGTTTTTGCAGTGTGGCCTTTTTGCCCTTGTTGGCTAGATGGGCCCATGGAGGTTCTATTTTCTCTGTTTGTCTCTATTTGGGTACGGGCTTTTGGTTGCTCTTTTGCAAGTGAGAATCCATGCTCGTGTAGAGCCATTACTACACTAGGGTCTGTTTTGGAGAACCTGCCATGGCACACGTTTTCTCTCCAACCTACTTGGGGGAGGTGCGGAGGGGGCAGAGTCCCCTCTGCGGGGGTCCGGGGGGGGCAATCCCCCCGGCCCATAGGGCCATTACGGTAAACGCCATACGCAATTTGGAGGACCATTTATAGCTGAAATTTGAACCACGTGCTCTAAATTTTAGCCTAGTGATGGATCTGTGATGTGCCTTTGGGGTCAATCTCGGGGTTTAGATGTGTCAAAATTTGTGTTCTAGATACCTGTCCGATTTTGACAGTTTTCTATCTGATTCTCAGATGTCCGATTTTCAGGAGTCCGATTATCAGAATCGGATGTCCGATTTTGGGTTGATCCGATCAGACCAATGGTCCGATTTTGATTACGTCCGATTTTGGGAGTCGGATCGAAAAAGTGGTCCAATTCTGGGAATCGGATCGGACAGGGTGGTCCAATTCTGGGATGGTTCGATTCTGGTGGTCCGATTCTGGGGATCGGATCAGACAGGGTGGGCTGATTGCCTTGATCGGACAAACGTCCGATCGGACAAGATGGTCCGAGTGGTCCAATTTCCAAAATCGGACGGGTTGGTCCGAGTGGTCCGATCGGACAGGATGGTCCGATCGGACGAACGTTCGATTATGGGTGATCTGATTCTGGTGGTTTGATTTTGGTTGGTTCGATTCTGGGACTCGGACAGCTTGGTCCGACGATGCAGCCGACGGCTCGCGAGTTGCATGCGATGCCTCTAGGCTGACATCTACTACACGGAATCGTCCAGCGCCTTCCAAATAGGTACAAAACACTACAAGGAAATACCAGACATGCTTGGAATCACTATGGTGCTCAAATCAAACGGCACTCCAAGGATCTGTGCCCCTATTTCCTTGTTTTAGCCTGTTATACAGCAATAAAAAACCCTATTGTTTGCTTTCTTTTTCTTTGTTTTTTCCTATCCTAAATGCATACAAATCACAAAGTAAATACCTACACTACTCCATCTCACAATATAAATCTCAAAAAAGCAAAAAACCTACTTGCCAAGGAGATCGAATACCATCTTCAACCCCCCTCACTTCCTACCTATCTCAAGCACCGGTTCGGGGGAAAAAACCCTTGCTTTGATGCTCGACTCGAAGAGCGCAAGTGCTCAAGGCTTGAATCCATTGGTCCCGGTAAAACGGAACCAAAATGTGGGAGCCTTCACTCAACTGCCAAGACCCACAGACCACTTATTGTTCAAGCGTTCCAAGCGAGCTCTAATGGCTATCTCTCACCTAGCCGACGCGCCGTCAAACCTACAAGTGTTGTGAGCTTACCTTGATGCTCAATCGAGTACCCTCCTCTCTCTTGCACTTCGGTAGCTCCACGATCCTTGATGCTAGCTCAAGCATCCTCAAGCCTCCTCCATCTCCAAGCTCCATCCTCCATAGCCGCGCGTGCAAGAGAAGAAGAGAGAAGAGAAGAGAAAAAGAGAAGAGGAGATGGTGAAGAGCTTCACCCTCTTGATCTCTCACTCTCACACACACTCACTCCCTCACACTCTCACACTCCCTCTCTCAAGAGCACACACAAGCAAGGAGGAGAGAAGAAGAGAGGAATAAGAAGACTCTTTTTGCCACACACCAAAGAATGAGCTTCTCATTCTCTTTTTTCAACTTTATATACAAAGCCCTAAATCCTTTTTGGGCAGTCATTCCTCTTTTACATGGCCGGCCGTAGCCTAGGCCCTTTTTCCCATTTCCCACCATTCTAATTTACCCTATTCCCAACTAATGCCTATACTTTGCACAGGAGCGAGCCTGGCACTCTTTTACACAGATTCGAGGGTGCTTCCGCATTTTAATGGTGCGCCTTTTTCCTCTTTCGTTGCCTTGGCCCGACATCGACGCTTCTTGCGGGTTGTGTCCGATCATTTGAATTTTTTAGGGATTGGTTGCCAGTCAAGGCGCCTTTTTCTGTTTTTATCTTTTTCTGCTTTTATCCTTCGCCTTTTTGCTATTTTCTCTTCTTTCCATTTTCCACTCCTTTGTGCTGCCGAACCATGGTCGAAAACACGATAACACCTTCATTGTCACATCCATCATTATGTTTACGGATGAGCCTCCATCAATTAATGCATCAGAAATAAAGCATCTTTCTATCCATACACTAATCTCTGGGGTTCCAAGATCTAGGAAGGCGTTAGCCATATCTACTTCCTTTATTAGAGGCTCCAGGGCCTTATTGCTCTTGGTCGTTGTTGAAGGACCAATCCTTAGTCCACATCTTCTTGTCAAGATGCTTTTGAATTTCTTTCGACAGCTAGGAGATAGCATCAACAGTTGAAATGCTAGATTTGGTTTAAAAGTGTCTAGGTCTTTGACCAAGTCATAATATTTGATAGAAGCCACAACCTTCTCCAATCTGCTGGGGAATGGGGCTACACCCATTTTCATCTTTCATTTTTCTTCTAGCAATGGCAGCATCGGCTCTTCCTCTGTTTCTGGAAGTGCTTCTATATTGTCTATCTCTTGGACCTTTGGTCCTGTTTCTGGGATTGCCTCTATGACTCTCTGTTGCACTAGAGTGCTCTGTACTGCACTGTTCTATCTTGTACTGCTCTATCCCTCTGTTGGCAGGTTGAACTTCACAGTCTTGGCATGGGAGTTGTTCTCTTTCTGGACAACTGATTCCTTCTTCTTGGCATGCGTGATAGCGGCAACTTCCAACCCTACCAAATTGGAGGCATGCTCTTGTACCTTCTGTTGGCTATCAGTGGCATTGGCCTTGACAGGGGCTGGACTTGGACAATCCTTTGGAGTGTGGCCTTTGCATCGGCTACATAAGGGCTTCTAATCCACAAATTGTCTAGGGTTTGGACAATTCGGGGAGATATGACCCTTTTTTCCACACCTACAACATTCCACCTCTAATCTTTGACCATCGCCAGATTGTCATTCTCTGGAACTTTGAGAGGGAAACCTCCTTGGACCGAAATTAGGAACTCTCCAGGCTTTGGTCCAATGTCCTATGTTTTCATTTTGGACTCTAGCAAGTTGAATCTTGCATTTTCATCCTTCTGTCTTTGCTCGTGAATCTCTTCCATAGAGCAAATATCCTCTATATGGTTCTTCCTCAAACAGTAGAAACAAAATGATCTAGGAATGGTTGGTTTTCGGGTACATTCAGTGGCTAAATGTCCCGTTTGATGACACTTTTCGCACCATGTATTAGAATGCATCACATCTCTCCTAGCTCCCGCAGGAGTAGATATATTTGCGGTATTCACCTTCAACATCTGTAGGCTGCTCTCTGTAATCACATCCATAAGATCTTTCTTGATACTTGCAACTGAGTTGGATAAGTAGTCCTTCAGATTTTCACCTCCTGAAGTACTTGTAGTAGGGTTTTGTAAAGCTTCTGTAATTACTGCATACACTGGTTGGGTTGATCCAAAGGGTCCTCTGTTCTGGTTCTAATTCAGAGCTCCTGTTGAGACTTGGGATTGTTGATTCCAGTTGGTAGGGTTTCATTATTGTTGAGTCGCCATTAGAGGAACTGTTTGAGGCCACTGTTGTTGTGGTTAAACAATCATTTGAGGCACTATCCTCTGTGGCAACCATAGTGGATTAGGTGCATTATACTGCAGCATTGTTTGCATCTGGGGATAGGGTTAGGGAACTATCCCTGGGACTGCATTTGGTGGGTATACCATTCCTTTCATGGGAGGAGGTAAGACTCCTCTTCCTGGAGTCATTGATAGCCTTGCTTCAACTTCGTCATACAATCTTGCACCTTCCACTGTAGCTTGTAGATTGACTAGTCTTCTCAATTCCATGAACTTGCGAACTTCTAGTTGTAGGCCTCTAAGAAACACTCCTTTCTGGATACCTTCATCCGAATGATGGTTAGTCCATCTCTTCATGATGGATTCCATTCATGAGACATAAGCTTCTACTCTTTCTCTAGAGGACTGATTAGGTTCATAAACTCCTCTCGCATCTACTCTTCAAAACCTTCACGCCTAAATTTAGTGAGGAAGGCCATCGTCCCATGTGCCAAAAGTTCCTGTTGCTTGTATCTCATACCACTGAAACACCGTGCCCTTGAAAGTGGCGGGGAATATCACTAACGAATGCTCAGGGGTTCTGGCATTGTTAGCCACACATGCTACTATAAATTCTGCTACATGAAGATCAGGGTCTTCATTGTACTCTCCCTTAAAAATTGGCAATGGGACTACATTTGCTGGCCTGTCATCAATGTTTCCAGGACGAATCTGGCTAGGAAGGGGACCTTGAGTCGCCATGGGAACTTTGTAAAGAGTGCTTTTAGGGCGTCAAAGGAGGCTTTTGCTCATTCTCAGTCTTGATTCTTGCCTTCTCTCTTCTCATGTACCTCTGGACTCGTTCTAATGCTTGCCTCTTGATTGTTTCATTCCTCAGGGACTTGGCTCCAACTAGTTGTTCAGTACTCAACATAATAGAATCAGAGAGGGACTTCAGTCTCTGAGGGATTCTCTGGCCAACATCCCTTCTACTTCCTTCTTTTCAACATCTCTGAATTCAACTTTCAAACCACTATAGAGGGGGAGATATTCTGTTCTAAAAGTATCAAAACTCATTCTTCTTAGGATCGTTGTTGTGCCATCATTATAATAATGCTAGCTTCTAAGGGTTTCAACAGTGTATGTTGTGAAAAACACTCTATCTACCAACTTCCAGTGAGTTGCTAATTGGACAAACAGAAGATTGTTAGTGCACCAAGCATCCCACGTGTCTTGCTGTTGAGTATCAACGAACAAATTCCAACTTTGTTCCTTCTTGTTTTCGTGAACCTCCACAGACCACGACTCCTGAAGCTTCTTCATAATCTCCCACTTGATGATGTCTGGAAACTTCTCAATGAATACCAAATCTTCCATGGATAGTCGTTCTCTCTGCTTCTACCCTTCAGTTTGTTCCCAAATAATTTTCCACCAAGATGTAAGTTTCTGTTGCTTCAACAAGAAGAGGAAACAGTCCACCGCATAGAGCTTGCATCATGATGGTAATATGTTTCTGCCAATGTGGAATGAAAATCTTGTGGAAAGTGGCTTTGATAATAATAATCTCCAACTCTTCAGTGGAAGAAGGAACTCTGCAAACATCCATTGAATTCTTCTCTTCTTGGCAATGCCATTTCCTTCATTTCCAGCCTCTTCTGATGCTTGTTGATGGCAAGTTTCCCTGGCTGCGCACCAAAAACATGGAGCCCCAAGAGGAACACCAAGGAAAAGGGGATTCTACTGCAAGAAAATCTATCTTGTAACATCAACAAGCTTTTATTTCATTCTTTTGATGACCAAAACAAAGAAAACAACAATTCTTCACGCAGCATCATAGTAGATACCTCTCACGCATTTGATAGAATCACCCATAATCTTCAACATCTTCAAAGAATCCATCAATAGAACAAAGAACCCAAAAGAATACACTATTTTTGAATGGAAATCAATCACATAGTATTAATATTCAATGTCGTCATAGTTTTCTCTCTCAATCTCTCATATGCAGATACACTGTTTTGATAGAATTGGCTATCTCTGACTCTCTCTGTGTCTTTCTCTATCAATAATACATCATCTCCTCACTACAATACTAAAAAAAATGACTCTCAATAATCCTTATTAGGTTGTGGATACACCTCCCAAGAGGTATGTCTATGTCGAAGAGGCACGAGAGCCACTACAATAACCCTTCATATCTTGCTTCTGTCTCTGTCACTCCAGTCTTCTCTTCAATCTTCAGCAACTGCTTCTTCCATTTGTTTTAGCTCTTTTGAACTTAGATTCATACTTTCCAAAAGTTAGAAAAAAAAATCCCAAAGTCAAACATACATTCCACAGAACACTCACAGAATATCTACAGAACATAACAGAACAAGAACAGAGAGCAGAGACAGAACAGAGACAGAGGCTCTACAGAAGATTTACAGAGGGTTACAGAAGGTCATCAGAAAACAACAAATCCTCATAACTCATACTAAAACTATTCCAAACTATAAAAAACTATTCAATAAGCTTTCAAAAGATTTCAACCTTCATCAATCATCAATCCATGCTTCATACAGAAGAAAAGCAGAACAAAACAGAAGCTATACAGAAGGTATTAGAACCTCAACAGAACCTATTAGAACATCACAGAGCTTCATATTTCAGCTAAAAATCATCATGAACTTCCAAAACATAATCAATATCATCCAAAACATTCTCAAAAACTTCCATTAACAACCATATATCACTCTAAATCCATAAAAAATCAACCATTCAAACCTCAAAAACAACAAAAATAAATCAAAAATTCAGTCTTTTTGCACTCTCAACAATGTCAACAAATAATACTTTTTGCCGAGAATCCTCCGCACCCAATTTCTTTTGAAGCATGAAATCAGCAATCTCACAATGCATCGCCATAGAATGGACCTATAAGACATATGAAAACCCTTGACTGTTAGCATTTAGCAATACCGAAAGTTCTTCCATGGTATCTAAGCATGAAAGGCCATCATAGAGACCATCTATCCAGTCTTCTTCCTACAAAACACTTGCAATCATCAATTCTTTTTCTTTTCTTTTTACATAATTCTTGGAAGCTCTAGGTATATAAGAAATATATGGCTGAAAACACAAAGTACTTTCAATGGATACACCATAAACACATCAGGAAAAATTGTCGTTGCCAAGAGGCGAGAGCTTTCCATGACTTGTACCACCATCGTCTCGCAAGACAATGGTACTTAGCAAAAATCTGGCTCTCCTACTGGAAGAGGGAAATCCCTCAAAGAATCCTTATTTCTCTGATGATTGATGCAAACAGTTGTGAACTGGACAACTCTCTTCCCATCCTTGCTTCGGATCCGTGCATAGGCAGACCCATCATCCAAAACCTTAGTCTCCATCGGAGACTCAGCAATAAATGGTTTCCCCAAAATAATAGGATAAGAACAAGAGTCTTGTACAAAGAAATGATAAGAATCACCCATATCTCCAATAGAAATATTCAAATTTGGACAAGCAGCATACAAATCTCATGCAGTGTTATTGGCCGCATGCATACGCCATCCATGATCCACATCAACTAGCCATCTACTAGTATCATATAAACCTCACACAATTACATTAATCTTGGAACCATGATCCAAAAGAGAAACACAAGGAGTCTCACTCTTACCAAGCTTGACGATAGTTTCTATAGTCGCACGAGCCCAGTGACTTTGAGAAAAATGGCTACGAGGCACCAATCTAAGCGCATCTTTGCTCTCATCATACTATATGAGTTGAAGTAAAGGATGAAGAGACTTCTTGGACTGCATATATAGAGCTCTATCACTAGACTCCTCAATGGTCTCTTCTTCAGAATCAATCTCCTCAATCTGCAATCCATAGAGAATAGCCTTGGCAACAACTAAAGCCTCTCGATAGATCATATCCTACATTGCCTCTTCAATAATTTGTCATTTTCTTTTTCTGATGTCAATAATAACATCATGAAACTGTCTTTTTGCAATCCCCAAGACTTCTCCAAGTGTAAATTCAATTTAGCAATTAAAAATTTGATCCTCAACTACCTTTTTCAAGTTTATGGATGTCTTGATGTCGGATAGCAGCTTGAATACAGATTTCTTTTTCGGCTTCAAATCCTTTGTCTTGGGGGACATTTTGGTCTTCTTGTACTTTTGGCTTCTGCACATTGACTATACTCTGCTTTGAAGAAGAAGGCTGAAGAACTGGCTCACTCCTCCTAGTTGGCTTCTTCGATCCTTCAGGTTGATCATTATCTCTTTTGTGCTTTTCTTCAACAAGTGCTTCAAATCCTTGAGATTTTACAATATAAGCATAGATAGAGAAGACATCTATGTGATCATTCCATCCAGTCCCTTTTCTAATTGCATCTCCTATGAATGAAAGTTTAGATGATAAAGCTTTACCTTTCTTTTCAACATGCAGCGCCGCATAGGACCATAAAGGAGACTTATCTTTCGGCAACTGCTCCAATTGAAGACCATAGGCAGCAGCTTCTCTTGCCACCTCTTGCTTCACATAAGAAGAACATAGGAGAGATTCCTCCAATAATTTCTTCATACCTCCTTTGCCGTAATTTTTATTAAGCGATTGCTATGTATCTCCGAAACATATAATCATGTCCTTCCATACCACCAACTTTAGTCTTTTCACCTCTTTAAAGTCTTGACAGTCCTTACACTCATGGTCTGGACTATCGCACCATATGCAATGGCGAACATGATCATTTCTGGAAGAATTCATAGGAGTAGAAGAGGATGAGGCAGAAATTGGAGCTGGGTTAAGTGGTTGTTGATCTTTTCTAGTCATCTTTATTTGAAGATCTTTCAATTTCTTTGAAATTTCTTTCACCATGTCTTCAACACTCGATTTGGCACATGGTTTGATAGCCATAGTGGGAATAGGCATAGGCATAGGCATAGAAGTAGGCATAGACATGGGATGAGAAGTAGAAGAATAAGTGGAAGGAGCAAAAGGATAAGTGGAGGTAGGAGAAGACATCACTAGAGGTGTTTGCATACCATTCTGTAAGCGAGCCTTCCATCTTCGCCTCTTCGTCAATATGAAAACCGCATCAATAGCATCTTGCCAATCCGTCTTCAATCCCATAGGCTACGTACGGTCTTCAAGAAGCTCTCCCAACTCGTCTTGAAGTGCATGATCAATCACTTACAAGAATAACTCCACTTTCTCCAAGTTTAGGGATCTTTGCTCAAGTGCATCCAACTAGTTGTAAAGTTCTTCAAACTCACGCAATAACTCAGAAGCAACAAGTCCTTTGTTAGTTTGATAGACCCACCCTCTAAATGTCTTCCAATTAGCAATACCATAATCCTCCAAAAAATATTCATCTTTGAGCGCCTTCTTGAAGACATTCCAATTTGAATCTTGCACAAATAAATGAGTCACTCTAACCTGCAAAGTAGGCATGACAAGTTGTAGGAAATAATTGCTCCAGTTGGTAAGAACTCCAAAAAAGTGCATATGTCTTTCAAAAGTTTTAAGATAAGCAGAGACATTCCGGCCATCAAATAATTTAGGCTCACTTACCATAGCCTCGATTGCTTTGGTTTCTCCATGTGTATGCTCTTGTTCTTGATGTAGCATTTGTTGTTGATCCAATTGTTCCTGATATAATTGTTGTTGCTATTGCATAGATAACTGCATCTGTTGATTCCACATCATAATAGCCGAAGAAAGAGTTTGCAATAAATTATTCATCTCATTGGTTGAAAAGGAAGAAGCACTCGATGACGAAGTGGGTGGAGTATTTAAAGAATCTCCCATCTTGATAATTAGAAGCGATGCTTTCACGTCGGGTTCACCAGGTGTCGCACGGAATAATACACCTAAGGTTTGTGAATGTTGCTCATCATAGGGACGCTAAGCGAGATGAAGATTACTCAAGATAAATCCATGGATGCATACTTGATGTACATGTTGAAGACTATAATAAAGAAGATGTTTCATTGTTGTCGATCGGAAGCATAGTAAAGGCAGAGAGATCATGTGTCCTTCTTTCAAGCTATTTTTTCTTAAAATTCAAAGATTCTTGCCTTCAAGAGAGAATAAATTGACTTTTTGGCAAGGAAGAGCATGGTTATGTTGATGAATATGTTGCTCAAGAGTGAGGTTATAAAAGAATCAATGCATAGTATGAGAAACAATACATTGATTAAGAAAGTGGAGTTGAAAGATGAAGAACACTCTTTGAATAAAGCTAGTTCAAGGCTTGAGATGGAAGTATAGCAAGAAGTTCAATTTTATTATCGTATGTGAAGTTGACTTTACACCTCATTAAACTTGTACTCCTACACTTTTGTAGCTATAGCTTCATCTTTAGCGTGATTTCCATTGAGGATACATAATATTCATGAGTAGTTGCAGTCAGAATTATGCATTATTACATAATCTCAGCTCCTAGTCCATCAGCATTGGTGCAAGAGAAGTAATCACTAGTCTGTTCAACCACCTTGTTCGCTTCGTTCGGTTTGAGTAGCCTCAGTAGTCAGGATCAGTGTACACACTCCATTCTATTGCTGATCATCTCCTTTTGCATGAGTACCTTTTATAATGGCAGTTACAATTGACTTTAAAAAAGATGACGACCATTATAATCCCTGCCGCATTCAACAGTAGCTCACTACGATGGTGATGCACAGGATGAGCATCAACCAGGACTGCAACCTCCTCACACTCGTCACCATATTGACGATGGCAATGACTATCTTCGGTGTTGGGAGTATACAGTCAATTAGATTAACACTGGTGATGAATATCAACTAAGCATGGGTCCCCTCCCATAGAGACAGCCTCCCGTCCCTTCTACAACAACGTCATCCACCATACACCGGTGATGAATGAGAACTTTACAACAGCGTCCACTTTCTCTCTCGCCTCTCTATCGTCTTCCCTCCCTTTGGCTTCATCCCATATGGATTGTGGCAGTATGAAGTGAAGAGATCCATGATCATAGCTTGAGAGATAATAAAAAACACTCCATGGCAGGCCCCAATTTAGGAAGACTCTGAGAGAGAGAGAGAGAGAGAGAGAGAGAGAGAGAGAGAGAGAGAGAGAGAGAGAGAGAGAGAGAGCCATGGAAGACACAGGACACCCTCTTCGCCTCCCCCCCCTCCCCCCCCCCTCGATCTTATATAATGAATGCCAAAGCTTGTGATTGTTAAATGTTGCAGTCAGAATTATGCATTATTACATAATCTCAGCTCCCAGCCCCCATCAGCATTGGTGCAGAAGAAGTAATCACTAGTTTGTTCAACCACCTTATTCGCATCGTTCGGTTTGAGTAGCCTCAATAGTCAGGATGAGTGTACACACTCCATTCTGTTGCTGATCATCTCCTTTTGCATGAGTCCCTTTTATAATGGCAGTTACAATTGACTTTTAAAAAGATGACGACAATTATAATCCTTGCCGCATTCATCAGTAGCTCACTACAATGGTGATGCACAGGATGAGCATCAACCAGGACTGAAACCTCCTAACACTCGTCACCATATTGTCGATGGCAATGACTATCTTCGGTGTTGGGAGTATAGAGTCAATTAGATTAACACTGGTGATGAATATCGACTGAGCATGGGTCCCCTCGCATAGAGACAGCCTCCCGTCCCTTCTACAGCGACTTCATCCACCATACACCGGTGATGAATAGAACTTTACAACAGCGTCTACTTTCTCTCTCACCTCTCTATCATCTTCCCTCCCTTCGCCTTCATCGCATATGGGTTGTGGTAGTCTGAAGTGAAGAGATCCATGATCATAGCGTGAGAGATAATAAAAAACACTCCATGGAAGGCTCCAATTCAGGAAGACTCTGAGAGAGAAAGAGAGAGAGAGAGAGAGAGCCATGGAAGACACAGGACACCCTCTTCGCCTCCCCCCCCCTCGATCTTACATAATGAATGCCAAAGCTTGTGATTGTTAAATGTTGCAGTCAGAATTATGCATTATTACATAATCTTAGCTCCCAGTCCATCAGCA
The DNA here is from genome assembly GCF_053477565.2 of Lygodium microphyllum. NCBI lineage: Eukaryota > Viridiplantae > Streptophyta > Polypodiopsida > Schizaeales > Lygodiaceae > Lygodium > Lygodium microphyllum. The sequence continues at coordinate 94,527,642 of NC_141138.1, forward strand.
TTGGTGCAGAAGAAGTAATCACTAGTCAATTCAACCACCTTATTCGCTTCGTTCGGTTTGAGTAGCCTCAGGGATCAGTGTACACACTCCATTCTGTTGTGCTGATCATCTCCTTTTTCATGAGTCCCTTTTATAATGGAAGTTACAATTTACTTTAAAAAAGATGACGACAATTATAATCCCTGCCGCATTCAGCAGTAGCTCACTACGATGGTGATGCACAGGATGAGCATCAACCAGGACTGCAACCTCCTCACACTCGTCACCATATTGTTGATGGCAATGACTATCTTCGGTGTTGGGAGTATACAGTCAATTAGATTAACACTGGTGATGAATATTGACTGAGCATGGGTCCCCTCGCATAGAGACAGCCTCCCGTCCCTTCTACAGCAACTTCATCCACCATACACAGGTGATGAATGAGAACTTTACAACAGCGTCCACTTTCTCTCTCACCTCTCTATCGTCTTCCCTCCCTTTAGCTTCATCGCATATGGGTTGTGGCAGTATGAAGTGAAGAGATCCATGATCATAGCTTGAGAGATAATAAAAAACACTCCATGGTAGGCTCCAATTCAAGAAGACTCTGAGAGAGAAAGAGAGAGAGAGAGAGAGCCATGGAAGACACAGGACACCCTCTTTGCCCCCCCCTCCCCCCCTCGATCTTATATAATGAATGCCAAAGCTTGTGATTGTTAAATGTTGCAATCAGAATTATGCATTATTACATAATCTCAGCTTCCACTCCATTAGCATTGGTGCAGAAGAAGTAATCACTAGTCTGTTCAACCACCTTATTCGCTTCATTCGGTTTGAGTAGCCTCAATAGTCAGGATCAGTGTACACACTCCATTCTGTTGTGGTGATCATCTCCTTTTGCATGAGTCCCTTTTATAATGGCAGTTACAATTGACTTTAAAAAAGATGACGACAATTATAATCCCTGCCGCATTCAGCAGTAGCTCACTACGATGGTGATGCACAGGATGAGCATCAACCAGGACTGCAACCTCCTCACACTCGTCACCATATTGTCGATGGCAATGACTATCTTCGGTGTTGGGAGTATACAGTCAATTAGATTAACACTGGTGATGAATATTGACTGAGCATGGGTCCCCTTGCATAGAGATAGCCTCCCGTCCCTTCTACAGCAACGTCATCCACCATACACCGGTGATGAATGAGAACTTTACAACAGCGTCCACTTTCTCTCTCACCTCTCTATCGTCTTCCCTCCCTTCGGCTTCATCGCATATGGGTTGTGGCAGTATGAAGTGAAGAGATCCATGATCATAGCTTGAGAGATAATAAAAAACACTCCATGGCAGGCTCCAATTCAGGAAGACTTTGAGAGAGAAAGAGAGAGAGAGAGAGAGCCATGGAAGACACAGGACACCCTCTTCGCCTCCCCCCTCCCCTCCCCCCCTCAATCTTATATAATGAATGCCAAAGCTTGTGATTGTTAAATGTTGCAGTCAAAATTATGCATTATTACATAATCTCAGCTCCCAGTCCATCAGCATTGGTGCAGAAGAAGTAATCACTAGTTTGTTCAACCACCTTATTTGCTTCGTTCGGTTTGAGTAGTCTCAGTAGTCAGGATCAGTGTACACACTCCATTCTGTTGCTGATCATCTCCTTTTGCATGAGTCCCTTTTATAATGGCAGTTACAATTGACCTTAAAAAAGATGACGACAATTATAATCCTTGCCGCATTTAGCAGTAGGTCACTACGATGGTGATGCACAGGATGAGCATCAACCAGGACTGCAACCTCCTCACACTCGTCACCATATTGTCGATGGCAATGACTATCTTCGGTGTTGGGAGTATACAGTCAATTAGATTAACACTGGTGATGAATATTGACTGAGCATGGGTCCCCTCGCATAGAGATAGCCTCCCGTCCCTTCTACAACAACTTCATCCACCATACACCGATGATGAATGAGAACTTTACAACATCGTCCACTTTCTCTCTCACCTCTCTATCGTCTTCCCTCCCTTCGGCTTCAACGCATATGGGTTGTGGCAGTATGAAGTGAAGAGATCCATGATCATAGCTTGAGAGATAATAAAAAACACTCCAGTGTAGGCTCCAATTCAGGAAGACTCTGATAGGGAAAGAGAGAGAGAGAGAGAGCTATGGAAGGCACAGGACACCCTCTTCGCCTCCCCCCCTCCCCCCCTCGATCTTATATAATTAATGCCAAAGCTTGTGATTGTTAAATGTTGCAGTCAGAATTATGCATTATTACATAATCTCAGCTCCCAGTCCATCAGCTTTGGTGTAGAAGAAGTAATCACTAGTTTGTTCAACCACCTTATTCGCTTTGTTTCATTTGAGTAGCCTCAGGGATCAGTGTACACACTCCATTCTGTTGTGCTGATCATCTCCTTTTGCATGAGTCCCTTTTATAATGGCAGTTACAATTGACTTTTAAAAAGATGACGACAATTATAATCCCTGCCGCATTCAGCAGTAGCTCACTACGATGGTGATGCACAGGATGAGCATCAACCAGGACTGCAACCTCCTCACACTTGTCACCATATTGTCGATGGCAATGACTATCTTCGGTGTTGGGAGTATACAGTCAATTAGATTAACACTGGTGATGAATATTGACTGAGCATGGGTCCCCTCGGATAGAGGCAGCCTCCCGTCCCTTCTACAGCAACTTCATCCACCATACACCGGTGATGAATGAGAACTTTACAACAGCGTCCACTTTCTCTCTCACCTCTCTATCGTCTTCCCTCCCTTCGCCTTCATCGCATATGGGTTGTGGCAGTATGAAGTGAAGAGATCCATGATCATAGCTTGAGAGATAATAAAAAACACTCCATGGCAGGCTCCAATTCAGGAAGACTCTGAGAGAGAAAGAGAGAGAGAGAGAGAGAGCCATGGAAGACACAGGACACCCTCTTTGCCTCCCCCCTTCCCTCCCTCGATCTTATATAATGAATGCCAAAGCTTGTGATTGTTAAATGTTGTAGTCAGAATTATGCATTATTTCATAATCTCAGCTTCCACTCCATCAGCATTGGTGCAGAAGAAGTAATCACTAGTCTGTTCAACCACCTTATTCGCTTCGTTTGGTTTGAGTAGCCTCAATAGTCAGGATCAGTATACACACTCCATTCTGTTGTGGTGATCATCTCCTTTTGCATGAGTCCCTTTTATAATGGCAGTTACAATTGACTTTAAGAAAGATAACGACAATTATAATCCCTACCGCATTTAGCAGTAGCTCACTACGATGTTGATGCACAGGATGAGCATCAACCAGGATTGCAACCTCCTCACACTCGTCACCATATTGTCGATGGCAATGACTATCTTCAGTGTTCGGAGTATATAGTCAATTAGATTAACACTAGTGATGAATATTGACTGAGCATGGGTCCCCTCGCATAGAGATAGCCTCCCGTCCCTTCTACAGCAACGTCATCCACCATACACCGGTGATGAATGAGAACTTTTCAACAGCGTCCACTTTCTCTCTCACCTCTCTATCGTCTTCCCTCCCTTCGGCTTCATCGCATATGGGTTGTGGCAGTATGAAGTGAAGACATCCATGATCATAGCTTGAGAGATAATAAAAAACACTCCATGGCAGGCTCCAATTCAGGAAGACTTTGAGAGAGAAAGAGAGAGAGAGAGAGAGCCATGGAAGACACAGGACACCCTCTTCGCCTCCCCCCCCCTCCCCCCCTTAATCTTATATAATGAATGCCAAAGCTTGTGATTGTTAAATGTTGCAGTCAGAATTATGCATTATTACATAATCTCAGCTCCCAGTCCATCAGCATTGGTGCAGAAGAAGTAATCACTAGTTTGTTCAACCACCTTATTCTCTTCGTTCGGTTTGAGTAGTCTCAGTAGTCAGGATCAGTGTACACACTCCATTCTGTTGCTGATCATCTCCTTTCGCATGAGTCCCTTTTATAATGGCAGTAACAATTGACCTTAAAAAAGACGACGACAATTATAATCCCTGCCGCATTTAGCAGTAGCTCACTACAATGGTGATGCATAGGATGAGCATCAACCAGGACTGCAACCTCCTCACACTCGTCACCATATTGTCGATTGCAATGACTATCTTCGGTGTTGGGAGTATACAGTCAATTAGATTAACACTGGTGATGAATATCGACTGAGCATGGGTCCCCTTGCATAGAGAGAGCCTCCCGTCCCTTCTAGAGCAACTTCATCCACGATACATCGGGGATGAATGAGAACTTTACAACAGCGTCCACTTTCTCTCTCACCTCTCTATCGTCTTCCCTCCCTTCGGCTTCATCGCATATGGGTTGTGGCAGTATGAAGTGAAGAGATCCATGATCATAGCTTGAGAGATAATAAAAAACACTCCATGGCAGGCTCCAATTCAGGAAGACTCTGAGAGAGAAAGAGAGAGAGAGAGAGAGCCATGGAAGACACAGGACACCCTCTTCGCCTCCCCCCCCTCCCCCCTCCCCCCCTCCATCTTATATAATGAATGCCAAAGCTTGTGATTCTTAAATGTTGCAGTCAAAATTATGCATTATTACATAATCTCAGCTCCCAGTCCATCAGCATTGGTGTAGAAGAAGTAATCACTAGTCTGTTCAACCACCTTATTCGCTTCGTTCGGATTGAGTAGCCTCAATAGTCAGGATCAGTGTACACACTCCATTCTGTTGTGCTGATCATCTCCTTTTGCATGAGTCCCTTTTATAATGGCAGTTACAATTGACTTTAAAAAAGATGACGACAATTATAATCCCTGCCGCATTCAGTAGTAGCTCACTACGATGGTGATGCACAGGATGAGCATCAACCAGGACTGCAACCTCCTCACACTCGTCACCATATTGTCGATGGCAATGATTATCTTCGGTGTTGGGAGTATACTGTCAATTAGATTAACACTGGTGATGAATATCGACTGAGCATGGGTCCGCTCGCATAGAGACAGCCTCCCGTCCCTTCTACAGCAACTTCATCCACCATACACCGGTGATGAATGAGAACTTTACAACAGCGTCCACTTTCTCTCTCACCTCTCTATCGTCTTCCCTCCCTTCGGCTTCATCGCATATGGGTTGTGGCAGTATGAAGTGAAGAGATCCATGATCATAGCTTGAGAGATAATAAAAAACACTCCATGGCAGGCTCCAATTCAGGAAGATTCTGAGAGAGAAAGAGAGAGAGAGAGAGAGCCATGGAAGACACAGGACACCCTCTTCGCCTCCCCCCCTCGATCTTATATAATGAATGCCAAAGCTTGTGATTGTTGTTTTCTCCCAATCTGGAGTACGCGGTTCACAAAATCTCTGGCTCACAAAAACTCAGTGCTTTTCTAAAGCTTTAGAAAAGCTTCCATTAATCTTGATGCTGACATCAAGGCTTTGTAATAGTGCTGCCACTTTTTTTTCTAAAGCATTGTTGCATCAAGGCTTTCGTTATCAAGCTGCCCATAATGCTTGATGACAAAAATATTAACAATCTCTTATCCATATTAGTTTTTCATGATCATCAGAAGATTGAAGGCGGTCACAGATAGGGGTAGATGGATATTTAGCTCTTGCATCCATGTGTCTTCCAAGTGACCACCTGATGATGTTGGTGATGATGAAATGGTAGGAGGCAAAGGATGTATTAGTTTAGGAACAACTATGAGTTCCCTTTCCAATCCCAAGATTGTCCCTACACCATTTTCGGTGTCACAGTAGTTAGTAGCAAAAATCAAAATGATAAGGTGGCTTTGGGCAAAGCGTTCAAATCCATCCACTACATATTCATGTGCCCTTTCATTTCATCCTGATCTACTATGAATGTTATTTTGATATCCATCAAGGCCTCTCAAAATTCTAAAAGGAAATTTGACAATAACCGATGAGCATAAAATAGAAAGAAAAGGGAGTGAAAAATCAACATTGGTCCAAGTTTTCTTTAGAATTGTCGATCTTGTTGATGTGATAAGAACTTTTGTTGAAGTCAATATTACTTCTCAAGGTTAGGGATCCATATTCATGATTTTGCCAAAAGAACCTCATCTTCCATGCAATGTGCCCTAACAAGAACATATGCTTTGAAATAGAATTTCGTGCCCAATCACTCATGTAGTTTGCAAATTAGAATCCATGCTATGCAATCAATTGAGTGATGCTCCACAAAATTTTTTTATGAATGCATTGAAGAATTTGTGACTAGCTTAACTACATGTGCTCGTGCATCATGCAAACACAAAAGATACACACAACAGAAAATAAACTTGTAATGACGTTGACTAATGAGTCCAAAATCCTGGTAGAAAATTTCACCTTCAAGTTTGTAGTGGTAGATGCGCAGTGTCATGACACCCGGGATTGCAAAGGACACCGCTTTCAAAAGCGTAATTGCGACTCTCATACTTTACGTAAGTGCCTTACCTCGTTTAACAAAAATAAGTGATTTAACATAAGCATTTCTTTGGTTTATACTTTGTATAAAATGTCTTTGAATCTCATTCTCAACTCTAAATGGTTGTTTATATTTATGTATGTCTGATTTTATATTTTAAAAATAAAAAATAATTAAAATACTTTAAAATGATATAGATAAATTTTATTAAATATTTGGGTAAACAATTATGAGATGTAATGTTTTCTCATGCAGTTGATGCTACTAAAAGTATTATGAAAATTTATATAATTTTTGGAAGATGTTTAACATGCTTTAAAAATCAAAATTAGTTATTAGGATTAAAAACTACAGTATTTATTGATAAAAATCCTACTTTTAACTCAACAAAAATTATGATCTTTTATTAAAAAATTAAAAATATGGTTTCAAATATTCTATGCAATATTATTGGGGTTAAAAAGAAAAAATAATTTGATGTTATTACTTTAAAACGCTATTAATATAAAATATGGTGTTTCTAACTTTATGCAAATTAAGAGTATTGACAAAGTATTAAGTTATACCATATGGGACAAGGGAAACATTTTTAAAGGAAAATTAGAGTTTATGGGCTTGTGGAATGTTAGCTGATTATTTTGAATGTTTACTGATTAATAAATAATAAAATAATATTATTATATAAAGGCAAAGAAGAGACAATTTTTTAAAAAATTAAATGAAGATGTGTAGATAGATCCATTGGATCTATACTGCCCTGAAACCAATTCCCTAAGAGATAAACATCCTAGGCTTAGTATCTTGGTGTCTAGTGTAGAGACCTAGACGTGAAGATTTAAGAGACGAAGTACAAGATTAAGTACGCTTATTGATGTCCTAGATATTAGATTAGTTGGACTACTACGAACAAGTGTCGTAACTATTGAGGAAGGCTAGATAAATCATAAGAATTAATTACCAATATCATCTATTCAGTGCAATAACTCACAAGAGTTGGCTTGGCAACTTGGTTAAAAGTGGCTTGGTGGTCTTTGGCCGGTCAAGCATATGTTAATTTAGTCCATCTCCCTAGGATGCTGCATAGTATGGAAGAACATATGGTTCATGCAGTCTGAAGAGACTGGATAGACTTCTTCTTGGCCGAGGACTCCAAAGGATACCGCTTCCAAAAGTATAATTGTGACTCTCATACTTTACGTAAGTGCCTTACCTTCTTTAACAAAAATGAGTGATTCAACAAAAACATTTCTTTGGTTTATACTTTGTATAAAATGCCTTTGAACCTCATTTTCAACTCTAAATGGTTATTTGTATTTATGTATGTCTGATTTTATATTTTAAAAATAAAAAATAATTAAAATAATTTAAAATATCATAGATAAATTTTTATAAAATATTTGGTTAGACTATTATGAGATGTAATATTTTTCTCATGAAGTCCTCATGATGTCCAACATGCAACAGAACTACATGGTCCCATCAAGCAGAGCCACATCGACAACTCTCCTCATCACTAAACACAGCATTTATACCCTCTTTTTTTGTTGCATTTAGCCCTCTACCAAATAATACAAGCTCAAAGTATAGCTTTCCCATGGATCATTGCCTCTATCAGTCTGCTTGGTGATTCCTTGAGGCACAAAACACGGCCTTAGTGGTATGTTCTTCATCAAGGCGAGACGCTCTTGTTGGGTTGATTCCATGATCAAACAGCCTTTGTGAAATTTGTCATTGGAATCGCAAAAAAAAAAGAAGAAAGAGACTTTGGATCTTAGAGAGCGAGAGACTTGTGGAGGGTGCCTCCATTTTGATAATGCCTTTGTGAAGAAGGAGCAATGGGAGGCTTTCAAAATACAATCAGAGCCAAGAATATTGATGACAATCCCAATTCGAGAAGAGCAAGAGGAGAGAATTGAAGTTTATGCCTTATAGAAGATCATTGCCATGCCTTACCTCTAAACATGGGATTGGAGCTGTAATATACCTACCTAATCTGAAGTGATAGGATCAGAGAATAATTTTCTACATTTCAATCACTTCGCTTCGCTCTTGATTCCATGGAAGCACGATGGAGATATTCAATTACCCTCTCCCCCTTCACAAGTCATCATCCCCAACTCTATGGAAGCCATAGTTTCAAGCTTAAGATTAATCCAAGATTAATCTAAAAGAGTTGTAAGGGGCCATTCCTAAGGCAACCATGCAATTGGTAAATGGATCTCTCAAGAGACAAGAAATGATGAGCTTGCAATGCACAGTGACTAGGTAGACTTCTTCTTGGCCGAGGACTGCAAAGGATACCGCTTCCAAAAGCGCAATTGCGACTCTCATACTTTATGTAAGTGCCTTACTTCGTTTAATAAAAATAAGTGATTTAACATAAATATTTCCTTGGTTTATACTTTGTATAAAATATCTTTGAATCTCATTTTTAACTTTAAATAGTTGTTTGTATTTATTTATATCAAATTTTATATTTTAAAAATAAAAAAAATTAAAAATACTGTAAAATGATATAAATAAAATTTTAAAGATATTTGGTTAAAGAATTATGAGATTTAATATTTTTCTCATTAAGTTGATGCTACTAAAAGTATTGTGAAAATATTTCATAATTTTTAGAAGATGTTTAACATGTTTTAAAAATCCAAATTAGTTATTTTGGATGAAAATTACAATATTTATTGATAAAAATCCTACTTTTAACTCAACAAAAATTATGATCTTTTATGGAAAAACTAGAAATATGGTTTCAAATGTTCTGTGAAATTTTCTTAGGGTTAAAAAGAAAGATAATTAATTTGATGTTATTACTTTGAAATACTATTAATATAAAATATGGTGTTTTCAACTTTATGCAAATTAAGAGTGTTGACAAAGTATTAAGTTATACAATATGGAATAAGGGAAACATTTTTAAAGGGAAATTAGAGTTTATGGGTTTGTGGAATGTTAGTTGATTGTTTTGAATATTTACTGATTAATAAATAATAAAATGACATTATTATATAAAGACAAAGAAGAGATGATTTAAAAGGAAATTAAATGAAGATGTGTAGATAGATCCATTGGATCTATGCTACCTTGAAACCAATTCCCTAAGGGATAAACATCCTAGGCTCAGTATCTTGGTGTCCAATATAGAGATCTAGCCGTGAAGAGTTAAGAGAGGAAGTTCAAGATTAAGTAAGCTTATTGATATCCTAGATATTAGATTAGTTGGATTACTACAAATGAGTGTTGTAACTATTGAGGAAGGCTAGATAAATCATAAGAATTAGTTACCAATATCACCTATTCAGTGCAACAGCTTGCAGGAGTTGGCTTGCAACCCGATTAAAAGTGGATTGGGGTCATTTTTTTGTGCGTTTGCTAGGAGTCAAGTGCACTATGATTGATCTTACTAGGATATTTAAATCCAAGGTATTTATGAGTGAACATGAGGTCTCTTTTCTAAGGGACTATTTGTCTAATTTGCCCCAAGATTGCCAAAGGATAATATTGGATTAGGCAAGAGACACAGAATTAGTAGAGGGGGGCAAATATTTTGGCTCCCAATCAATAGTAGATGTAGAAAAATTATCTTCCTATAGTTGGAGCTATAATGATTGCGCATAAATCATAGTTTTATTAGCAGTGCAATTTGGGCTAATAGATGCAGTAGAAATAAATACAATCAGTGTATCGTACGACTTCGATTAGTATTTTCGTAATGCTTATCGAACTTTTAGAAGTGGCATGGGATGATGTGTTGCCTTGGATATATGTATCCAGAGGTTTAAAAGTTACTTTCAACACAAAAGATGTTAGAGAGGTCATTGAAATTTTAGGCTTAAGCCTTGAGCAAGAAGAAAAGTTGCCTTATATGGAGAAATAGACCTAGAGTTACCAACCATTCTAAACTTTCTAAGCACGCATGCAAGCAAAAACCTAACTTTATAGCTTCAAACAAAACGTGCAAAATTTTGGAGTATGACAGTAATAGCTATTTCATTAATAGTGGATGAATTCAGAGGAGAGAAGGAGACATCAAAATGAAACTAGAGATCAATGAGTTAGAGAACGAGCGGCGCGATAAGAGGCTTGGCTATTAGAAAGGCTTGAGAGGGTGAATGCATTATTGAATCAAGGGATAGATGATGTGCCTAACTCAAACGTAGAACCTTTTAGGCCTAGTATATCATTCAATAGAACATTGTCAAAGAGAAGTGAAGTAAACTCATATCAATGGGATCAAGTCGCCTCAAGCACTAGTAGTGCCATTGGGGAAAGGAGTAGACAAAATAGTGGAAGTAGGGGGACTGAAGCTAATGCTATAGTAGGGAGAATTGAACCACACTTTGGTTGGGATTTAGAGGCAAATTTTGGATTGCACCAACTATTTAAGGAGCCTAAGGAACCTACGTGTGGTTGGATATTACCCAAGATTTAGGATTAAAGATATTATTTAGAGAAACAATGGCTTGCAACCCAATCAAATTAGTTGACTTCACACAATTTGGGGGACTATGGGATGAGGATCCGATGCACATTTGCAAAGATTTGAGGTGACCTGTGTTGCTAATGAGATAGTAGACGATAACCAAAAGCTTCATATTTTCCCTACAACATTAAAAGATGAGGCAGCAAGGTGATACGAGAACCTAGATGCCCAACATAAAGTGATTTATGTGACCTTATCAAGAGCATTCCTAGAAAAATTTCGACGGCAAGGCTTCCAAGATAGACTAGCCCTTCAATTGGATTATTTGTCCCAAGGAACAACCGAAAGTGTTGAATATTACATTGAATGTATGGAGACAATTTTTTATACCACGTAGGGTGATCTTTAAGGCTGATCCCATGATTGGTGTGGTTACTAGAGCGCAAAAGCAATAATGAGAGGAGCAAGGTATGGAGGAAGAGAGTCCACAATTTAAAGGAGCAATGAAGAATAAACCTAAGGATATATATCCTAATGTAGAGCTACCTAAGGCGGATTCTCCACAACATTCCTTTGACCATCCATTATTACATGTGCCTTTAGCAAATCCTAAGATTCAAGTGGAAGTAGCTCATTTTCTTAAAAGAATGATTCCTCCCAGTGAAGTAAGTGAAGAGCAAGCGGAAGCAACAACAAGACCTATGATATGTGGGATGCATTAGAAGAAATATCATTGACTATTAACCTTTGACAATTACTGGAAATAGTGCCTACATGTCAAAAGCAGCTTTATCATATATAAGTTCGGCGTCGAAGGAAGAGGATTGAAATTAATGCTCCTAGAAAAAAAACTAAGGACGTAAAAATAGTAGGTTCGTTTGTGGATCCAGGAGCTCCAGTTATAGATACTACTATTAATGGCCACTTGTTGAATGAAGTGCAATTAGATGGTGACTCAGCAGTCAATTTGATGACAAAACAAACAATGCAAGAATTAAGGTTGAAGAATCTAGAACCTACCCATATCGTTTTACATGTGGCTGATCAAAGGAAAGTGATTCCTTGGGGTTACTTCAAAATGTGAAATTTGTAATTGCTAGCCTAGAATTTCATGTGAATTACTTAGTAGTTTGCTCATTGTCAAATATCTTTTCATATTCTATGTTGCTAGGTTGACCTTGACTATACCTAGCCAAATGCACTCAAGATTGATACAAGGGTTCAATTGTGATTGGTCCTCGAAATGATCAAGTTAAGACATAAGTTATTTCAAAAGGATTTTTTAATGAGTCAAGAGATGAAATGGTTAGTGAAATGAACACCATATTGGGGAATATGGAAATTTCCCATACGTTTGGGACACGTGGTCAAATCTTTGGATTTGTCATAACTTGAACACTATAACTCCAAATTGAGTGCTCTATAGCTCAATAGATTCCATTTCTCAAGAGCTTTCCAATGATAGGTCACATCATATGGTTTTGAGAAACTTATGGGCATGTTATCCGGGTGTCACCTTTTTAGTATTAAAAAAATGAGAATTGGGAGATTCCCAAACTCACTAATATTGTGTTAATGGATAAGAAATCCAACAGTGAGTTTTATGATTCGGAAATGGAGAGGAATGATAATGAAGGGCCTTATGCCTAGTTATTTAAAACAGAGTGCCCAATAAGAGCAGAAAAAGTAGAGGTAAACATGGTACATCAGTCTCACAAGGTAGAATAGATGGGTATCGGTGAATATGCTGTAACATTTTCATCAAACAATGATTCGGATGGTGATATTACTCATTGGTTGTCTACATCCAAAGATAGAACCCTAGACTACTTAATGCTCTCTACAAGGGAAGCGGAATACTTTGATGATTCGATTGAAACATATTCTCGATTATCCATGGATCTGGAAGGAAATAATCAAGAAGATATGTTTTTTACGTATAGTGGGGCAAAAGCGATTTCTATGGATGAATTAGAAGAATAATAGATGTCTGAATTAGTGACATTCAATGTAAACAATATCTCTAGAATCTCTTTGGCAAATATGGACGAGTTTGACATTATTGAGAATAATAATGGCATGCTTGAGAGTAGGGTCTTTGCTGGTTTCCCTTATGAGGAAAATGCTCTACTCTTTGGATTTGAACAATTTCTAGATATAGGTGAAAGAACTAATTGTAACCTATTAGAAAGAAAGGAAAGAGAAAGGAGGAGTAGGAATAGGTGCAAACTATTACAAAGACCAATATCGCATGATGATGAGAATGACTCAGCGTTGGCCTTACATAGGTTTGTAAAACATCTAGTGAACATCATGGTAATTATGTTAGGATCATTAGATAATTAAACAAGGCATTAGAAGTAGAACATGATGCAACATTGACTTTTGTAAATGAAGAAATAAAGAAGATTATTGAGTTACAAAAAGAAAAGGCAGAATTTCAATTTAGAGAAATGCGATATATCTAGATGAAATTTCACTTCTAGATTTGTATTTTGAAGAACAAAGGCCAAATTTTAGTAGTGGGGAGTTACAAATGGAACAAGCCTTACCTATAGATAAGAACTATTGGGACGAATATAAAAAGACTAATTGATTTTGGGAAAAAGATAAATCTAAGTGTACATTTGAACCAGAAACTCAAGTGAAAAACCCTACTAGTGCTCCTTGGTTGTATCATCGCTTTAAGCGTTTCAATGGAATTACGCAAAAGATGTATCATTGTTCCACGGGACCACTAGTTGGTTATCAATGAGTCCAATCTAAACCCGCTAAGATCAATATGCAAAATATGCCAAAGGCTGTATTACCTCATCCCAAAGAAAGGGTGATGGATAATACTATCTATGGGGATGGAAAGGAACCATAACTTAGATGGTTGAACCTACAACACTTAGGGATTTTGTAGAACTTAAACAACTCATACATTATCTGGGTCGTCAAATTCAAGGTGAGGAAAATGAGGATCTGCATTCATTAATTCTTAAGCTTAAGGGTAACCAATGGTCTTGGAGTTTAGATGATCAAGAATTTTTAGAAAAGAACAATAAGATCTTACATCAATATCGTCGTAAGTTACATGCTCAATATCCATGTGATTCAGAGAAGATACCAAACATAATTGATTCTATCAAATCCTCATTTATAATGAAGTTTAATAAGGATTTAAATGCCACTAATGGTTGCTTGGGTAAAATTTGAAAAAGCTATATTGCAAAATCCTTTTTTGAGATAGAAAATGTCTATAGAATAGAGGTTGATGGTGCTACTCAAGATAATCTTGCTATTATTCCCTATAGGGCTTTACCCTTGGTACATTCTGTGAATGCGAGGGAAGAAGAACTAGAATCAAGTACCAGAAATAGTTTGCTTGAAAATGTATCAATGGGGATATCTGAGGATGTACCTACAATCAAGCCTCAAAAAATAGTCTCTTTGTTTCTTCAAGAGCCTGAAGTGGAAGTAGTTAAAATAGAAATGGCAAAAGGGAAATATTTAAATCTAAGAGCTCAATTGGAATCCCAAGATCGAGAAAGGTTTGAGAAAGTATTATGAGCACATGTTAGGGAATTTGCTTGGTCTTATACTGACCTTAAAGAAAGTATTAAAGCTTAACTTTGTCAGCATTATATTGATCTAGAACTAGGTACAAAACCCGTATGTCAACGCCAATGATGAACAAATCCTATGTGTGTAGAATTGGTCAAAGCTAAGCTTACTAAGCTTCTGGATGCGGGATTTATTTATCATGTTGCATATAGTGAATGGGTCTCCCCTACTGTGGTAGTACCCAAGAAGAACAATAAGAAGATTTGCATTTGTGTTGATTAGAGAAAGCTAAATAGTAAAACATGTAAATATCATTTTCCTTTGCCATTTACAGATTAGGTACTTGATAAAGTTGCAGGCCATGAGCTATATTCTTTCATGGATGGGTTTAGCGGCTACAATCAAGTGTTAATTCATCCTGAAGATCAATCCAAAACTACCTTTACTACTAAATGGGGTACATTCACTTATAAAGTAATTCCTTTTGGCTTATGTAATGCACCCAAAACATTTCAAAGAGTTATGATTGCTATCAAGATTTTCTTCGACAATGGATGTAAAATTTTCCAGATTATTTTTGTTTCTATGGGACAGCAAAAGAAATGCCTAATCAATTGGCGCAAGTGTTTGAACGTAGTGACGAAGTAGGTACCTCCTTGAATCTTAATAAATGTGTTTTTGGAGTGCCAAAAGGAATGTTGTTGGGGCATATCATTTCTAAAGAAGGCATTGCTATGGATCTAGCTAAAATTGCAAAGATTTTTGCACTTCCATCTCCAACAAATCTTAATCAATTGCGTGGATTTTCGGGTCATCTAAATTACTATCGATGATTCATTTCCGATTTCACAAAAGTGGTGTCACCATTGAAAAATTTGCTACGAAAGGATACTCCTTTTAATTGGGTTGATGCTTGTCAAGAAGCATTTGAATTTCTTAAGAAAATTTTAATTGAGGGGCCTATATTGGCACCCCTGGATTGGAAGAAAGAATTCCATATTCATGCAAATGCATCTATGTATGTTGTCGGAGCATTTTTATGCCAAGCGGATGATAATAAGGTGGATCATCCAATTTATTATGCAAGCCATAATTTAAGTGATGCAGAAAGGAACTATACCACCATTGAGAAAGAATGCTTATCAATAGTATTTGTAGTAGAAAAAAATATTCATTATTTATTAGGGATCAAATTTACCATTTATGTGGTTCATGAGGTGTTAAAGTATTTGCTTAATAAAGTAGAACTTTTGAGATGTGTGATTCGTTGGATGTTGTTATTCCAAGAATTTGATTTTCAAATAGTTACTCATCCCGGTAGAGCTCATGTTTAGCAGATAATCTTTCACGATTATTAACATCTAATAAAGAAGAAGGTATGGAGGATGATTTACCAGATACATCACTTTTTACTATGGAGATGAAAGTTCCATGGTATGCTAATATTGCAAATTCTCTTAGCACAGCTCGATATCCACCTGGTGCTGATAAATGATGAAAGTGAAAAATTTTAATGCAAGCACACTCCTACGAATTATTAGGGGGTTACGCTTATAAATTCTTTCCACACGAGGGTATCTATTGACGATGTGTAAGGGAAGATGAAGTCCTTGTGGTTCTTAAGGCATTGCATGATGAGCCGTGTGGTGGCCATTTTGTCAGTGAATTAACCGCACGAAAAGTTCTATTAGCTAGTTACTGGTGGCCCACCCTATTTAAAGGTGCTTATTATTATTGTTGGAAATGTTATGTCAGGTCATCCTTCTAAGAGTTTTGCTACACCTTTGACACCTATATTGGCATTAGTGCCGTTTGAAAAGTGGAAATTTGATTTTGTGGGCCCAATTGATACGCCTACTAGATATCAATCTAATCGTTATATTATGGTCTGTACTGACTATATTACCAAGTGGATGGAAGCAAAAGCTCTTAAGAGGGATAAATCCATTGAGGTGGCTAAGTTTATGTATGATAATATCATTACATGTTTTGGTTGCCCACTAGAATCAATAAGTAATAGAGGTTCCCATTTCTTGAATGGTCTTATTAGCGAGCTAATGGAAATATACAAAATTAAGCACCATAAATCAACGCCGTATTATCCCCGAGCTAATAGGCAGATTGAAGTAACCAATTGCATTATTTGTGGGATTTTAACTAAAACAGTTGCTTCTCACTGGCAAGATTGGGATAAACGTCTCTATGAGGCATTATGGGCCTATAGAACCACTTATAAGGTGACAGTGCAAAATACACCCTTCAATTTATTTATGGAATTAATGTTATTTTTCCAATTGAGCAAGATTTTCCCCGCTTTATGAATCACCCTCTTGTTACGATTAGGTGAGGCTAATTGAAGCAAAGGAGTTTACAATTGGTGAGGTTAGATAAGGAAAGATTGTTAGCTTCATAGAGTTTAGAGGCGATGCAAAAACGTCATAAGGTGTGGCATGATCAGAACATCAAAACACGAGAGTTTAAAGAAGACAATTTAGTTTTATTATATGATAGTCGCTATTACAAATTTCTTGGGAAGCTCAAAATTCATTGGTTGGGACCTTTTAAGGTTGTTAAAGTTTATGATAATGAATCTCTTGATGTACAAGATATTAATGCTGAAAATGAGATATTTAGAGTTAATGGCCTCCACCTTAAACATTTTGTGACTTAGTTTAGTTAGGTATAGTTAGGTAAGTGGTTAGAATGATTTTTAACTAATCTAAATTTGGATTTATTTTCTTTTTTGAGGGTTTTTAATGGGATGTAGGTATGTCTTTTCGGTGGATGGATGCACTTTATCCTTGTCTTGATGCTAATAGTTCTGATCCTATTCATGTCAGGCATTATTGTATTCCACATTTTCAGACGCATGACAGATTCTTATATGCACTGAGGGAAGAGGCCTGCTGCGGTTCTTCTTTTGTGATCATTTTTTGTTTGCAATACCATCCACCCTTTGGTTGTAGGCACTACCAGCGACATCTTTGCGTGCATGCGCAGCTCTTGTGTTGGCAGTGTCGTACTTACTTTCGACATTATGGCACCATTGTGATGCATGATTCTATAGGTTACACTTATTAGTGCCACGATTATGATAGTGTATTCTCACTCAAGAGTGGTGTTGCTCAGTCTAGGGTGGATAGAGAGCAGCATGAATTTTTCCGATATCAAGCTGTTGTTTACCGTTTGACTCCATCATATCCCGATGATTAGGTAACTGTTAGTTGTCCCTATTGGGATTATCTATGTTGATATATGGATACGACCGAGGCCTACTCTTTAGGATGTTTACCAGTGGCACCTATGCCCTATTATGGTGATGCCGGTGCGGCTTCGTTCCATGATGTGATGGAGGTTTTTAGTGATGCACCTGATAGTTGGTCTATGACATCTAATGTGTCTACACTAGAGGCTATTCATGAACATCCTATATCTGATGGTAGTTGATAGGCTTGACTTACATAGTGTGGACAATTTTGGATTAGGGTTATTATTTGTAGTAGAAGATCTTAGGGAGTTTGAAGAATTTAGTTTAGCTCTTTTGTTTTCTTAGAGTCTTTTGGAGTTTTTAATTTATTCTACATTTAAAAAAAAAACATACAAAAAATAATTATTTTTAAAAAAACTTTTGGTTTGTTGATACCTTTACATTTTAGGTTCTAGTGCACTTTAGTTTAGTTAGTCTTCACATGGTTAGGTAGTTAGTTACATGCATAGTTGGGATACTCCTTTAGTTCTAGGAGCTCATTACAAGGAAGTTTGACTAGATGACCAGTTTCTAAAGGAGTTTCACTCTTTATGGATCTAACATATTAATGATTTAGTGGTTAGTGGTTGAGTTCTGTGTAGATTTGATGATTGTTGCAATTTGCAAACCACTATGTGATTATCTTAACATTATCTTGGAGTTGCAATATCCACGTACATAACATGTTGTTTCATATCTAATCTATCTATTTATGTTCATTTGAAATAAGGGAAAGTTAAAAATATAACTTGATTGAAATCATTTAGATTTTTTCAAACCTAAATACCTACAGAAGAAACACAAAACTTAATTTTTAAAACACACATACACCAAAAGATATATAACCAATTTAGTCTATATGAGAGTCCACCCACATGGGATGGGACTTAGCACCAAGGAATGATTGAAAGGGGATGATCTGTGTGCATGGCATAGTGAATTTCATTATATGGAAGTCTGATTAGGAATCCAATAGAGTTTTCCCTATCATTTTGTCATTTTTTAAAACGATGTGGGGGTAGCTAAATAACAAGGTTCTCTCCACAAAATTTTGACTAGGAGTAGCATGGATGAGAGATGCTGAGCTAATGAGTATCTTTGTCCTTTCATTTGCCCAGCTAGAGTGACTAGTATTATGTGCTAGATTAGATTCCTTGAGTGAAGTTGTTGCTGAAATGTTTGACTGTTCAATTAAGTGATGCATTCTTAGCCTTCTAGTTGATCCTTAAAAGATGCAAATAATAAAAGTTCAGAATAGTCTATATATTTATTCTTCAAAAGAAAAGAAAGAAGGAAGAAATTAAAAAAAAACACCTTGAGACCGCAGGATTAAAGAAAGAAAAAAAACACTAAAAGAAGATAACCATCGCCTTTGAGGTCCTGGTAGGCTATAGGGATTTCCTTGACAGGTGCCCTGCGTCCGATGCCTTGCATCTCTTTGGGGTGGGACCTTTTGGGAAGGAGAATAAATGTATACACTCTTTTGGCATAGAAAATAAAGCCACTACTTTTTAAAAAAAAAACAAACAAACACTCTGGGCAGTTGGAAGGTAGGGACCATTGACTAGTTGTTCTAGTAAAACATGGAGGGTTAGCAACTAAACCTTTGGATTCCTATTTGGTGTCGTAATATTAGCTTGCTTTGTTTGGGTTCTTTGTTAGGCATGGACCTTATTAGTGAGGCTATTTCAAAAGCAATATTCCTAGTGGGAAAGTAGTGTGACATTTTCTTGCCTAGAGGGATTATTGTTGTTTAGCGGCTCTAAACACGGCTCTAGACATCTTCCTAGTTGGTATATTCTATGCACTAGATGAAGCTCTATATTGCACTTGAGTGTGGAGAGTGAGTTAGGGGAATGTTAGTATGCACAAGTTTTTATATAACTTAATTGAAATATTTATAATATGACACCAGTAAATATTTTCTTATCTTTTCAGTGTCTACTAGTTTTCTATGTGTGGTTTTGCAATTCTTGTAGCTATGCTCGTGAGGACACTTCACATTTAAGTGAGGGAGAGTATATTTTTCTTTTGAGGTTGCATAGCAGTGCTCGTTGTAGTTGTGTTGGTGATGCTAGATGTTCATAATGTAGGTGTGCTCGTGAGGACACTTCGCAATTAAGTGGGGGAGAATGACAACACAAAACAATGCCTAATATTGCAAATTTTTAAAGCAAAATTGTGCACAATTGGCACATTTTTACCAACTTTTTACATTCATTTAATGCAAATGTAGTGTTCATTGTTGCTCTTTTTGGAGGCCGTGTCTCTACAGTCTAGCTAGGAGATGTCGATACAAGGAAGTTTTTATACGGGAGAAAGGTGGTGCTATAGATAAAATCTGAAAGATTTCCTTAGTGAATCCCAACCATGACCAATTTAAAAAATTTCCATAGGGTATTATTATCATCTAGAGAAGATAAGATATTGTCTTCTCTCCCATGATTCCCCTCTTTCCAACACCAAATTTGATTTTGATTCAGTGAAAAGAGGCAAGTCTAGGAGCTTTGCGGTGGTTCGGCACATCATCTAAGTAACACTTGCATGCCCCTCATAACCCGCAATGCAAAGCACATGATATCTCCTTAACCAAAGTATCCTTGTGTGAGCCACCAAGACAAAGTGTTACACTTTATGAGCTCAATGTGAGGATCATTTGACACACCCTTATTCTTTTAAGGATTTGATGCATGAACCCTCTACGAATACGTAGCACCTAGTCTACCAACAACTATATACAAATCTGATGACTCTATGTAATTTGGTGGTCAACAATGCAGGATTGTACCATTAAATGTCAAAGTTCTTAAAAATGTCCATTCTAAGGTTTAGAGGAGGGGGGGAAAGGAAATGAATTGGAGGGAAAAATAAAAGTTAGAAAAAGAACGAGGCCATTGCATGACGTCAAGAGGAAGAAGGGGAACATGTCATGATTTGGAGTGGTGAGCTTGTTGATCACATACCACATGGGCATGGAGTTGCTAATTACACAAATGGAGACATATTCGAAGGTACATATGACATAGGAAAGAAGCAAGGACATGGTGTCTACAAGTTTGCAAATGGGGCAGTTTATGATGGACAATATAATAGCAATCTTAAGGAAGGTCTTGGAGGACAAAAATATCTTGACAATAGCTCATATGATGGATCTTGGAAAGCTGGTTTAAAAAAAGCTATGAGATTTATACTTATGTGAATGGTGATATGTATCGAGGTGATTGGTTTGATAATAAAAGACATGGTGTGGGTACATATTATTTCAAAGAGAGCATGAGCCAGTATTGTTGAACTTGGGCTCTTGGAAATTTTGATAATGGGGAATGGGTACTCAAAGATGGAAACTCTTATGAAGGCCAATTCATATCAAACAAACCATAAGGTCTTGGCAAGTTCAAGTTTTTTAAGACTAATAATGTCTTACATGGAGAATATGTAAATGAAAAGTGGAGATCAAGGGATCTTATCTCAATGCCATAATTGTGCACTTTGTATAAGCAATGGAATGTGAATTTTTTTAAATAAGGTCGTCAGAAGAGTTGGTTATTTCCACGGAATCACTGTCTCTGGACGAGAAGACGAAGACCAGCAATAGGTAGAGAGCCTCGACGCTTGTACCTACTACCATGTCTAGTAATGAAGATGATGAGAAATAGGAAGAAGGGGCACCATGCTGAAGATGCTATTGACAAAGTTATGCAATCTAACCATCTCAGAAAATGGATATGTGGGTCGTTTTTGAGTAGAAAGAGGTTACTCAAGGATCAAGGAAGAGGGCCGTTATATGGAAGAGAGAGAGAGAGAGAGAGAGAGAATAATCATTAATTTTCATCGCTATTTTCCTTCCTCATTGACCTCTTCATGTTTCCCGTCATTTCATGGCAACCGTTGGAGAGAGAGAGGTCATGTTTTTCTTCCCCTGAATATCAGACCTTTCATTTTTCCTTCCAATCACAAAACAGTTCTCTTGCGGTTTTCCAGAAGATCTACAGTGGAAATTGGAATAGTAAGAGATCTTGGACTATGAAAAAGAAGACGATGTCGCACATGAGTCGTGCGATCTCAGATCAACCATTTGCAAGGGCAGAGAGAGAGAGAGAGAGAGAGAGAGAGAGAGAGAGAGAGAGAGAGAGAGAGAGAGATGGCATCTTCTTCACTACATGGGAAGCCTCTCTTGGGATTTTGACAGAGTTTTGCTATGACACTCCATTTTCTTGCCTCTCTTGAGCACAATCGTATGAGTGAGAAACTTTTGACATAGCCAAAAGGTCGACTGGGTAACAGAAAACGTATATATCACAAACACAGAGAGAAAGAGTGTAGATGGTAGGAGGAGAAACATATGAATGAGTATGATTGATGTGGATGTTCTTTGGGTTAATGGCCTTGGGAGATGAGCATATGTTCATGATGAAGGCTCACCACCTGGCCTACCCTTGCATTACAGGACCTTCCCCTACCCTCTACATGTGCGCCTTCCAATCAAAGGCTACCACAAGCCATCACGCACAACAGCAATGCCAGTATCCTCATGACAATCAACATGTAGCAGAACTACATGGTCCCATCAAGTAGAGCCACATTGACAATCCCCCTAGTCACTGAACACAGCATTTATACCCTCTTTTTTTGTTGCATTTAGCCCTCTACCAAATAATATAGGCTCAAAGTATAGCTTTCCCATGGATCATTCCTAACCGTTTTGATGTGGTCTACAACTTTGCAGAAGAAAGTTTTTTCAAACACCTCACATATTTTGAGATATTCAGCACATACCTGTGCAGACTGGCTGTTTACTATAGTAAACATCAAGCGATTCCAAGGCACTGGTGGCTTTCATCCTAACAATGTATATGCCCTTATTATCATGCATTTGATATGATATAGTGGAGTGTTAAATGCTCAGTTTTGGAGCTTATTTGCAAGCTGGAAACAATAAACTAGTTGTTGTCTTGAATTTGGAAACAATATACCTACAGGGTTGAAGTATCTGTGATGCTTATTTGCTAGTGACAAATGCTTGGATCATACCACTTGAGTGGTAGATGTTTTTTGGGATATTTTGAGTGCTAAAATTCCAAAGTTTGGACTGATTTGTTGCTAGTTATACTAGCATATTGACTAGTTATTGTCTACAAGAAGGATACCTATCACATTCACTTGACATACATGCAATATATTCTGACTGGTTGGACATGTATCAACTCCTGCATAGAGTGGCAACTGAATGAGATGTTTTGAGGTGTGAATACTCTTGTTTTAATAGATAAAATACTACTAGTTATAGCAGTGGGATGGCTATATTTGGTACTACTAGCATATAGTACAAACATTGATACTTGTATGGACATAGTTTGTTGCTGGGATGTTTTGCAACTACCATAGAATGTTTTGAGCTGATTTGAGCTTGGTTTATGCTTAGTTGACTGTGTTTTTTCATTGTTGGAATACAATTTATAGCAAGCATGTTGTTAGGAAAATTGTCCTAAA
Organism: Lygodium microphyllum; assembly: GCF_053477565.2. Lineage (NCBI taxonomy): Eukaryota > Viridiplantae > Streptophyta > Polypodiopsida > Schizaeales > Lygodiaceae > Lygodium > Lygodium microphyllum. The sequence continues at coordinate 94,550,752 of NC_141138.1, forward strand.
TTGCGAGAAACTATCTTGAATAGCAAGAAACTAGTCCTGAACTATAGAAAAAGGAGTTAGATACTTACAAGTTGTATATATCAGTGAATACCTAAGTTGCAACTATGGAAAATACTCAAGGCATTGACAATATCACTCAAATTGTGGGAGAAAAGCTGGACAAAAAAAATTTTGCTTTATGGAAGTTCCGTATGAAGAATTTTTTGGTTGGCAGAGGTTAATGGGACTTATGTAGTATAGGTGATGAGGCTGAACCTGAAATGCATGAAAGGAATCCGACAAATGATCAGAAAAGGGCTCATAAGCTATAGACTGAGAGAGCATGCAAGGTGTTACATTGATTTTCCTTATGTATATAAGATGATATGGTTATATAGATTATTGGATGCAGTTTCCCAAAGAATGCATGGGACATACTCATGAAAAACTATGGAAATGTAACACATGCAAGAAAGATTAAACTAAAGAAATAGTTCAATAACATGTCTAGGAATGGCAGAAGAATTCAAACCTACACTACAAAGATCAAGAACATAGCAGATCAACTTACCACCATTGGATCTTCAGTGTCTCAGGATGATATGATTACAGTGACATTGAATGGACTTGGCAAAGAGTATAAAGCATTTGATATGTCTATTTCTATGAGAGCCAAATCCCCTGATTGGGATGAGTTGATTGGTGTGTTGCTGCATGAGGAAGTTAAGCTTGGGCTGAATATAGGCTCTAGTACGTCTCAAAACAGAGACAATGTTCTTTACTCTAGCCAATGTGGTAGAGGAGGCAGAGACCATGGCTCTTTTTGAGGTCAAGGAGACACTTGAAACACTTATGAGCAGCATCAGTAAAATGCTTGGCATGGCACAAATACACAGGGGCAGCGTGGATCTGATGGCTTTAGAGATAGGAGGAGATCACCCCATGGTAGAGGTGGTGGATCTGGTTCATGGCAGTCAAATGATCAGTCAAACAGAGATGAGGACTATCATTACTGCGGCAGATATGGACACATTGCAAAGGATTGTTACAATAAGTAGGGAGATATGAAGGCAAAGGGCAAACAACATGGGCACTATGCATCTTCTAGCAGTGCTCATGATAAGCAGGTTGACAGGTTGTTTGCCATGCAACATGTGTCTAAGAATGCATCTAGGCAGAATAGAGATAAGAGATGGTATATTGATTCAAGGGCTTCAAATCATATGACACCCCATGGAGAATGGTTTGATGAGATGGTTGCAAGTTCGCATGGACATTTGTACTAGGGATAACACCTAGCATATTATTTAACATAAAGGAGTTGTACCTTTGTTGATGCCTGATGGCAAGAAAAAGAGCCTGCATGATATACTACATGTACCTACAATAACCAATAATCTTTTGTCAGTTGGACAGATGGCAGAATAGAATCTGCAAGTGAGATTTAATAGAGATGGATGCTTTGTTGAAGAATATGGTAATGGCTGCAAATTGATTGCTAGAGGCTGAAGAGATGGTAGAATGTTTACTCTTGATGCGCCAATTTCAGAATTGAAAGCAACCATGTTTGCACATGATGATGGTGCTATACAGGATGTTGAGATATGGCATAAGTGGATTGGCCATATGAATGTACAAAAGCTGAAATCTATGTAGCAGAAGGAGATTGGGCTTGGACTACCTAAGTTCGAGTATCATGACTTTGGACATGTATGTGATGCATGTCAGTTTGGAAAGCAAGCACTGTTTCCATTTATGAGACATGTACGGAATAGCTCACAACCCCTGCAGTTGGTACATTCAGATGTATGGGGTCCATCTCATAATGCTTCGTTTGGTGGTGCTCATTACTATGTATTCTTCATTGATGATTCCAGCAGGTATACTTGGCTTTACATATTGAAACATAAGGATGATGTGTTTAATATATTCAAGGATTTCAAGAAGCATGTTGAAAATGAATGAGTTGAGCTGTAAAATTTCATGTCTTAGATCAAATGGAGGTGGAGAATATATCTCAAATTACTTTGGCAGGTACCTTGCTAAACATGGGATCAGAAGACAATTAACTTGTAGCTATACACCGCAGCAAAATGGTGTAGTAAAAAGAGAAAAATAGGGTACTGATGGAATTGGCAAGAGCTATGCTAAATGAGAAGAGTTTGCCAAATGGTTATTGGGCTAAAGAAGTAGTGACTGTGCTGTCTATGTGCTGAATAGAACCCCTACAGCAGGGATTCATGATGTAACTCCATATGAGAGGCTGTATGATCATAAGCCTGACATTTCACACTTGAAGGTATTTGGGAGCATTGCATATGTGCATGTTCCTAATGAAAGAGGAAGAAATTGGATCCTAAAGCTGTCAAGAGTCAGTTCCTTGGTTATACACAAGACCGGAAAGCTTACAAGTGTTATGTACCATCTACACATGAGACATTGATTAGTAGAGATATTGTTTTTGATGAGCTAGTATCGTGATATGGTAATCCTGTTGCACTGGCTTTACTGATGGATCATTAAGCACTAGTAATGCTAAAAATACACCTATAGTGAGTACATCTATGAGTGGTCCTACAGGTGATGGGTCACCTATAGTAAGTCCTTAGTCAGGATGCTTGCGGAGTCATACACCTACGTCCATTGACACGGATATGTCAATGAGGGGGAGATTGGATAAGGGAAAAGAAAAGATGCTTAAGGATGTGATAGGTCCACTTAGTAGGTTATGAGTATCTAACAATGACAATTTGGATAGTGAGTTGGGCATTCCATCTATTATGATGCGTGGAGCAAGGCAGAGTCGTTATGTAATGCCTCATGAGAGGCAAGCTTAGAGTGAGTCACAATTACGGAGATCTGAGAGAGTTAGAAAACCAATTGACAGGTTTACATACACTGGTTATTCAGCCCACCATTATGCATATATGGCTAGTGTGACAGGTTACAAAGAACCTACAAAGTTTGATGATGCAGTTTACAGATGATAACTAGTGTGTTGCTATGGATAAGGAGTATGCAGCCCTGGCTGAAAATGAGACATGGGAATTGGTTGATTGCCTAAAGGAAAAGTCCCCATTGTCTAAAAATGGGTGTACAAGGTTAAGTGCAAGTCAGATGGTTCATTAGGATGCTATAAGGCCAGGCTAGTTACAAAAGAGTATGCACAACAATATGGCTTTGACTATGAGGAGACTTTCAGTTCGGTGGCTAGAATGGAAACTGTCAGAATTGTCGTTGCTTTGGCAGGATGCAAAGGCTAGAAATTATGGCAAATGGATATCAAGAATGCTTTCTTGAACGGTGACTTGGTTAAGGAAGCATATATGGAGCAGCTTGAAGGCTATGCTCACCCGGAATTTCCTACACATGTATGTAAGCTGAAAAAGGCTTTATATGGACTGAAACAGGCACCTAGAGCATGGAATGCTGAGATCAGTAATTATTTACAACAACATGGATTTAGATTGGGTGATGCAGATCATAGTTTGTTCACAAAGAAGACAGATCATGGATATGTGTTTCTAGCGGTTTATGGAGATGATCTTATCATCACTGGAGATGATGAAAAGGGCGTTGCTAAAATTAAATCATGTTTACATGTTAAATTCAGAGTCAAAAACCTTGGTGAACTAAAGTATTTTCTTGGGATTGAGGTAGTCTCTACACCTCAAGGTATATGGCTGCTATAGAAGCAGTATGCTCCTGACATGTTATAGAAGTATGGTATGGCTAAATGCAAGCCTATGGAGACACCTCTTGATCTGAATGTCAAGCTACAGATTGATGTTGGGAATGACATAGAAAATGTGACCATGTATCGACAGATGGTGGGCAGCTTGATATACTATTACCCATCCTGACTTATGTTATATAGTGGGGTTGATTAGTTGGTTCATGTAGAAGCATCGCAAACCACATTTAGATGCAGACAGGAGGATCATGAGATATATAAAGGGTACTATAGATTATGGGTTGTTTTATGCATATGGAAAATCTCGACTTGACAAGGTTTATTGATGCTAATTGGGCCGGTTGTGCCTATGACAAGAGGTCAACTAGTGGTTATGCATTTGGATTGGGCAGCAGTATGAACAGTTGGCAGAGTAAGAAATGGCCTACTATTGCATTGTCTAGTACAAAAGCTGAGCACAGAGGAGCTGCCTTAGCGGCTTGCGAAGCAATTTGGTTAATGAAACTACTCTGAAAGACTTGGGAATACATCTGGAAAGAAGAGTGAGATTGCATTGTGATAACCTCAGTAGTATTATGTTGGTTAGCAATCCTGTCTACCATGCTAGGTACAAACATATTGATTAGAGAAATGGTTATTACAAGGCAGATTGACTTGATTCATGTGAAGACTAAAGACCATGTAGCAAATATATTTACCAAGTCTCTTGGTAAAGAAAAGTTCATATATTTCAGACAGCTACTTGGAGTTTATCAGATGGTTTGAGCTTGAAGGGGAGTGTTAGAATATGAAGCTCCCGCTACTCCTCAGCCAATCTATCTTTATGTGTGTGATCGACATTAGCTAGGTACAGTTGTATATGTGTGTGGCATTCAATAAGTCGGTGTAGTCAGTGACTTAACCACAATTAGTCTTGGTTAGTCATACTTATGTGTGTAAGTCTCTTTCAGTTTGTATAATGGAAGAATAATGGAAGAAGAACAACAATGAGCTGAGGCTCATCTTTTGCTCCACTCTGTCTCTCTCCCTATCTTCCAACAAAAGGCCCTCATCTATGGAGCTTCATGTAAAGAAGCAATCCCAACAGATTGCTCCAATAAGAGGAAGTGATCCAAGGTCCTTTGAGTACAATCTTTTGCTTCTTGAAAACAAAGGGATAGATTTTTATGAATGACTCCCCCCTGAGATATTGATGCAACACTAGCTTTGACTATCCTCCTTTCAACTCATACCAATTGAACATAGTATTCAAGGTGTTAGAAAGAGAACCTTGATCTTTCCCAATGCTTAAAATTGTGGCAAATGAGAGAGATCCATGAGCAATATCCAAGGCCTATTTTTCCTAAAGAACATTTCCAAATAACAAACTATTTGAAGTGTGTTGCTAATCCTCTACTACTGCATGTTCTGAAGGAGTAGAGGCATCATGTTGCATTTTTTGTAGATCTAAAGGTGGCATGTTGTGTCATGTTGCTACATTAGTTTATCAATGACCATAGCCATAGGTCCTGAGCAAGGGGTTTCACCTTTCTCTTCTATTGATGGGGCAGTGATCCTACCATTGATAGGTAGGACTACAACAAGGGTTTTCATGGTATGCACTGAGGCATATAGGCATAGCTCATGACATTTGTACATGGACTTAGATACAATGCTGATGATTGAACTAGATAAGGATGGATTTGTAAAGATTGTTGTTGAAATGCTTAGAACATTTGTAGATTGCAATGCCTAATCACTTGTGTTGTGATTTTGGAAATACCATGGCATTTTTAGCCCCTTGATTTGTTGTACTATATTTAGTTGTTAAGGGTCAAATAGCCCCATATTTCCAATTGTTGAAGAGGGCAGGAATGCTACATAATAATCCTATGCCTTAGGGCTTGATCCCAATATCCATTGTAGTAGGTTGTACTAGGGATTGGGCCTATGCTTTAGGGCTTGACCAGAATACTCCACTTTAGTAGGTTGTATGAGGGAATATGGCAATAGAATAGATGTTGTTTAGGTAATTGCTAAGGGAAGCTTTTAAGATGTTGGACATAGATAATAGTTGTTTAAGTAATTGCTCAAGGAAGATTTTAAGATGTTGGACACTAATGATATTGGTGAGGGCACCAATGCGCTAGGCATTAATGGAGAAATAAAGGGCTATTAATGTGCACATGCAATAGTATATGGTTGAGAAGCAATACATTTAGACTATTGGCTAGACATTCTAGGCTAGATTTTATGCATTAGGACTCCTTTGAATAGTTGCCACACTTGCATGAACTCCAAGCTCTAGGGCCAATTTGTCTTCCAACATTGTTTGACCATACTATCATTCGAAGATGGATCTTTGCTTGTTAGATTTTGATCTTTGATCACAATAACAAAGGGCCATATTTTATGCAAAAACTTAGTCATGGCTCCTAGTTCTAGCTCCTTTTCTCACTTGTGCCATCCCAAAATGAGTGCATTAAATGCCACTCTATGGCACACAAGAGGCTATCAAAGCAATTGAGAGACACAACTAACTAATTGGGAGTTACAATAAAGTAATGTCAAAGATGGATCAACTAATCTTAACCATCTCAGTAGCACCACTCAAGCCAGGGCAACCAATGACAAACTTGCAACCCTTGCAACTCAAGTTTCTCAAATAGTTTAACTTAAAAGAATATATCAATGTGATTATGAGCAACAGCATGGGCATTCTCTTGGAAACTATGAGTACCATGACTAGTGGCATGGTTCCAATGAGCAAAGGAAATAACACTGTGTTGCGCATTGTCAGGCGGCCATCACTCCAAGGCTTATGACTCTCCTCTTTCTTGGTCAGTGTCTTGTCCTCGTCAAGATTGCTCTTGTCCCTTCTTTTGGGTCATCCCCAAGTCCTCAATTTATAGTTTTGTAAGGAGGGGCATAAAAAGAGAGGACGCTTGCTTTTTACTATTTTTGGATGACATCATTGATGGCAAGGAGAGAACATTTTCTTTTAGCTCTTTGATGACATCATTGATGACGTCAAAGAGAGAGCTCCATTTTTATAGTGCGAAGATAAAAATTTACAAATCTATGGGCAAGCACCGCACGGCGTGTCGTTAGGGACCCATTACAAACTTTGAGAAATCTATGGCAATGCCATTTCTTGACACTATATGTCCTAGGATACATCCATGCTTCACCCAGAAGTGGCATTTCAAGGGGTTTAATGAGAGGCGGTATAGTTAGCATCATTCAAAGACCGTTCGGAGCCTGCCTAATTGTTCTTGCCAAGCAAAGTGAATACACAAGTTGTCCACGAAGACTTCTAACTCCTTCCTTGGCATGTCCTTGAATATTGTACACATCAGTCTCACTGGAAAGTGGCTGGTGCATTAGTCAATCCAAAAGGCATGACTATGTAGGCAAAGACTCCCCATTCATTGGCGAACACGATCTTATGCCTATCGTCAAGATGCACTTACACCTAATTGTATCTAGAGAACCCGTTTAGAAAATTATAGGCTTCTTTTCTAGCCACACTCTCTAGCATATGCTTGATGTATAGCAGTGGTGGGTAATTATATCTCTTTGTAGTTGTGTTTACCTTCTTGTAATTGACACACACTCTAACCTTTCCATTCTTCTTTAATACAATGACTATGGGGGAAACCCAATCCGTGTGTTCAATTTCGTAGATGAATCTTGCTCTCATTAGCTTGTCAATTTCTTCCTTATTGGCATGGGTATGCTTTGGATTCATGGGATATGGTTGTTGTTTGACCGGTGTTACGTCAGGTGTCATGGGTATGTTGTGAGTCACTACACTCAGGTCTACCCCTTTAAGCTCTTCTAGGGACCAAGCAAATATGTCTACATACTCTCGCAAGAGAATAATGACACTTGCCTCATCTTGCCAACCAAGTCATTGGCTATAAAGACAACAGGTCATGGGGTCTCCCCCTCCCTAGCTAAATTGACCTCCTTGACCTTGATGGGTCTCTCAATGGGTTCACTTGCTTGCCCCTGTCATTTGGCTCCCAACAAGATCACCACCCTATCTCCCTTTTTGAACTTCGTGAATCATTTTGATAGGTCTTGCTGTTTTTGTTATTTGTTTGTCCGCATTTCTTTTCTCAGTGCCAGTTGTTTCTCCCTTAACCATCAGCATCATAGGTGGTGGACGGGTAGGTCCCCTTTAGTGCATCTAGTCTTGGGAGGCCGAGGTATTTTCGGGTCACTATCTGATCTGACTTTCAACTCAGAATTGAACTCTCCATCTTCGCTAAAAGAGGGGGTCTCTCCTGGTGGTCGTAGCTTAGAAGGTGAGTCCATTTGCAGCAGTGGTGCATCACTTGGTTGGGCTAGACCTGCTCTCTCGTAGTCGATTGAGCTGGTGTGCTCCAACTAATTTCAATTGAAGTCCTTGTATCTGACTTGTTTCCCTACTCTAAGTGCACTCTGCTTATGAGGTCTAGGGTCTACTTGTATTTGTTCGATTATATGCCCCTTAGTGTCATACTCTAGGGTATCAACTTCCTTTTTGCTCTCATCATTGAAGGAACAACAGTCCTCATATTCGTCATCAGAGTTGTCTTTGTCTGATTGCTCCTGATTCTCCCCTTCTTGTTGGTCGAGAAGTAAGGCCCAATTGTACGTCAAGTTCAAATTGTGCACCTTGGACCATCGCCATTCAAGCTCATCCAAGAGATCTTGGAGTGGCTTAAGGTTCGTCTCGCTGAATTGCCAGCCAACTTGTTGGTTAAGTATCCTAGGATCTCTTGGAGCTCGCATCTATTGCTTGGGACTCGGAATGCAACATGAGTGGGTCTTCCACATAGACTCTTGGTCATCATGCAAACTGGTACTGAAGGTGTGTCCTTGAACTTATCAGCTGCATGGAGGGACAGCTTGTTCATACTCCTCAGTATTTGAGAATGGTAGGTCAATGGTGGCAAGAACATGCATCCGAGTCTTGTTCGTCCTCGTGGCATGGGATATACTTGGTAAGAGCTCCATAGGATCCCCTAGTCTGTCCATCGCCCTTCAGCATGGTGGAGATGGCATTTAGTTCGACTAGCATGGTCTTCCAAGTGTCCATCTCCACTCTCATAGCTTTTGTTCAATAGCCTAAGAAGATAAGACTATTTCCCCTATCTTCTATGACTCTCGTGTTTGGCATCCAGGGTCGGCCTAGCAAGATGTCATAGTCCACTGACTATGAAGTCAATAGAGAACTAGATCCTTGCGATCTTTACTAGCCAATTTTTTAACACTCCAAGTGGCTTCATATTCATTCCATTTTCCAGTGTGACGTTAAACCTAGCAGTCTCAACTGGTGGGTTACCCCAAGCTTGGAGTACTGCATGGCTTAGTACACTCACTCCTGCCCCTGTGTCCATGATCCCCTTTCTGGTGACATCTCCCAGTGCTAGGATGGGTAGGATTGCATGCTTTTTTGTGCCTTCCCAAAAGGTGTTGACATGCAACTTAGTCATGGAGCGTAGCGTCAAGCTTGGTATTTAAGTTTCTACGTCATGCTTAGGCAAGTCTACGACAATTGGCTCATTTGGTTCTTTAACCCACTGTTTCAGCTCTAGCCATAGCATTGGGTGCTTCCTAAGTAGATTGCCTAAGCTTAGAGTTACAAGGGTGGCCACCAGTGTATTGAGGAGGTTGTTAGTCACTTATCTCTCTCCTAAGTATGCGGTCCTTGGCCAATGGCCTTGACTAGTTTGTTGGCCCGGAGAATTTAGACTTTGTCTAGGCTGCCCAGTTTGAGGTGCCATCACCTCCCTTGATATTGATCGTGGGGGGGAGATTGGCATGCTTATGCTTGAGAGATCATCAATCTCATCCTCTAATATGGGTTCAGTGTCCTTTAGGTGCTCTTGGGCCTCCTTGCCCATTCCTTTACCTTTTTCATGGCTTCGAGTTGGCGCTTCGGGTTTGGGTACTCCCCAACCTTAGCACTTTCCTTTTTAGCCATCTAAGGCACCAATGTCTCTTCTTCTACATCACAAACTTTCCCTCCAACTGACAGAGTCGTGACACTTTCGATTTTGAGGGTGACCTTAGCGTCTGGTCTCTTCTTCCTTCGTCTCCGACTCCTTTTTCTGACTGAGGTTGCATTAAGGTTGCTAGGCCTTGGCAATGATATGCCAGCCTACTTTGTTTGCGCACGGGTCATGACATGCAACAAGATAGGTGTGGCCTCCATGTCAAGTGTCTCGACACTGAACAACCCCAATGGAACTGATGGCTCCATGTCAAGTGTCTCAACACTGAACAACCCCAATGGAACTGATGGCTCATTTACTGAACTAGAGGATGGTCTCCACATATAGGGCAATCGACAAAGAGATGAGTGATTCCACACTCAGTGCATCTTAAATTAGCCTTATCTCTATTCGCTTGCTCTCTCTCACAGTAGTGCGAACAAATATGTCCTGGGTGATCGCAAGTCTAGCACACAATTGGCTCCTGGGCTTACCCTCCTAGGCCTCTGCCTCTCCCTCTTCCCAACACCATCATCGATACTGGTCGATAGTCCATGAGGGTTTACATACGGCTCATCGTTGCTAGGCTCGTCCACAAAGTGGACTGAGGCATCACTCGATGGATGGGTAACGTAGGGTCTAGGTGGTTTAGTGTCATTTGGTGCTAGAAGAGCCAAGGGGGCTCCCCTTCCAAAGAAGTTTGGTGGCCTATTCACAAGGTGGGGTTGACCGTAAAGCTATGGGTATGGGAGCCTCCAAGGTGATCGATAATGCATGGTGTCATGACCGAAACCTACCACATTAGCACAAGGTCATGACCTAGGGTCCTGACACTCGGTTGGTAAGTGGTTTCGGCCACAATGCACACATTGGATGTGTGGGTGCATTGGTCGTCTCATCATCTCCTCTAGTTTGGTTATGTCCATCCTAATCTCTGCTAGACTCAGTGCCCTTCCCTTTGTCCTAAGTGCTTGAGTCCATTCTCTCACTCGATGTTGAGGCTCTCTCAAAACTCCTAGCACTAGACTCTTCTTGATTCGAGCCTCTGGAGCCTCTTTCCTTGAGCTGGTCATCCACTCTAATAGTTTCTTCAAAGACCCTTGCTAATGCGTCTCACTGCAAGCTTGAGTTGCTAGCCAAGGCTTTGTAGAGCTCCTCGCCCCGTATTCTGTTGATGAATACCATCAATATCAACCTTTCAGTTGCCAATGGAATTCTCTTGAAGAGGCTCCTTACGTGGGTCACATAATCTCTAATGTCCTCTCTCTCTTTCTACTTGACATTCATAAGCTGCACTAATAGGTTATCAAAGTACCCCGGTTCTTAAAATCTGTTAATGAAGAGATTTTTCAGGCCATTGAAATCTACACGCTCCGCACAGCATCTAGACTTGTGTACCAAGTTTTATGCTTGTTGCCTAAGCACAGTCCGAAGAGGCTTGGAAGCATTGAGTAGGATCAGTGAGGCCGTTGGCTTCACAGACCTGCTCAAATTGTTCCACAAAGTTGTATTTGTCCTCGGTTGCTTGGTATTTATCCAACTGCTTTGCTACCACAGGGATTTTTTATTAGCTCCTAGAGCCTTGGTTGACTCCCAACCCTGTCAGTAGTGATGTTTCCAATGTTGTGGCACTTTATTCTACGAATGTGTTATCTAGCAGCCGCCTCGTTCTCAGGAGCTCGCTCAGCGTGAGATCTCCTTCTAGAGGTCTCTCATTCTCTGACTGATTCCTGCATGCTAAGGCTAGCACTCTCTAGATCTCTCGCATTTCTAAGCTCTGACATAAGTTCCTAGTTTGTTGATCCTGGTTGTATGCCGCTAGACCTTGCAGGGCTCTACAAGCTAGTTTTTTTTCCTCCTCTAGGTTTTCCATGATGTGGTTGACTAGTCTACCGCGGTGTTTGAGCCGGGTTTGAGTGTCGTATTTGTACACTAACTGTTGGATAACCTCAAGAAATTCTCCTAGGTTAAGATCCTCATCGCTTCTACGGCCTGAGCTGCCTTCTTCCATGTCTAGGACTTCCTGTTCTGCCAAGTTATCAATCAAGTTGATAAGGCCGGGTAGATCCACTTCCATGGTATTGTCTATCCTTGTTGCATTCAGATTTTTGGCCATGTTCTCCACTTGGTCCTACATTTGGGGATTCGATGTCCCTTCTATGTCCTTGGGTCTTCTCTTACACTACAAGGATTTAAGCCTATAGCGACGGCGAGTAGTGATGCAGGTAGCAACATCACTATTTGCATCGCTATTTGCGTCGCAAATGCGACATAAATAGTGACGCAAATAGCGATGCCCCACAGGAAAAAAAAATAGGCCAAAATCAAGCGCGGGTTTATTTTATTTTTTTTTGTCTACTATTTTGAGAGCGAGAACGAGAGAGAGGGTGACCGTCGTGAGAGAGGGAGAGGAAGAAGGCTTGCTGCCGCTGCCGCCGTCATTCGCGAAGGAGAAGAGGAGCCTTCATCGCGAAGAGGAGCCACCAAACCCTCGCCATATCTCATCGGTGAGTATATTCTCTCCTTCTTTTTCTTGTTTAGGGTTTAATTCTCTTTCTCTTTTGCTTGTTTAGGAGAGGAAATGAGAGAGAAAGAGAGGGAGAGGGAGAGGGAGGGAGAGAAAGAGAAAGAGAGGGAGAGGGAGGGGGAGGAAATGAGAGAGGGAGAGAAAGAGAAAGAGAGGGAGAGGGAGAGAGAGAGGGAGGGAGGAAATGGAAGAGGTTGTGGGCAAAACTCTCTATTCACTTTTTTGAAGTGTTCAAATTAACATAGGATGCATGCATAGATCATTCTTGTGTGTGAAAACTTGAGAGCTCTCTTCTCTCTCCTTGTATCCTATCTTCTTATGCTTCACATTGAGGGCGAGGGTGAGGGTGAGGGCGAGGGTGAGGGTGAGGGAGAGTGAGAGAGGAATTAAGTGAGGAACTAGAAGAGTGAAGCTTCTCTCCTATCTTGCATTCTTCTCTTCTTCCCCTTCTTCTTCTACAATTTGAAGGGTGAGAGGTGGAGTTGAGATGAGGTTAGGATATCCCTCTTTCTTTTCTATGCTTTCTCTCTTTGTTGGAGTACTTGAGGAATGGATGGATTGCAAAATGGAGTGGTGCAACCAATTGAGGAGCCATGCTTGGATTGTGAGGCTGAATTGATTTGAGATGATGATTTGATTGGTTGAGTATATTAGAGTAGATAGATATCAACAACTCAATTTTTTATTTAAAAACTCTCTAATCATTTGTAGTAGAGATTCGAATTGCATTGATTGATGATTGCTATGGAGGATTAGTTATGTCCAACGTTTATCAATTGCATTAGGAAAGAAATTAGTTATGTCTACTGTTATGTCTAATGATTGCTATGGAGGATTAGTTATGTCTAATGTTTGTCAATTGTATTAGGAAAGAAATTAGTGAAATTTATTTGCTTACGACATGAAATTAGTTCTCTAGACAAAACACCCTATGGGTTGCATTCAAATTGAACTCACAATGTAACTCATCTAAATGCAACTCATTGGAGAGTATTAGGAGCATTTAAATGGAAGGACCTCTTGAGTGAAAGTTAGCAGGAAGAGAGGGAGATATTTTCCAAATAAAACATTTAAGGAAGAAAATGAAATGACAGAGGGAGAGGAAGAGAGAAAACGAAATGAGAGAGGGAGAGGAGAGAAAAAAAATGAGAGAGAGAGGAGAGAGAAAAGGAAATGAGAGAGGGCACTAAGGCTCAATACATAAGCTAGAAGCATATAAATACCACTGACAACACTATGAAAGATATAAGTACTAGATCCAAGACAAAACATCAAACCATTCTACGATAGGGGTACTGCATCCAATGAGTATCAAGAGAGCATGTACATGTCACAATTAGTCCTATTGTCTCACTATAATATATCTAACAAATGGCTCATGTATCATCCAATGATAAGAGGCATGAAGTGTCTTAAATTAATACTTGATGTGAGAAGTGACAGTCAAACTCAATGAGACTAAGCTTCAATATCAATCCAAGTGCATTCTAGAAGCATGGCCAAGTATATGGCATCAACCATAGACATTACTGTAGTATGTAAAGTAATCAATAAGCATCAACAAGCAATAAGCATGAAGTTTCTTTGACAAAATAGCATTCAACCCTACTTATTACAGAAGTGAAAACCTCTATAAAATTGAGTAAATGAGTGCTCAAATTAGTCCAATAGCATGCCAAGACATTGACATAGCATCCCAAGTGATCTCACATCAAATAGACATCTCGAGAAGCATAAGTGACCTCCAATAAACAATGAGTGAAGGGTTTTCCCAAATTGTATTACAAGTCATTAAATTGTTTGTTGTAGCGTAGACAAGATGGAAAATGAAGAAGGTCCTGTTGTTCAAGATCGCGAGGCGTATCTTAATCAGTGTGTCCCATGTCCTTGCTCTCAATGCAAGTTGGCAATTAGACGAAAACGCCGATTGTCTATAGAACACGTACGATGATTTGGCGAGTTTGAATCTGAGATCATTGATCAGGCGATTGCGGATTTTCAGCAAACGGTAATTTGAAGTTAATATCAATCATGCATTGTACTCGTAAGCTAATTGAATACCATATACAATAAGATTGGGTCTTGCTAGCAAATTTTCTATCTAGGGAGGTGATGTCTCGTCCCAAGGGGGAGTGCACCCTTTGCAACCAATTAGAAGAGTACGTGGGCATGTGATGGATGGAGTGCAGGAGCCAATCAACTACTCGCAAGGCCAATCTATACCGTCAATGCCAGAGGAGATAGGCAACCTTCCATACCTACCTACAATCTTGGAGCCTGAGATGGAGGCGATGATCGATGCATTGATTCCCATGGATGTCGAGACTTCTAATCCGCTTAGAGAGGAAGCATCCATACCATTATATGATGGGTGCTGAGTATCTCAGCTGAAGACACTGCTTGCACTCTTAAGTGTGCAAGCAAAATACGGGTGGAGCGATACGAGTGTGACCAAGTTGTTCAAATACCTTGTACATACGCTTCATTGATTTTTTTTTCGGCACTATTATTACAAAAATTTGTTCTTTTTCAAGGTGTTTTATGATTTTTTTCAAGTTATTGAAATATCATATATTATCATCTACAAATACCATGCCTGAATGCACGACATGTTTTACGGAAGCTTAGCATGGACTACAATAACATCCATGCATGTATCAACGATTGCTATCTGTTTCGAGGAGAATACGAGACTATGGAGGCATGTCCAAAGTGTGGTGCTCATAGGTATCGACAAGACTTGCAAGGGCAAACCATCCCTAAAAAAGTTCTCAGACACTTTCCGCTTATCCCCTGCATAAACCACATGTTTCGTATGTCTGGCATGGCGAGCTTGACAATGTGGCATGCGCAGAATAGGTCCATAGATGGAGTTCCACAATATCAGCGAATTCGCGCGCATGGAGCCACATTGACTCTACCTTCCCATGCTTTGCCTGAGAGCCAAGGAATCTTCAGCTCGGTCTCCAATGGATGGCATGAACCCATTCGGTCTGCGCTTAACTTCTTACAGTGTGTGGCCTATAGTCCTTGTCAACTACAATATCCCTCCATGGCTTTCTACGAAGAAAGGACATCTCATCCTTAGCTTGCTCATCCCAGGCCCCTACAAAGTAAAAAATATGGATGTGTATCTTCGTCCATTAGTCGATGAGCTTAAGATTTTGTGGGAAGAGGGGGTCACTGTGCAAGATATGAGCAAGCACGATGGTCGGCGGTCAGCCAATATTCGAGCCATTCTCATGTGGACGATGCATGACTTTTGATGGAACCTAGAACGGGCCGGCACTGGCTCATGCACTAGCCGGACCTCTATCTCACGCGCTCAACAACCCCACAGCCTCGCGGCCAGGAGCGTTGATGACACATACATTGCCTTCCTAGATGTCTTGCATTTGTATTACGTCGTTTGTAGTCCACTCTTCTCTCACCCACTACTCCTTAGAGGGAGTCCCTTACACATTTCCTAATGGCATGAAGCACAGACATAGGGGGTCCTCCAACGGCTGAATGCCGCCACCCCTCTGCGACTCTCCTACACCTTGGGGATTGGCCCCTCGATGCGTCGCTCAACATATAAACATTTCGCACAAAATCCACTCAAGGTACCATTTAATTGTATACAGGAATGTACCATTGTCCTTACCTCTCTTTTCCCTAGACCCCATGACTAGCCTATGGCTTAGGGTGTCGTGTCTCTCACTCAACGTGGGTCAAGGTCCTAATGAAAGCAATTGCTGTGTATCCAGGATTTCTGATACCTTTAAATATTTCCATGATTTATGCATAGTGTGGATGCCAAGTGCTCAAACAATTATAAAATCAATATTGTGCACATGTGGAAAACATCCTTTCAATGATTTTCAACTACCGTTCTTATGCGGCGTTGCACAAACCTAGCACCAAGGAAACCCTTGTGCTACTAGGCTCTTATTTTATAATTATTCACCGACCTATATGGCATGCAAACAAAAACAACAATCTTTTCATCATTTGACTCCATATTTAGACATATTTTGACCACTCTACCCTCCCATCGATCAAATGTTGCATTGTGGTATGGATTTATAGGGTATTTTGCCATCATTTTATGTGTAAAAAGAGGTAAAAATACACTAGAACAAGAAGGTGGGATTGAACTGAGGCAAATCCTCATGATTCAATCCCCACAAACATTCACCAACATTGTTCTTAATTTTCATTAATTTTCCGCACCCAAAATACAAATTTTCCCTATTTTTAGTGATTTTTCTCTATTTTCCTTGTATTTTTCCTTATTTTCTGCATTACTTAATTACTAAAAATTCAAAATAGATTATGGGTTGTGACCCTTAGTTCCTTCTTGCACAACCTTAGTTCCTTCTTGCAGCAAAAATGAAAATTTAGTTTGTTCCTATTCATTTTCCCATTTTTATGCCCAAAAACATCATTTTCCCTTGATTTTTCATATTTTACGTGTTTTAGTGTATTATTTTGAGCCACGAGATGCATATTTTTCTGATTTTCTGATTATGAACAGCAAGTACTCATGGAAAATAGTAACATAAACAATTTTTAGCCCACATGAACAACATTTTATCAATCAAAAGCCATGAAATCTCAAATTTCCTTTGAAAAAATTGAATTACCGCTTATTTGCGTGTTTCGGGTTTCATGTCCATGGCTGCAAATCTGAAAATCAGCAGCACTTCATGCTCATGTTGATCACAAGTCACCATTTCCAGCCCGCGGAGCAATCCGATCAATGCCGGACAAGCCTCCATCATTCTTTCTTCTTCCTTCTTCTTCCCACATGAACTTGCCTTTAGAAGAGAGAGGGGGAGGAGAGAGAAATACTAGATTTCTATCTTAGCATTCAGGCCATCAATTGAGGAGCGAAGGGCGGCGATAGAGTCAGCATTCAGGAGGGAAGCAAGGGCCAATGCCTGTTGGGTAGGTTGTTCACAAGCAGGAGATTGCCCCATCAACATCTTGGCGCAAATTTCGGCCGCCTGATGGCACCTTCTTCTCCACGATTTTTTCTCATCTCTCTCCTCAAAATTTTCATGCTACATTTTAAATTTGGGCTCCCAAGGGTCATGCCCACTTTGGCCACTCTAATGTCCACCTCTTCGCATCTTGACCGTTTCCTTGGCCATTTTCCCGTCCGGACTCAGAATTGAACTCTGAAAAATCCTGGGCGTCCGACTTAGCATCCTTCATTGGCCAATAGCTCATGTCAACCCGCACGACTGTCTGAAAAATTATGAAAAATCAACAAGTGTCACTCGAGCACCTCTAAAGCACTTTGGTGCTTAAAATCGTCCTAGATCAAGTCGCCGCCTTTGACATTGAATATTTTCCCTTGATATTCATAATTTTAAGCTATTTTTAAGCACTTCTCGACACCTAAATTCTGCTCTCATTGGCGACCACGGGATAGGGCGACTCAGCCCGTCGAATCCACGAACATATCTGCACATAAACAACCAAAGAAGCATCAAACTGATACAAAACAAATATATAATCAAACTTAGCACAATGCTCCCCCTACCCCGAGACAGAACCAAGGCATGACATCCACAAGGAGTAGGTCTAGCACCATCTAATAGAAGATCCGAAGCGAGTCACTGACCAACTGCTCCAACACAACCAAACTAAAAAAAACCTATCAAAGAGGTTGCACTAGTGGTAGTTTGAACTACTTACCAACTAAAGACAACACAACTAGGAGCTCCTACAAGGCGAGGACTCCTATAGCCTGATCAAGGAGTATTTTCTTCTAATACATTTCTTCTTTGAGGATTTTTATTTGATTGATATACTTGGGCATGTAAAAAGGAGGGAGCTGAGCGTAGTGACCCAAGGAGAACAGGGCATCGGCCTCAGGACCTGTCTCGGCACCCAAGAACCTACCAAGCCCTCGCAAGGCGACACTTAATCATTTTCTAACGCTCACTTTTATTTTCGCTCCAACCTTCCTTGTTTTATCATTTTTTTTTCAGTAAGAAGCCACCCCTAGGAAGACAAGGTATTGGCCCCGGGTCTGACTCGTCCCCAAGAACCTACCAGGCCTTCGCAAGGCGATGATCAACTGCCTATACATTTCCATTTCTTTTCTTTTCTTTGATAGGGGTTAGAACCCCTTTTTACACACCTTCGTATTTATATTCATCTTGTAGGATGTTCAGGATTTCTTGGTATCATCATTATTATCTTCTAGCAGGCTTCTCTAACTGCCTCACTACTAACAAGAACTCCTAGAACGGCTGCCTAGCAGGCTAGCAGAACAGGGCCACTAGGACTTCCTTTTAAAACAGGTCTTTCGATGCCTAACAATGTCTTTACAGGAGGCAATGACTACTCCGACCTCCCTCAAACATACTTAGCCTAAACCTGGGACTTCATGCCTTGGTTGCCGGTCCCCAACAAAAATGTATCCCCTCGACAAGTACAAATACACATAGAACAGGAAAGAAAGGTACTTGTAAAGGAGAGATAGCACCTGGATTGGCCACAAGAAGCTTCGATCACAGCAAAGGCTCCTCCAGGCTCCACCAAATTCCACGAATCACAAAACCTGTCCAGCACAACACTTAAAACAAAAACCCGATTAAACGCACCCGCACTAGACAGGGAAATGGCCCTCTTGGCCTAATGAAATAAAACACTTCACTACAAAACTGAATCGGCCCTCTTGGCCTAATGAAATCAAACAATACTACTCATAACATCCTCCTAGAAACAACTATGATAGATATCAAAGCATACCATTCCCAGGGGAACAGAGGCTCGTAGCCCTAAACTAGGTGCATTAAATTATGACCCATCCCTCTTGCGTATATCGCAAGAGGTGTTCGCATCACATGTCGTCTAGTCAGTCTATGGGTCCAAGATAATAAAGGTAGAGTCTCGCTTACCCTCTGCATCACCCAGATCAACCATCGTCTGCCAAAGAGGGCATTTTCAGAAAGCATAACCCACAAATGACCAGGTCCTGTCTCACCATCAATAGATATATCGGGACAAGGGCCACAATTAAAGAAGAGCTCTTCTTCATACACAAAATTAGCCAATGAATCGGCAAACTGATTCCAATTTCGTGGAATCAGCTGAAAAGACACTCCATCAAATTCGTCTAGCAGGGCTATGGCAGTATGATGGTACATGCAAAGGATGCGGTTTCGTACCATATACGTCCCATTGAGTTGATTTAAAACCAACTGAGAGTCCCCTTTCACCAATAACTGGAGGATACCACCCTTCTTTGCAATATTCAAACCCATAATCAGGGCTTTGTATTTGGCCATGTTATTGGTAAAATTCACCCCGAGATAAGCAGCTAACTTCATGACAATCCGTCGTCGGGGGTCTCGGATGACAACTCCTACACTCCCTTTTTTGCATGCACCCCTGGACGCCCCATCAAAGTACAAGGTGTACGTCCATAAGGGGTTTACATATCCCGCCATCCTGAACTCTACTCGTAATTATGGTAATCGAAATTCAGCATATTCAATGGGTGGACTGTAGGCTCCATCCCTCCATCATCATTGAATTCAACAGGGATGCTCATCAAAATTTGTAGGCAGTGATGGTAGAAGACCTTGATCTCCCAAATAAATGTCCCGCCTTCTTGCTCGTCACCTTATATCCTTTGCTCCACCAAATGAGCTTTCCCTGGTGATACCGCTGTTCTAAATATGGGTGTTCTAAATAAGGGATCAGACAACCCATCAATCTCTATCACGATTTCCTTGCAGATGTTTGATCGATCTCTCCTAGACCTGCAAGACAGTCATAGTATTAGTGCAATAAAAAATAATAAGGTTTAATCTTATTAAGATTAACCTTATTTTTAAATTCTATCCCCTCAAGGTCAGCTAACAAGACTGTGGATTTATTCTTTCCTATTCTAACGATCCTATAGGGCCCGTCCCATTTGGGCTCTAGCTTGCCTGGAAATAATTCATGTCGTGTGTCATAATACAGAACAAGCTGTCCTTTCTTGAAGGTGTATTTCTTGGCTTTAAGGTCGTGTAGCTGCTTCATTCGGCGCTTCGCCACTTCTTGGTGCAATAAGCTCTGTAGCTTAAGCTCATCTAAATGTTCTAGTGTCGTCAAGCGCTCAAAAAGCGCGTCTTCATCACTCAAAGAATGATTGATGGCAAACCGAATAGTCGGCAGCTCAATCTCTAAAGGCAAGACACACTCCTCCCCATATACTAACTTGAACGGGGTATGGCCAGTGGCTCGTTTGAAGGTCGTATTATAGGCCCACACTGCCACGTATAACTTTTTATCCCAATCCCGTTTCTTTTCCGACACAATTTTGGACAGAATGCCCACAAGCTGCTTGTTGGTGCTTTCAATTTGCCCATTGGCTTGCGGGTTATATGGGGTGGTCTTGTTATACTTGATTTGCCAAATTTCTGTCAACCCTTTGATCACCTTATTTAGGAAATGGGTTCCGCGGTCCGACACTAACTCTTTTGGCGGACCAAAATGGCATATTATCTGCTCTAAAAGGAAACTAGCAGTTTCTTTAGCATCATCTTTCCTTGTTGCACGTACTTCTGACCATTTTGTGAAGTAGTCAGTTGCTACAATGATGTACCTCTTTTGCGTAGTCGATGACAGAGTAATAGGACCCACAAAGTCTATTCCCCACTTCTCAAATGGAAGTATCGCCATAATAGGGGTGAGTGGTCGTTTCCTATTCTCTCGACTATCATGTCATTGGCAAATATCTCATCTCTTAACATACGCAAACGCATCCTGGAAGATGGTAGGCCACCAATAACCTGCTCTTAAAGCCTTTTGTGATGTAAGCCGTCCAGCAAAATGGCCACCGCAAGCAAAATCATGGCACTCTTCCAAAATGAATGGCACCTCGTCAGGCATCACACATCGGCGATAGATGTCATCAACCCCTTGCCGATATAATGTACCTATGATCAAAGAAAACTTTAACGCTTGCTGCTTAATTTTCCTTCTCTCAGCTTTAGATAATTCGGATCCTGCCTCTCCCGTTGATAAATAATGTGTTATTGCAGCATACCAGGAAGGAATAGATGCCGTATCTATTTTAAATAACAACTCCATGTCACTGCCTTCAGCCACAGATTCTTTCGGCTCCCCAAAGTCCACTAGAAATTCCACGATGCCTTGCAACCTTGGTGGCTTACTCCTGATTTCATAATCAAATTCCTGCAAAGTGATTAACCACTTCTCTAGACGATCAGGCGGCTGTAGCTTATTCATCAATAGTCGAAGTCCCTCCGCCTTCGTATAAAGCACGACTTTCGCATAGAGAATATAATGCCTGAATTTCTTGGTCCCAAAGACCATCGCTAGACACAACTTCTCCATGTAAGTATAATTGATTTTGGATACCCCCATCTTTCGGCTAGCAAAAGCAACCGGGTGGTACCACTTCTCTTCCCAAATTTAGGCTAAACAGCAGCTGATACTATACATGGTGGCTGCTGAGAATATATAGAACACCTCACCTCTTTTAGGTGCTTTTAAAACGGGCGCTCTTGCTAGCTCCTGTTTTACATCCTCGAATGCTATCTTACAAGGGTCACCCCATTCAAACAAACAGCTAAAGGACAATAAATTTGTAAGCGGCAACGTTCTTTCTGCCAAGGCGTTTATGAATCTACGGTAATAACCAACCGAAGACAGAAAGCTATGAACTTCCTTCGGAGTGCGTGGTGGACCCATGGCAATGATAACTTTGACATTCTCGGGGTCTGTCGCAATTCCTACCGAACTGACCACATGACCCAGCAATAGCCCATAAGGTACTCCAAAAACACACTTCCGTGGGTTTAGAGCGATACAAAATTGTCTACAGCACTCAAAGCATTTTCTTAAAATGATCAATTGCCTTTCTCTCACGGTGGCGGCCCCTAAGTCATCAATAAACACCTTCAACTCTTCAGGGGATATGTCACCGAATGTCTTATCTGTTGTTCGTTGCCACGAACCAGGCGCATTGCATAAACCAAAGGCCATCACATGGTACGCAAAAGTACCAAATACAGTAATAAAAGTCATTTTCAACTTGTCCTCTTCTGCAATTGCCATCTGGTTATATCCTGCAAAGCAATCCATGAACGAATATATCTCCCTACCCGCTAATTGATCCAAAATCTGGTCAATAAATGGCAACGGGTAGTAGTCCTTAACTGTCTGCTTATTCAGCTCCCTAAAGTCTACACATAATCGGATTTGATTATTCTTCTTCTTTCTAATCACAGCTAGCGAACACCATTCTGTGTGTTGCACAAGAAAAATCAAACCCGCTTTTCGAAGCTTCTGTAACTCTTCAAACAGCCCGTCCCTCAGTTCGAAAGGCATACGCCTTACTTTCTGTCGTACAGGACGACTGTCCTCTTTCAACGGAATTGTATGAACAACAAGACTAGGAGGAATGCCTCTCAACTCATCATAACTCCAGGCAAAGATATCACGGAATTCCTGGATCAGGGCCACATAGTCCTCCCTTTTTGCTGTGCTGAGCATAGAACCTAATTTGATTGGCTGCGAATCATCAGGGGTACCAAGGTCTAGCTCGATAACATCTGCATCTCTTATACGATCTTGGCCCTCTATCGGCTCATTCAAAGTAATCTGATAGATGTCTTCCGTGGTGGATCCCTCTTTGGACTCATCACTCGATCATGTCTCACTGGCAGATAAATCCTATAATGTCTCCAATTCTGTAGAAGATAGAGGAGCTCTCTCACTCTGCGGGGACTCAGGATAAGCATCAACCACCACATGCTGGGCACCTCTACCGAATATTAGTCGACTGGCAGGTATATCTACTTGGCAGTCCGCTTGCAAGATCCAAGGTCATCCGAGTAATACTTGGTAACTTGGACGGCCTGCAAAAAGAATCACCCTAAAGTCCAACAGGCATTCTACATTTGCAACAGTGACATGGACCTTAGTAATGCAGCCTTCCGGCTATCTCAAACTATCATCTGCCATTCTGAGAATTGTGGAGGTATCTTTCTAGATTGCAAGACCCAACCTTTCCATCAGTTCAGAACTCATAATGTTAACACATGATCCCGTGTCAAAAATGGCATAATCTACTAATATCCCATCGACATAGGCTGCAACCCTTGGGCAATGCTTCTCAGCATGCTCGAACCAATCATCACCAACTCGCGCAATACCCAAAGGTTCCACGATATACCCGGTATGTAGGATCTTTCTAAATTCCTTACGTACTCCTGGGGAAAGCTTAATAAGCTGTAAGAGGTTCACGTCCGGCTTGACTTCACAAAGAGAGCTCGCCAGATCGAATTCATGATAGTTCGATAGAGCTCGCTTTTCACGCCAAACCATCCGCTCTTTAGGTCGCTGAACCAACTTTATTGCCTCTTTTTTAACTTTCACCTTCTTCTTTGGTGGTTCCTTATCGGCTTTACTTTCTATGGGCTTCAAAGGTCCCCCTTCCATGGCAAGATCCAAAACTTGTGTTCCTTTGTCGCCTTGTTTAGGGTTACCGTCGACAGGCTTATCCTTGTCGGCTTCTCTACCCTTTTGACCTCTTGTAAGAACAGCTCATAGATTAGAGGTTTCAGCATCATTAACGTGTACAACCTCAATCAAACTAACCCCACTACCACTAGGTACCTCCTCCACTGTAGTCTTTGGTCGTTGAAGTATTTGTTTAGGCCCTTCTTCTCGCTGGGAATCATTTCCTTGCGCACGATGATTAACAGGCCCTGGTTGCCAACTACCTCGCTGGAGGGAGCTGATCTTACTCCAGCAACTAGCTGCTAAACGGCCGGATTTTCCACAAATGTCGCACTTAACATTTGGGCAATTTCTTGGATAGTGCTGCCCACCACACCATTTGTAACTAAACCTCGAAGGTGCACCCTCATCTGGGTATCTACTTCCTATCAAATTTTTTTGTTTTTTAAGGAAGTTGACATCAACGGCTATTTGCCGATACTGCTCCGTAATCATGTCGGTATAATGCTTCATCATGTCCTTAACCTCGCCAAGAACATTGGAAGCGCTCGACTCGTAGCCTTGATCATTACCCTGTCGTTCCATCGGCCTAACAATTCGATTAGGCACTGGTTGTTGAACCACAGGCATGGTATTAGAATTAACCGCCTGGCCTTCACCATTTGGAGCCATTTGACTGCTCGCAGGCATCGATATGCTAGGGGGAGCTGGTAATAAATGCACATTATGCATCATGTTCCCTCTCCCATTAGGGTTAGCCATCGCTATCCCTTGGCCACTACTGCCATTGGCCATCGCTATATTGTTTCCCAATACTAAACCCATATTTGAATTGCCTCGAGAAGCATAGGCTGCTTGTAGTCGGGATTCCACTTCTTGTGCTCGTGTAATGGTAGTATCTATATCCCCTAAGGGGACACTACTCAACTGCAATTGGATATTAAAGTCCAAACCATGTAGGAAATATTGCAATTGGGCAGCTGCGGGGATAGAAATAGAGGTGTCCAACTTACAGAAAACCTCTTTTATTTTCTTCGCATAAGCACGAATATCCTCGTGTGGTTCTTGGCGGGTCACGTTGAGTACATGCAACCAATATTGCCCACCCATTTCAGGGGCAAACTCCCTTCGAAAAGCTCTATAAAATGCATCAATATTCAATATGGTTCCGGCTTCTAAACCATGATACCATATAGCGGCTCTTCCTTTGAGAGTCATATTGAAGAACATCATTAAATGTCCTTCTTGAAAGCGACAGTTAAACATCAGCTTTTGAAACTCCCTAATGTGGAGTTCCGCATCTTCCTCAACTAGCCCATTAAAAATGGGTAGCGGGTAACCTAGAGCCGGCAAATCCATTGTTCCTGCTGGAATTGCAATAAGCTGTGCCATGACGAGGATTGGATTTGCACTAGGAATAGGGGACAGTGGGTTGCACCTCCCGCACTTGATGTAGACTGGCTTATGGAAGAAAGGGGAGCACTAGAGCTTCCACCTTCTCCTAACTTACTGCTTCTGGCCCTAAGACCACTAGATCCACTCCCTCCTAAGGGTTCAGCACCGCTACGCTTAGGAGAATATCTCCTAAAAATTTCAGCACGTCGCCTAGCTCTTTCGTCTCTCTCTTGCTTTTGGATTTCTGCTAGACGATGCTTATCGATAAATAACGGATCAATCTCAGTATCCTTTGGCATAAACTGCTTCGAGGACCGCCACTTTTAAGCGGCTCCCGGGCGGCAGACGCACCACTGATGGAACCTAGAACGGGCCGGCACTGGCTCATGCACTACCTCTATCTCACGTACTCAACAACCCCACGGCCTCGCGGCCAGGAGCGTTGATGTCACATACATTGCCTTCCTAGATGTCTTGCGTTTGTATTACGTCGTTTGTAGTCCACTCTTCTCTCACCCACTATTCCTCAGAGGGAGTTCCTTACACATTGCCTAATGGCATGAATCACAGACATAGGGGGTCCTCCAACGGCTGAATGCCGCCACCCCTCTGCGACTCTCCTACACCTTGGGGATTGGCCCCTCGATGCGTCGCTCAACATATAAACATTTCGCACAAAATGCACTCAAGGTACCATTTAATCGTATACATGAATGTACCATTGTCTTTACTTCTCTTTTTCCTAGACCCCACGACTAGCCTATGGCTTAGGGTGTCCTGTCTCTCACTCAACGTGGGTCAAGGTCCTAATGAAAGCAATTGCTGTGCATCTAGGATTTCTGATACCTTTAAATATTTCCATGATTTATACATAGTGTGGATGCCAAGTGCTCAAACAATTATAAAATCAATATTGTGCACATGTGAAAAACATCCTTTCAATGATTTTCAACTACCGTTCTTATGCGGCGTTGCACAAACCTAGCACCAAGGAAACCCTCGTGCTACTAGGCTCTTATTTTATAATTATTCATCGACCTATATGGCATGCAAACAAAAACAAAAATCTTTTCATCATTTGACTCCACATTTAGACACATTTTGACCACTCTACCCTCTCATCGATCAAATGTCGCATTGTGGTATGGATTTATAGGGTATTTTGCCATCATTTTATGTGTAAAAAGCGGTAAAAACACACTAGAACAAGAAGGTGGGGTTGAACTGAGGCAAATCCTCATGCTTCAATCCCCACAAACTTTTACAAACATTGTTCTTAATTTTCATTAATTTTCTGCACCCAAAATGCATTTTCCCCCTATTTTTAGTGATTTTTCTCTATTTTCCTTATATTTTCCCTTATTTTCTACATTACTTAATTACTGAAAATTCAAAATAGTTTATGGGCTGTGGCCCTTAGTTCCTTCTTGCAATAAAAATGAAAATTTAGTTAGTGTTCCTATTAATTTTCCCATTTTTATGCCCAAAAACATCATTTTCCCTTGATTTTTCATATTTTACGTGCTTTAGTGTATTATTTTGAGCCACGAGATGCATATTTTTCTGATTTTCTGATTATGAACAGCAAGTACTCATGGAAAATAGCAACATAAACAATTTTTAGCCCACATGAACAACATTTTATCAATCAAAAGCCATGAAATCTCAAATTTCCTTTGAAAAAATTGAATTACCGCTTATTTGCGTGTTTCGGGTTTCATGTCCATGGCTGCAAATCTGAAAATCAGCAGCACTTCATGCTCATGTTGATCACAAGTCACCATTTCCAGCCCGCGGAGCAATCCGATCAATGCCGGACAAGCCTCCATCATTCTTTCTTCTTCCTTCTTCTTCCCACATGAACTTGCCTTTAGAAGAGAGAGGGGGAGGAGAGAGAAAGACTAGATTTCTATCTCAGCATTCAAGCCATCAATTGAGGAGTGAAGGGCGGCGATAGAGTCAGCATTCAGGAGGGAAGTAAGGGCCAATGCCTGTTGGGTAGGTTGTTCACAAGCAAGAGATTGCCCCATCAACATCTTGGCGCAAATTTCACCGCCTGATGGTGCCTTCTTCTCCACGATTTTTTCTCATCTCTCTCCTCAAAAGTTTCATGCTACATTTTAAATTTGGGCTCCCAAGGGTCATGCCCACTTTGTCTACTCTAATGTCCACCTCTTCGCATCTTGACCGTTTCCTTGGCCATTTCCCCCATCCGGACTTGGAATTGAACTCTAAAAAATCATGGGCGTCCGGCTTAGCATCCTGCATTGGCCAGTAGCTCGTGTCAACCCGCACGACTGTCTGAAAAATTATGAAAAATCAACAAGTGTCGCTCAGGCACCTCTAAAGCACTTTGGTGCTTAAAATCGTCCTAGATCGAGCCGTCGCCTTTCACATTGAATATTTTTCCCTTGATATTCATAATTTTTAGCTATTTTTAAGCACTTCCCGGCACCTAAATTCCGCTCTCAAATTTCCAGGATTTGGAGAGTACTCATGTGAGCAGGCCTCCATTCTCGCTGGTAATATCTATATTTTATCTCGTTCAATCAAGTATTCACTAGGTCGTGGTGTTGGAATAGGTCTAGTTACCTCAGGTTATCATGCATGTCCATTGTGCGGGCCACAATTAGACTCCCGAAGGTCACGAACCATGAAGAAGATGGTGTATCAAGGGCACGCTGCTTTCTTGCGGAAGGATCATGAACTCAGGGAAGGTTTCCTTGGACGACCTCCAACACGTATGAACGCTGCAAGCTGGTACGAGCTGAAAATGGTCCACGCGGAATCACATTCAAATGGAATGCGGCAGTTCTCAATTTTCTACGAGTTGCCATATTGGACCCACTTATAGGTCAACCACTTGTTGGATCCCATGCATATTTTCAACAATGTGGGTAGCTTATTATGGGACCACATCACAGGAAAGAGAGACACTATAGGGGCACGAATGGATTTGAAGGAGGTAGGTAAGATGGAGGCGCTTTGGCCGCAGTCGAGTGCTGATGGTCGCGTGCAGCTTCCTCGCGCTCCTTGGGTTTTGTCCACTAAAGAAGAGCGCATTGTGAAGCAAATAATCAAGTCTATCCGCACTCTGACGGGTATGATGCGTTCTCTCAAGTCCGCATTTTCTAAAGTCGACCAATTATCAGGGCTAAAATACCATGACTGGCATAAGATATGTCAGGTTTGTACTACGAATGGATTGTAATTAGCGTGGGCATTTTGCTATTTGGAATGTAGCCATTATTTATAATGCTTTCTCATTTGTGGCAGTTTGTACTACTGATCACGATTGCAGGATATCTTACTCCAAAAATATGCGGGGCCATTTACAAGTTGTCAACTTTGGTGCAATGGATCTCACAAAAGGAGATAAAGACGTCCTCTATTGAATCTGCAAGGCGGGGAGCAGTGGAGACCTTCTTGTGCATCTTGTGGATGAAGTGGAGATTGCTGGACCTGTCCATACGCAATGGATGTTCTTCTTGGAGCGCTTCATGAAAACCCTGAAAGGCTTTGTGCGACAACAAGCTCGGCCAGAAGGTAGCATGGCCGAAGGTTGGTTGGTGTTTGAGGCGCTAGTGTATATTTCACAATGGCTACCAATGGTGGAACCAGACAATGAAATGCTATGTTTGCTGAAGGACAATGATAGACTGACTAGAGATGTGGTGGTTGGAAATGGGGTAGAAAAAAGAATGGATGCCTCAATGGAAGAGAAGGTGAATCGCTTTTGTATGTTGCACCATGCCTCTATGGAGACATGGCTCGCCAAGTACCAGATCGCTAGGCAAGATCAAAAGGAAGCGCCAACACAGCTGAATTCCGACATAGTATGCATCATCGACCGATTCGATATCTCGAAGGCATGGAGGACATGCCATGGTTTATGTCAATGCGATGGTTGCATGGAGCTTTGACCACATCATCTCGCGAAGGGACAGAGGTCTCAATGGAGGAGTGGGAATTCTCAAGGGGATGTAGTCCAAAGGTGATGAGGGGTTTAGAATATGTCATATCTATATGCGACATCTAATTTGAGTGTTTCAATGTACAGTACAAAATATATAGTGCAGTGTGGTCATGCGGACGGCATTTTCGCATGGAGCGTATTGACAAAATGCGCTCCACAATGGACTGTGGTATCATGGCAAGGTTCGAGCAAGAGAGCCGATGACAAGCAATGGATCCAAACACGGTTGTGGATGAGATGGAGTATTTTGGGAACTTGCAAAGTATTGTAACGGTGGATTACCGTAGCCTCTCCATGATACTATTCGATGTGCAGTGGTTCAAAGTGGTACTTGGAGGAGCTAGAGCAACAGTTCGATGAGGTCCATCTGGATTTCTCAAAATAGATTCCGAAAAAAAATGGACGGATTTGCGTGACACCTTTATGTTGCCGACCCATTGTGAACAGGTGCATGGACTCATTTGCTTGCTAATTGTATTACGACATGGTTTATGTCACAATGGTTTGAACTCTCTTGTACGTGTTTGTGAACAGGTAATCTTCTATCCAAACCCTCGACAACCTTGATGGTGGTATGTTATACCTTCAACTCCTCGAAGTGCGAGAGTAAAAGATCAAAGCGATGTTTCGAGCATAGATGAAGATAATATGCAAATAGAGGGGTCGATATTGCAAGGGGTGGAGGCCGTCGAAAGCTTGGAGCTAGCATCGGCTAACAATGATGGAAATACAGGAGTCTAAGAATTCTTTGAGAACGAGGCGGACTCATTCTTTTGTGGTGACATGTCTATCGACCTTCCAGTGTATGCGGAGTTGTGTCAAGAGATTAACATGGGACCATAGAATACTTCATACTTGGAGTATCCACTTACTCAATTCATTGACCAATCGCTTATAAGGGTACATAAGATATGCATTTTAAGTGAGATTTTTTTAAAATGATTTATGTAACTGTGCTTTGTATGATTTAAATTGATTATTCTAACATAATTTTTTATCTGTGAAGGTGACATTTTCAGGATGAGTCGAGGGATGAGCGATGAGGAGTTACAGGACATCTTCACACACATGTCTCCAGACCAGATCGCCAGATGCAAAGAGATGGCAGACCAGGAGCTGTCTCGGTCTTTGTTAGGGCGCTCTGCTAGATCTGCTTCAGCGCGATCAGATGCTTCGGCTTCGAGCAGAAGATCTCGACGTTCATGACTTGGGCCAGAGGGAGAGAGTGCATCGGGATCAGGGGGATGTTGCAGAGATACAAAGGCAGTGAGCCCGCGGTCAACACGGGATATAGGTGCGACTCCTCGCTCTCATGGCTCAAGTGGATGCTGTGGAGACACAGACGTGGTGTCTTTGTCTCATCGTTCAGCTAGAGCTGCGCCACCTCTAGGATTTGTCACACCTGTGGGGACTTCTACTCCAGTTACTCCGGCTTTTGCGCAGCTGTCAGCAGGTGGCACCCCTGTGGGTGCCACTCCAAGAGATATTACCCCCATCGATACACCAGATGCACAGGGGTCTCCTAGATATGCCCAGGAGCGTGGACGCAGATGGGAGAGGAACCATCTTAGGCAGACTTCTGGGGGTTATGGATATCTAGTCGATAGTAGGTCAGGAGCCATCATCATGAATGATGAGGGGAGGAGGGTGATGGCTCGAATGAGAGAGTTATGCCAACAAGTTTTTCGGCACAACGTCTTGGATCATTGGAAGAACATACCGGAGGGGAGCAAGGACTACATAGTAGCATCCTTGCATGAGGAGTTTCCGGTGCCATCCGCAGTAGATAGATTCTCTACGGGCTGGATGATGGATTGCATGCATGCATACATGTCACATAGACGATTCGACGCACGCAAGGCAATCAAGAGTGGGGCTGCAAAGCCCAAGTGGTTAGATGCAGACGACTGGCGCTGACTGAGGGAGGAGGCTACAGATTCTCCAAGACGTTGGAGTCAGCAGCGCGAGGCGGCAAGGGCACGAGTCGAGGCCAAAGTGGTCCATCATCTTGGGAGTGGCGGGGCCACATGACATATTTGGAGGACTTTGTAAGTTTTTCTTTTGTTTTGCTTGTTTATTTTTTTGAAATATTCTTTGTACTGACAATCATGTTTCTAACAGTTAGCATTTTTTTTTCTTTGCAGCACTCCGTTACAAATCGCGATCCGACTGGCTTTGAGACTCGATATGTAGAGAGGCACGGTCTCAGGGCATTGATCGACCGATTGTATAGACGTGGTGGCCTTGTAAGTCACTCATCTTTCTTGTCCGTAGTTATCATGAGATATTTGAATGCATTATTGTATGGTGAACTGATGTGTTGTTTCTTTTTCTGCAGAGTCAGTTCGATGCTCCTTTGCAGCAGGACGAACTTTCGGGGGACGAGGATGCATAGCTCGCCCTTGGATCCTTGGAGCTCACACACCTTTATTTTTGAGTCGCCTGATCTATAAAGACATTTTCTATGTATTAGTGATATCCTGTCATGATTGTACCAATCGCTTTTTATGCGATCATGTATTTATTTCATGTATCAGTTTTATGATTTCAGTATACATTGTTTTTGTTTGCAAGCACATTGTACACAGTATTGGCATCGCTATCGACGCCAATACCGACGCTGATAGCAACGGTTTACGAATAACGACGCCAATACCGACGTTGATAGTGACAGTTTGTGACGTAAATAACGACACTAATAGCAACGCTGATAGCAACGCCAATACCGATTGTTCTATGGCATCGCCAATAATGACACTTTTTGCGACGACGGGGGCAAATTTTGTTGTTTGCATTTTCGTCGCTTTAAACGTCGGTATAAGACCTATATCTTGTAGTGTTATTGGTGGGTTCCTTCCAATTCTTAAGTCCAAGTGTGTTCATTGTTACTTGCAATCAGTCCTCAACTTACCCTCACTTTGTGCGTGGGTGCACGTCTATGCTCTTTTATGTGCACTGTGCAAAATCAGGCCTTTAACTTTCCTTGATTGAGCTTCAAGTTGGTGATAGAAATCAGAGTGAGTGAAAAAGCAAAGTGTGCATAGCTCCAGTGCTTTTGTCTACAGGTTGGCTTGAGAAGGTTATTTGCTTAGTTCCTGTGCTATCTCATTCAGCTCGTGGTCCAGTTGGGGTTTTGCACTCAGCTCACAACACCAAACACCGGTTCAGACTACTTGACCACAATCTCTAGGTTTCTAATTACATATGAGGCATTCGGTGGGTTCTTCCAGTGTGAATCACGCTTCTCATTAGCTGGGATTCATCAAATTCCCAGGTTTTTCTTCTCAAGCTATGCCTGATTTTGAAAATCAAACATCTATTTTACTAGTGTCTAGTCCGATTGGGGTATGTCCAATCGGACAACACTATTGCTCCGATTCTAAGGTCCAATTGTCACAATTAGATGGTTTGAGCATCTGATTGGACAATTTGTGTGTCCGATTGGAGTTGGTCTAATTGGTCGATCAGACCGATCCGAGCCCTAGTGGTCTTGTCTGATTTTCAAAATTGGATAGGGTGTCCGATTGGACCAGGGGGTTTGTCCGAGTGGTCCAATTCTAGGAATTGGACAGGTCACTCAGTCCGATTCTAGGAATCAGACACTGTGGGGACGTTCAACTTCGCCGATCGAAATGCGTGTTGATTACTTATTTTTCCAAAAATCTAAATATAGATATTGCTAGTAGCTATCGAAACTTCCAAGAATCAAGGAGGAGTGTAGGCCAAGGGCATTCCATACTTGAATCTCACTGAAAGTCCCAATATGCTCTAATCAATCTAATGTAGACTTGGACCTACAAGCCCTCTCTCTCTCTCTCTCTCTCTCTCTCTCTCTCTCTCTCTCTCTCTCTCTCTCTCTCTCTCTCTCTCTCTCTCTCTCTCTCTCTCTCTCTCTCAGAACTATAAATGAGGTTTTCCCTAGTCACCCATGACCTTAAGCCCTCACTAGCCTGCACCTTAGCCTTCCCAATCACTTGACCTTTGACTCCGAGAAATCTAAGCACTCTTTTGTTTCAATTTTCCCCTGTTATTATCCTGTTCACGACTATTTTACAGCAATGAATGTCAAGCTTCCCTCTCTAATTTCTCCTACCTATCCTGCTCTAAATGCGACAAAAATCAAAAGCAGGGTACTAAATGGATTTTTCCTACTCAACCAATCATCAAAAACTAGAAATACTTACTTGTAGCATGGATTAAAACCCAAAACCTTCTATCTATCTCAAGCTCTGGTTTGGGGATGAAACCCTTACTTTGATGCTCAATTTGAAGCACGCAAGCACTCAAGCTTGAATCCTTTAGTCCTGGCAATGAAACCAAAATGTGAAGGCGAGTGCACGCTCAATTGCCAAGTCCCACGGAGACCACTTATTTTTCAAGTGTTTCAAGCAAGCACTAATGGCTACCTCTCACATAGCCGACATGATATCTCTCTCTACGAGTGTAGTGAGCTTACCTTGATGCTCGATGGAGTTGCTTCATCTCTCAAGCACTCCAGTAGCTCCACGATTCTTGATGCAAGCTCAGGCATCCTCAAACCTCCACCTTCAAGCTCCATCCTCCATAGCCGCGCATGAGACAAGATAAGAGAAGGGAAGAGGAGAGAAGAAGAAGAGAGGAGATGGTGGAGAGCTTCACCTCCTTGATCCCTAACCCTCACACACTCACTCCCTCACACTCTCACACTCCCTCCCTCAAGCACACACAAGCAAGCAAAGAGGAGAGAAGGAGAGAAGAAGAAGAGTCCACTTTGCCACACACGAAAAGAATAAGCTCTCATTCATCTTTTAAACTTTATATACAAAGCCCTAAATCCCATCTACATTTACAATTTGCACAGGTCGAAGCCTAGTACTCTTAAAATAAATCACGATGCGCCTTGCGCTCTTTTACAAAAGTACTGACTTGCACTTTTTCTTGAGTGTCTCTCCTTGATTTAGGACTTTTTCACACTTCTTGTGTTTCCCAATTTTTCTTGGCGTGTCTTCACTCTTCATTTCACTTTTGCCTTGGCTTTGTCTTCTGCTTTGGATTTTTTGGATTTTCCACCTTGTTTGCTTAAGGGTCAATGGCCTTCTTCAAGAGGTAGATTGAGTATATTGGATTTATAATCTCTAATGAAGGGAGTGTGGTAGATCTTACCAAGGTTAAAGATGTGTATGAATGGTCATCCCCAACAATGATTAAGAATGTTCAAAGTTTTTTGGGCTTGTCAAAGTGGTATAAGATTTTTATCAAGGATTGTGCCTTGATTGTCACACCCTTAACTTATTTACTCAAGAAGCAAGTTGCCATTGTGTGGACTCCCACTGAATAGTCTAGCTTTGAGAAGCTTAAACAAAGCTTTATCATAGCTCCAATCTTGAAACTACCTAACTTGAGTCAATAATTTGAAGTTATCACTGATGCAAGCTCTCTTGCATTAGGTTGTGTACTCATTAAGAAGGCCATCCGATAGCATATTCTTTTGGGAAACTAAAGACTCATGAGAAAAATTACATTATCCATGATCTAGAGCTAGTTTTTGTAATTCATGCTCTCAAATTATGGAGATATTATTTGCTTAGAAACAATTTCACTTTAGTTACCGACCATAAGAGTCTCAAATGGACCTTCACTCAACTAGACCCAAACATGAGGCAATGAGGATAGATATGTCTCGCAAGAGTATGATTTTAAGATCAAGTACAAGCCAGAGGTAAGGAGAATGCCATTGGGGATTTCCTAAGCTACAAAGAAATTCTAAATGCTCTTATCTCAAAGGAACCCTATAAGGCAATATCTCTAATACTAATTGTGTCAATGCCCAATAATCCAATCATATAAATGGCTAAGGAAGAAGTAGGTAAGGATCCAAGGTATTAACAAATGATAAAAGAGATCCTATCCAAGAAAATAAATTATAAGTTCAAGTTCAATTATTTGAACTTCTCTATAAAAGGAGAACTTGTCTACTTCAAGACAAGATTGTGCATTCTAAGGAGTCAAGATCTCAAGAAGAAGATACTTTGGGAAGCCCATGATTCCCCTTTCTTAGGACATCTAAGCTATACAAAAAACTCTCAACACTGTAAGAAGAAGCTCCAACCACTTGACATCCTAGAAATGAAGTGGAAATTTATCAGTATGGATTTTGTAGTTGGGTTACCTTGTGTCCAAGGAGAATACAATTCAACCCTAATAATTGTCCCAATTTCTTTTATGATGAAATACTAGAGCCCACTAAAATATTGAAGAAGATTAGATATCTTAGAAGGATCTTCATGACATGTAATAAGCCCTACACTTGTAATAAGAATTGCCTTACAATTTCTATTTTACATTGTCCTGATAATTACTACATTGCTTTAAACTTTCAAAGTTGTATGCATTCAAAGTAGTGCAATAGAAGCATGATGGGTCCTAATCCACAGATCCTACAATCCAACTTATTCCATAACTTTGATATGAGGACATCTCAATTCCTCTAAGGGGGAGATAATGTAATATCCCCACCCTTGGCCCTCCCTGTATGTGAAGAGGACTTAAGGGAAGGATATTTATCATGAACATCATTACCTTCTCTCTATCGTGCTAATTGCAATGGTCCTTATAATCATCACTACACTGCACCTTCAATTGCATCGATGAGTTATCATGCCACCACATGCAAGAGGGAGAGTCTGAGATGGCCAACAATCATTATTCTAAAAATAAGCATTTTAAGGTTATAAAAGCCTTAGACAAGGCTTGAAAAGGTTGATTGTTTTTTTTTACCCTATGGCCACTTGGCTAAAATCAAATTTTGAGAGAGAGAGAGAGAGAGAGAGAGAGAGAGAGAGAGAGAGAGAGAGAGAGAGAGAGAGAGAGAGAGAGAGAGAGAGAGAGAGAGAGAGAGAGAGAGAGAGAGAGAGAGAAGAAGAAGAAGAAGAAGGAGGAGGAGGAGGAGGAGGAGGAGGAGGAACATATAGGAGAAGAAGATAGGAGGAGCGAGAGGAAAAGAAGAAGGAGAAGGTAGGAGGAAAGTGTTAGATATGCTCAATGCCCCACCCTTGTAAGATGCCACCAATGATCCATGGTGCTCTAAGTTGTAAGGCCTCCATTATGAGGAGAGGCTGTGTGTAAGCACTAGGTCTTGACTTGTATGTTAGATGAGGTAGGAGAGACCGTGTGTAAGCACTAGGTCTTGACTTGTATGTTAGATGAGGTCTATGTGATCGAATGGCATAAAAGTGACCGTTGTGGATCTAGCCTTTGGGTTAAATAGAGCAATTATATTGGACAATAAGGAAAATATTCCATATAATATTCCCTAGCCAACTAAGAAAGGTTCATAATATGGTTGAATGACCTAAGTAGACTATCTTTCCATGCTATAAAAGAAAGAGCCCTCCAAAGCCATCATCAATCTATCCTTCACCTAGTTAGAGTTCTTCCAACTACCCTTAAGCTCTTCACCTACTATCATCTATCTAGATCACCATCTAAGCTTCGTAGTGGAAGCACATGGGTGGACATAATCATCTTTATATTAAATCACTTTAAATTATAGTACTCTTTTTTCTTCTCATGTTTATTGCATGTTCTCTACTCCTTGCTCAAATTCTTTCCATTGTGCCGTATAACTTCTACATGGTATCAAAGCCTAGGGAACTCTAAGAAGTGAAGAGTATGCGAGTGGCAAGGGCTTCAATAGTGAAGAGAAGAAATGTCATATGTTGCATTAGATAGCAATGATGGAAAATCAAGTGGTATTGTTGTTGTATTGACAATTCAAACACTGAGGATTTGTCCACCAATCTTTAGTGAAGGTGAGTTAGATGGTACCAACTACACTTTGTGGAAGTTTAAAATCACAAGTATCCTTGATTCTTATAATCTTCTAGAGAAGGTTCTAGGGACTAACATATAACCACAACCCACCTTCAACCCATCAAGTTTAAGTGTCATAAATACTCCAAATGCATATCTTCTATGAGCTTGGAAACGGAGAAATGCAGATGCACTATGTACCTTAGTTACAAGCTATCCTAATAATGTTTTGGTGTTGATTCGGCATACAATGAAGGCATCAAAGGCTTAGAAAGTATTGATGAGTTAGTAGGAAATGTGAAATCAAATAAGATTTTAAAACTTGGAGAATCAACTAGCAGTAGAGAAGTTTGCTAATAAATGAGAGACAAGTGAAGTATTTATCACTCAGATAAAAAATTTATGTGACTAGTTAGCTAGCGTTGGGATACAAAAGACTAGTGAGGAGCTAGCGAGGAGGTGTCTTTGGATTTTTTTCATCAAAGTCTGATGGATTGATAACTATCTTAAACACTCAAGTGAGATCGCAAGCTTTGCACTACTACAAATAGAAGAGGAGTTAAGGCTTAAAGCCTGAGATTTTAGCAACAGTGGAGATGATGCATTCTCTACCAATCCAAAAGTCAAAGGTGGTTCATCTACCAATGGTGACAAAAAAAAGAAGGGCGGTAAGAAAAAGTTTTAATGAGAGTGCTTTTACTACAAGAAGAAAGAACATGCAATTGCAAATTGTCATATCACCAAGGGAGATGAAAAGAATGGCATCATGCAGACTAAAGGGAAGGAGACATCCAACATAATTGAAGTAGAGTTGGAGTTATTCATAGTGACCATTGAGGAAATGTGTTCCTTAGCACGAGAAATATCTACCACTAACCCATGGATATTGGATAGTGGCACCCCCCATCACATGACCAACAAGAAAGGTCTATATAGTTCTATGAAGCCTCTGTAACAAGATTCCATCACTGTGACAATTAGAAATGGAGCAAAATGCCCTACTAAGGGCACAAGTAATACCTCCTTTGTTACTACAAATGGTGAATCAAATATCTTTCAAATGAGTTGTATGTTCTATGTGTAGAAATTTTTTATAGTACTAGCAAAGTTGTTAGCAAGGAGAAAGAAGAAACAACCTATATGAGCTAAGTGCTCTTACAACCACCACTAGTGTGGGCACGAGTGAACTTTGGCATGAAAGATTTGGTCACATTGGTTTTGCAGTGTTAAAGGAGATGCATAAGTAAGGTATGGTTTCTCACCTACCTATAGTAACTAAAATGAAGGAACCATGTGATGGACAAGCAACAAAGAAATGCATTTCCACAAGAAAGCAAGAATAGAGCAAAGGCTCCTCTATAGTTGGTGTATACTAACTTGTGTAATAAGATGCCTACATAAGCATTAGGAGGATCTTCTTATTTTATGTTGACCATCAACAACTATAGTAGGAAGATGTAGGCATACTTCCTTCATGATAAGGCTCAAGATTTTGGTAAGTTTAAAGAATGGCTAAAACTTGTTGAGAATGAAATAGGACAAAGTGTAAAGAAGTTTAGAATAATGGTGGTGGTGAGTTCAACTCAAAGGAGTTTGAAAACTTTTGCAAGAGTAAAGGGATTAAGCATCAATTGTTGACAACACCTCATACACCTTGGCAGAATGGCATTGTTGAACGTTGAAATTGCACCATTGTGAAAATGGCAATGTGCATGCTTAAGGGCAAGGGATGGCCTAACCAATTTTGGGCAAAAGTTATTATTATTTTGGTCTACATTCTCAATCAGAGTTACACAAAATCTCTTAAGGGAAAAACTCCTCATGAGGCCCATTCTAGCAAGAAACAATGTCTCATATTTTAGAACTTTTGGATATGAATGTTATGCACATATTACAAATTATAAAACCAAGAGAAAAAGAAGATCATAGCAAGCCATAATGTGGTATTCAAGGAGGAGCCACGTACAATGGAGGAGGAGAATATAAGTTCTTCCACTTTATTATCTAGCAAAAAATTAGTCCACTATGAACCTATTTCAAGAGCTATCCCTACCCTGAAGGAGGAGGGAGCATCATCTTCTAATGATGAAGAAAAAGTTCACCAATCTCCAATTACACCACCGAAAAAGGCATTGTTGCAATGGGTGAAGCAACTCTATGATCACTGTAATCCTATACCTACTATAGTTGAGGAAAAGGCAGATGGACTGAGGAGGTCTCTGAGAATAGAGGAGCAAAGAAAGGCTTCTACTCACATAGTCAATATGGTCTTAATGGCTAAGATTACAAGAGAAGTAAAGGAGCTAGCAAACTTTGAAGAAGTACTTACCAGTCTAGTATAGAGAGAAACTATGCAAGCTAAGTATGATAGCATAATGAAAATTGATACTTCGGAGCTAGTGGATCAGCTAGAAAAAAGAAAGAATATTAGCACCAAGTTTGAAATGATAGACTTGAGCTTGTTGCACTTTTATTTAGGGATTGAAGTCCTAGCAAAATCTTCATCTCTCAAAAGAAGAATGCATGGGAGACCTTAAAAGCATTTGGCATGACTCAGTGTAAGGAGATAGCTATACGTATGGAGGTCATTATGAAGTTATCCATTGAGGATACATTAGCACTAGCAGATATTGCAAGGTATAGGAGGTTGGTTGGCAGCCTCATCTATTTATATAATACATGCCATATGTTATTTTTGATATTGGTGTTTTGAGCAAATTCTCAAAAAACTATAGAAAGTCATTGGAAAGTTGGGATGTGAGTGCTCAAATACTTGAAAGAAACTCTTGACTTTGGTATCACATATCGTTCCGAAAGTGCTCTTATGGGAAATTGTGACTCAAATTGGGCAAGCAAGAATGATTCCAAAAATTTAGTTTTTGAATATTGTTTCTCTTTAGGTTTAAGCATCTTATCTTTGATTAGTAAGAAGCAACCAACTGTGGCATTTTTTTCTACCGAAGCAGAGTATAAGGCAACTTGCTTTGTTGCATGTAAAGCAGTATAGTTAAGGAGAATCCTATGCCATATGGGAGTATAGGATGAAGATCCAACAATTCTAAGATGTGACAATCAAAGTTGCATCACCATTGCCAAAAGTCAAAATTTTCATGCACGCACCAAACACATTGAGATACAGTATTACTATGTGCTTGACTTGATCGATGATAGGTCTATTGTCCAATGCAGAAAAATGGAGGATATATCTTCACTAAAGGACTTCGAATGATCTCCTTTGAATTCATCTTCAAAGACTTAGCGTTGGGCCAAGAATGTAGTTTGCAAGTGGACATTGAGAGGGGATGTTAGATATGCTCAATACCCTACTCTCATAAGGTGCCATCAATGATCCATGGTGCTCTAAGTTGTAAGACCCCATTAT
The DNA here is from genome assembly GCF_053477565.2 of Lygodium microphyllum. Lineage (NCBI taxonomy): Eukaryota > Viridiplantae > Streptophyta > Polypodiopsida > Schizaeales > Lygodiaceae > Lygodium > Lygodium microphyllum. The sequence goes on from NC_141138.1 coordinate 94,590,943, forward strand.
GAGGAGAAGCCATGTGTGAGCACAAATATTGGGTTTTTTATGGCCCTTCTCTCTTCCTTGTCCTCCCTTTTATAGTTTTTCTTCACTCCCTCTCATGTGTGTTTTTTCTTTGCTTTTTCATAAAATCTTAAGGTGTTTAGCTTTAAAGATTATGCTTTTTTCACTATTTTCATTTTTTCTACCATGTGTCTATCTGCAACTTGTTTGGATCATAACTTCATCATATCAACTCCTAATAGAGTCGTCCGGGTACTCAAAACGATTGAAATGCATTTGGTCGATAAGTTAGAGTGAGCAGAATTGCAAAAATCCATAAAAATAGGCAAAATTTACAATATATGGATCCATCTAAAGTGGAAATTAAGTCATCTAAACATGATACTAGAGATTTTAGACTATTTTAGTAAACCAGTCCTACTTCCTATAAATCTTGTAGAGATTCTGTAGTTTTTCTATGTGTGGACATGCAACACCACGTATACACACATTAAAATAAACTAAGTAATGGAGACATTACATCCTTCCATCCTTAGAGAAATCAAGATGTCCTCATCTCGAGAGAAACTAGGGGTATTTTTTCATAAGGGTTACCTCATCGACCCAAGTGGCATCCTCTTTAGGATAAACTTTCCATTGGATGAGATATTCTCTAAGGGTCCTATTCCTAAGGATTCTTTCTTTTACATCCAATATTCTATCAAGTTGGAGTTCAAGTAAACCTTAGCTCGGCATTACAACTTGTTGATCATCAAGAATATGAGCATGATTAGGTACATAGGACTTCAAGAGATTGACATAGAATACATCATCAACTTTTAGGGAATCAAGAAGTTGTAACTTATAAGCATTAGGTCCAAGAGCCTTTATGACTTTGTAAGGTCCATAGTATCTTGGGCTTAGCTTCTTGAATTTTCCCAAGGATAAAGAACTCCTTTTTGGGTGTACAAAAATAAAAACCTTGTCCCCTTCTTGGAAGATTTGCTCTTTTCTCCCTACATTAACATAGGCTTTCTATCGATCCTTGGCAGCTTGTATATCTTGCTTAATGGTTTTGACTTGTATGTCTATCTCTTCAAGCATCTTCTTAGAAGCTTCAACCTTCAAAGTGGGGTCAAAGAAGTTTAGCGGAGTTAGGCATTATTGCCCATATAGAGCTGGAAATGGGATTATTTGAATGTTCTGATGATAAGACACAATGTAAGCAAATTCCACCAAAGGTAGATATTGCATCCACTGTCTGGGTTCTTTGCAACAATATGCCCTAAGTATGTATTTAATGACCTGATTCACACGCTATGTCTACCCCTCAGTTTGAGGGTGATAAGTTGTACTAAAACAAAGATGTGTACCAATAGCTTCAAATAATCCCTTTAAAAAATGCCAAGTGAATAGAGAATCACAATTGCTGATAATTCTTTTTGGCAATCCATGAAGTCTGAAGATTTCTTTGACAAATAACCTGGCAATATGTGAGGCTTTGTAAGCTGGTTTTGATCGAAATAAGGTAGGTAAGATTAGTCAACATGTCCACAATTACCATGATCGAATTGTATCCTCCTTGAACTGAGGGTAATCCAACTACAAAATCCATACTAATGAATTCCCATTTCATCTTAGAAATATCAAGTGGTTGTAGCTTTCCTAGCAGCTGAACTTGTTCGCTGGCAACTCAAGCATTCGGTTACATATTGAAGTACATCACTTTTGAGCTTCTCCCAATGATATCTTTTCCTAACAGCACTGAGAGTTTTGGCATAGCCAGGATGTCCTAAAAATGGGGAATCATGAGCTTCCCATAGTATCTTCTTCTTAAGTTCTTGAGTTAAAGGAATACATAATCTTGTCTTTAAGTAGACAAGTCCTTCTCAACAACAGAGAAGTTAAGATACTTTGTCTTAAGCTTAGAATTTTGCTCTTTATTGTGAATTTCCTTCAACATTTTTTTATATTTGGGATCATTATTTGCCTTCTCCTTGGCTAGCTCGATGATGGGATTGCTAGGCATTGATATCATTACAGCTACTATTTGAGCTCTAAGAGGTTCTTCTGAGATAAGTGCATTGAGAAATGATTTGCAGCTTAAACAATCTACAATTACATTCTCTTTTCCTGGTCTATATTTGATTTCAAAATCATACTCTTGCAATACTTTGATCCACTGATGTTGCCTCATCTTTAGATCTGGTTGAGTGAAGATCCATTTAAGACTTTTATGGTTAGTTACTAGTGAGAATTTCTTTCCAAGTAGATAATGTCTCCATAACTTAAGAGCATGGATAATTGCGAGTAATTCCAAGTCACGAGTAGCATAATTTCTCTCGTGAGTCTTCAATTTTCTGGAGGAATATGCTACTAGATGCCCTTCCTGCATGAGTACACATCCCAAAGCAAGAGAGTTGGCATCGGTCACCACTTCAAATTCTTTGCTAAGATCGAGTAGTTTGAGGATCGGGGGTGTGACTAAGCTTAGCTTGAGCCTATCAAATCTAGACTGTTCAACTTGGGTCCATTTAATGACAACTTGCTTCTTGAGTAGGTCGGTGAGGGGTGTAGCAATCAAGGCATAATTCTTGATAAAGACCTGATACCATCATGTTAAACCCAAAAAGCTACGAACTTCGCTTACAATGGTTGGAGGGGCCAATCTTGTACATCCTTGACCTTGGCAAGATCTACTGAAATTCTCTCTACTAAAACTATAAACCCTAAATGCTCAATTTGCTTCTTGAAGAACGCACACTTCTTCTTCTTAGCATATAGCTTGTGAGTCCGCATTGTCTCAAGAACTGTCCACAGTTGTGACTCGTGCCTTCCTTCATCCTTGGAATAATACAAGGATGAAATCATCAAGATAAGGTTTGAATATATCTTGCATTAATCTATTGAAGGTAGCATGGGCATTTGTTAACTCAAATGACATTACAATAAGCTCGTAATGACCGTAACTTGTGCTAAAAGGGGATTTTGGAATATCTTCCTGCTTGATTCTGATCTGGTAATACCCTGATATGAGATCAATCTTAGAGAAAATATTCACTCCTTGTAGTCGGTCAAGTAGTTCCTCGATCCTTGGAATTAGATACTTATTCTTTACCTGATTTAGCCCTCGATAATCAATGCAGAGACAGACAGTCCCATCCTTCTTTTTTTGAAAGAACACTGAAGCTCCCCAGGGTGAGTTACTAGGTCTAATGTATCCTTGATCTAAGAGTTATTTGAGTTGTTCCTTTAGTTCTATGGCTTTTGGAATGGACATTTGATATAGTCACTTTGCAACTAGTGCAGCTCCTGGTACTAGCTTGATTTCGTGGTCAACTTCTCTATGTGGTGGAAGTCTAGTTAATTCTTCAGGAAATATATCATCATATTCCCTAAGCCACAACGGTTCATCTTTGGCTTCTTTATCATTTTCAATCTTATTTAATTTGATTAGGTATATAGGTGACTCTTTTCTTAAACCTTTAGCGATTCAAGAAGCTTTCACTAATTAAATATTTGGTTTCCCTGCTTCTCCTTGTGTGGTTACTTGTTGTCCTACAAGATTCAAGAAAGTGACTTCGCCCTTCCACAATGAATATGAGTGTCATTGGAAATTAACCAATCCATTCCTAATAGGCACTCATAGGTTCCCAGGTTCATCACTCCACCTTACTTATCAGTTGTGTTGAGGAAACTTCTTTTCCGTTAGCTAACTCAACTATCATACCAGGTGCATGCATTGTGTCTATGCCTAGTTTTCTAGCACACCTTGGTGATATGAGTGAATATATGCTTCCGAAATCAATCAAATTTTAAAGGCTTTATCGTTATAAGTTGATGGTGTTTGAATCACTAAAAACTATCGATATGGTCCCTTCTTCTTGAGAGAGGCATGAATTCTTGCTCTCTCCATGTCGGTTTCCAAAGTGGGACCTTCATCACCTTTTACTTCCTTGAGGGTTATGCTGGCAACTCTTCCTCTAACTGTGCTTTTCCAGCTCTAGTCATTATGGAACTTTCTTTGGCATTTTTTCTATCCGAGCTTTGGGCATCGCCTTTGGATGTGGCCAGGTTCATTACAATAATAGCATGTAAAAGTATTTTTATTACCACCAGTAAAGTTAACCACCACCGATGTCTTAGGTCTTCTTGCTATTAGTAGATTGGAATTGACCTTGGGCACTTTTTGCATAGCCCCTAGTTATATTTCTGTTTTGGAACTTATTATTCCAAGGCTTATTGTTTCTTGGTTTGGACTGGAGTTCCTTTACAATCAATCTTGCTCTTATCAATGCGTCTTGGAGGTCAATTGGACGCATTACTTCAAGCCGTGTGTTTAGGGGATCATCCAATCCATGGAAAAACTTAGATACTTGCTGCGCAATATCCATAAACGGTGCATACTTGAGAAATGTTACATCATGATAGAGTTTTCCAAATCAAACCATGGATTTCACATATATCTACTAACTCGTAATTCTTAATTGCTAGAATGGTAACCAATCTCATTTTTAATGGATAGAAAAAATAAATTTTTAGTTGTAAGGAAAAAAATACATGGTTTATTTTGGGATGGCTAGTTATTTGGGAGACAAAATTTCCTTAATACAATTTAAGCATGGCATTTCAATACATCCATTGGGTAATAATCTGACTTTGAAGAATGGATATCTAAAAATTGGTACTTTAAAGGAAAATCACAAAGTCCATCTTTGATGTAGTTTAGAGCGACCAACAACTATAATTCGGTCCATTGGAATGACCTTTGCTGCTTTGATGAGAGTGGAAAAAGACTAATTTTTTTACTGATTTTTGTTGTTTTCGAGGCCTAAATGGTTTCTTTTGATGGATTTTGAGTGATGATTGGTTGTTTTGGAAGTTTTTGAAAGTGTTTTTGAATGATATTGATCATGTTTTGGAAGCTCATGATAATTCTTAGTGAAAATATGAAGCTTTGTGATGTTCTGATAGGTTTTGTTGAGGTTCTGATTGGTTCTAATACCTTCTGTTTTGTTAAGATTTTCTTCTATATGAAGCATGGATTGATGATTGATGAAAGTTGAAATATTTTAAAAGCTTATTGAATAGTTTTTTATAGTTTGGAATGGTTTTAGTATGAGCTATGAGGATCTTTTGTTCTCTGTTGACCTTCTATAACCCTCTGATGAACTTCTGTAGAGCCTCTGTTTCTGTTCTGTTCTGTTCTGTAGATCTTCTCTAAGTGTTATGTAGAATGTATGTGTGACTTTGGAAAAGTTTTCTAACTTTTGGAAAGGATGAATCTAAGTTCAAAAGAGCTAAAACAAATGGAAGACGCAGCTGCTGAAGGCTGAAGAGCAGACAGGAGTGATAGAGACAAAAGTGAGATATGAAGGGTTATTGTAGTGGCTCTGGTGCCTCTTCGACACAAAAATGCCTCTTGGGAGGTGCATCTACAACCTAATAATGATTATTGAGAGTAATTATTGAGTATTGTAGAGAGGAGACGATGCACTATTGATTGATTGAGAGAGAGAGAGAGAGAGAGAGAGAGAGAGAGAGAGAGAGAGAGAGAGAGAGAGAGAGAGAGAGAGAGAGAGAGAGAGAGAGAGAGAGAGAGAGAGAGAGAGTCAGAGATAGCCAATTCTATCAAAACAATGTGTCTATCTATGAGAGATTGAGAGAGAAAACTATGAAGACAATGAATATGAATACTATGTGATTATTTCCATTCAAAAATGGTATATTCTTTTGTGTTTCTTGTTCCATTAATGGATTCTATGAAGATGTTGAAGATTATGGTTGATTCTATCAAATCTTGGGAGATATCTACTATGATGGTGTGTGAAGACTTGTTCTTTTCCTTGTTTTGGTTCTCAAAAGAATGAAACAAAAGCTTGTTGATGTTACAAGATAGATTTTATTGTAGTAGAAACCCCTTTTCCTTGGTGTTCCTCTTGGGGCTCCATGTTTTTTGTGCGCAGCTCTGGGAGAATTTGCCATCAATAAGCATTAGAAGAGGTTGAAAATGAAGGAAATTGCATTGCCAAGAAGAGGAAAATTTAATGGATGCTTGCAAAGTTCCTTCTTCCAACCACTGAAGAGTTGGAGATTCTCATTATCAAAGCCACTTTCTACAAGAAGCTCATCCCACGATGGCAAAAACATATTACCATCATGATGCAAGCTCTGTGTGGTGGATTATTTCCTCTTCATGTTGAAGCAACAGAGACATGCATCTTGGTGGCAATTTGTTTGGGAACAAACTGAAGAGCAGAAACAGAGAGAATGACCATCCATGGAAGATTTGGCATTCATTGAAAAGTTTCCAGACATCATCAAGTGGGAGATCATGAAGAAGCTTCAGGAGTCGTGGTCTGTGGAGGTTTACAAAAACAAGAAAGAAAAGAGTTAGAATTTGTTTATGGATGCTCAACAGCAAGATACGTGGGATGCTTGGTGCACTGACAACCTCCTGTTTGTTCAATTAGCAACCCACTGGAAGTTGGTAGACAGAGTGTTTTTCACAACATACAGTGTTGAAACCCTCAGAAGCTGGCATTATTATGATGATGGCACTACAACGATCCTAAGAAGAATGAGTTTTGATACTTTCTAAATGGAATATCTCCCCCTCTATAGTGGTTTGAAAGCTAAATTCAGAGATGTTGAAAAGAAGGAAGTAGAGGAGATGTTGGCTAGAGAATCCTCCAGAGACTGAAGCCCCTCTCTGATTATATTTTGTTGAGTACAAACCAACTGTTTGAAGCTAACCCCCTGATGAATGATGCAATCAAGAGGCCAGTGCTAGAATGAGTCTAGAGGTACGTGAGAAGAGAGAAGGCAAGAATCAAGGCTGAGAACGAGCTTGTAGCAAAAGCCTCCTTTGACGCCCTAAAAGCACTCTTTACAGAAGTCCCCATGGGGACTCAAGGTCCCCTTCCTAGTCAAATTCATTTTGGAAATATTGATGATAGGCCAGCAAATGTAGTCCCATTGCCAATTTTTAAGGGAGAGCATAATGAAGACCCTGATCTTCATGTAGTAGAATTTATGGTGGCATGTGTGGCTAACAATGCCATAACCCTTGAGCATCGGTTAGCGATATTCCCCGCCACTTTCAAGGGCGCGGTGTTTCAATGGTATGAGAGACATGCAGTAGGAACTTTTGGCACATGGGACGGCCTGAAGTTGGCATTCCTCACTAAATTCAGGTGTGAAGGTTTTGAAGAGCGAATGCGAGAGGAGTTCATGAACCTAAGTCCTCTGGAGAAATAGTAGAAGCTTACGTCTCGCAAATGGAATCCATCCTGAAGAGATGGACTAACTATCATTTGGATTAAGGTATCCAGAACGGAGTGTTCCTCAGAGGCCTACAACTAGAAGTTCGCAAGTTCATGGAATTAAGATGACCAGTCAATCTACAAGCTGTAGTGGAAGGTGCAAGATTGTATGATGAAGTTGAAGCAAGGTTGTCAATGACTCCAGAAAGAGGAGTCTTACCTTCTCCCATGTCAAGAATGGTATACCCACCAAATACAATCCCATGGACAATTCCCTACCCCTATTCCTAGATGCAAATAGTGCTGCAGTATAATGCACCTAATCCACAGTGGCCACAGACAACAATGGCTCAAATGATGGTTCAACCACAACAATAGTGGCCTCAAACAGTTCCTCCAATGGTGATTCAACAACAGTGGAACCCTACCAACTAGAATCAACAACTCCAAGTCTCAACAAGAGCTTTGAATCTAAATCGGAACAGAGGACCTCTTGGATCAACCCAACCTGTATATGCAGCAATTACAAAAGCATCCCAAAACCCTACTACAAGTACATTAGGAGGTGAAAATATGAAGGATTACTTATCCAACTCAATCACAAGTATTAAGAAAGAGCTTATGGATTTGATTACAGAACAACTACAGACGCTGAAGGTGAATACTGCCAATATATCCACTCCTACAGGAGGTGGGAGAGATGTGATGTGTTCTAATACATGGTGCAAAAAGTGCCATCAAGCGAGACATTTAGCCATTGAATGCACCCAAAAACCAACCATTCTTGGAGCCTTCTATTCATATTGTTTGAGGAAGAACCATAGAGAGGATATCTGCTCTCTGAAAGAGATGCACAAATGAAGACAGAAAGATGAAAACACAAGATTCAACTTACTAGAATCCAAAATGACAACGCAGGACATTGGACCAAAGCCTAGAGAGTTTGGTCCTAATTTCGGTCCAAGGAGATTTCCCTCTCAAAGTTACAGAGGACAACAGTTTAGCAGTGGTTAGAGATCCGAGGTGGAATGTTACAGATGTGGAGAAAAGGATCATATCTCATTGAATTGTCCAAACCCTAGAAGATTTGTGGATTACAAGCCCTTATGCAGCTGATGCAAAGGAGAAGAACATACTGCAAAAGGTTGTCCAAATCTAGCCCATGTCAAATCTACTTCTGATACCCAACAGAAGATCCAAGAACCTGCTTCCAATTTGGTGGAATTGGAAGTGGCCGCAATAACGCGAGCAAAGAAAGGAGAACCCGTAGTTCCAAAAGAGAATGTTCCTTCTGCCACAAGACTATGAAGTTCAACCTCCCTCGGGAAAAACAGACCAATGCTATCCAGAATAAGGAAGCACATAGCACTATAGAGCCACAGAGAGCTATAGAGACAGTTGCAAAGACATGACTAGAGGTCCAGGAAATAGAGGATGCAAAAGTCCCTCCTCATGAAGACAAAGCGCATATGTTGCCACTCCTGGAAGAAAAAGGAAAGATAAAAGTGGGTGTGGCCCAATTTCCCAATCGATTAGAAAAGCATGTGGATCCTATCAAAGAGTATGATTTGGTCAAAGACCTGAACACCTTTAAACCAAACCTAACATTTCGACAGTTCTCTCCTTGTTGCCGAAAGAGATTTAAAAGCATATTGACAAGAAGACACGGCCTAAGGATTGCTCCCCCAACATCAATAAAGTCCAACAGAGCCTCAGAACCTATGAAGGAAGTAGATGTGGCTAACACCTTCCTAGATCCTAGAACTCTAGAGATTAGTGTATGGATAGAAGGATGCTTTATTTCAAATGCATTGATTGATGGAGGCTCATCAATAAACATAATGACGGGTGTGACAATGAAGGATCTAGGTTTGCAAGGAATTCAACCTACACAATGGCTTATTAGATTGGCAGACCATATGTAGAAACAACCCTGGCAGGAAGAGACTATTGGCTGACATATTTGGTGGTCAAACCAAATTCTTACGGAACCTCATACCCTTTGCTGTTGGGAAGACCTTGGCTTTTCGAAGCAAGAGCAAGGACGGAATGGTTCAAAGGAACACTAACCCTAGGCAGAGGACCCAATAAAGTGATGTTGAAATTGTATGGATCACAAAAGGCAATGTATCCACATCTATCGAAGTCATAACAGACTCCTCCAATGAAGTAATAGATGGTACATCAGGAGACGAAGAGGCTGTTAAACATATCTTTCCCAAGAAAATAGAGGCACAGTCCCTAATAGTGGGCACTGTAAGCCAACTACGAGAGAAGCAATGTCTTTGTCCATGGGAGAATACCTCCTACCTCAACCTGTATTGACTTCTGAAATCATCTCTGACAAGTGAAATAGAAGCATGGATGTATTATTCTCAATGTTACATGGTAGTAGTAGAGACAAAACCAGAGACACAACGAGAGATAGAGGTAGAAGCAAAAGTAGGCATAGAGGCAAAGGACCTGTTCTTCTCCTATAGAGCCTCTATAGAAGCAGAGATAGAGCCTCCAAAGGAAGAGGATGAAAATGATGAGGAAGAAAAAGAAGTAGGTTATGAAAGTGCAGATGAAGAAGTTCCTTTGATAGCGAATGATCTTGTTGATGACCCTATAGAGACCTTAGAGGCCGCGAATCTCGGGGTGTTGGATGGAATGACCATGGTTCCATTTGGGTTGACCAATGGACTACAAAGTATGCAAAATCTTCATAAGCAATGGATCAAAGGTATAGAAATTAAGTTCACCAGTGGCTCCTATCGCCCTGACCATTCATTCTGGAGAAAAGATGATGATGATGCCCCTTGTCAACAGAAGCCACAGCCATCAGAGCCACGTCTCATAGAAGGTCCATGCTATGTGACATTCCTAGATGCATCCTCTAAATATGAATCCCTAAGTCTAGAAGAAATCATCACTCACACAGAAACAAACAAAGCTCTAACACCCTTCCAGCAATCTCAACAGACAAATGAGTCATCTGTTTAGAAGGTGGACACTAGTTTTAGTGGAATATCAGACAATGACACTACTCCCTTGAAGGAGTCAAACCTCTATCCTGAAGCAATCCGTGGGACATTTATCCGCGAAGTGGAAGGTAAAAGGCAAGTGACGTTCCTAGATACTAAGGTACTAAACGTAACCTGAAAGTGGGTCTCAATCTTCTAGAAGAAGAACTAGTGATCCTACGAGACCTACTAAAGGAGAACTTAGATGTGTTTTCTTGGTCGTACAAAGACCTAAAGGGGATTGACCCTACAGTATGTCAACACCACATCGATTTAGAGCCTGATGCCAAACCTATGAGGTAGAGACAAAGGCATATGAATCATAATTATTCAGCTCTGGTAAAGGTTGAATTATTGAAGCTTCTTGACGCCAAGTTCATTTATCCCGTGGTTAACAATGAATGGGTTTTGCCCATTGTGGTTGTACCCAAGAAGAATGGGAAACTTCAAATATGTGTGGAATTTCAAAATCTCAACTCAAAGACGAAGAAGGATCATTTCCCTATCCCTTTCCCAAACCAGCTGTTGGACACACTGGCCGGTCATGAGCTGTATTCCCTCTTGGATGGACTCAGTAGATATAACCAAGTCCAAATCGCAGAAAAGGACCAACCCAAAACAACCTTCACAATAGAATGGGGAACCTATACTTACACAATAATGCCATTTGGGCTGTGTAATGCTCCTACCACCTTCCAATGAGTAATGATGGATGCCTTCCAAAACCATCTGCATGATTTCATTGAGGTGTATCTTGATGACTTCTGTGTCTATAGCCTAATCTGTGAGCATTAGGGACACCTAGAGGAATGTTTTGACCAATGCCAAGAGTATGGAATCTCTCTCAACCGTGACAAATGTGTCTTTGGCGTCTCATCAGGAGTTCTTTTGGGCCATATTATCTCTGCACAAGGGATTGCAACAGACCCCACAAAGATTGAGAAGAATGCCGCCTTGACAGCACCAACAAACCTCAAGCAATTGAGAGGATTTCTTGGCCATGTGGGCTACTACAGAAGATTTATTGCACATTTTGCAACCAAAGCAGCCCCTCTGCACAAGCTCCTAAGGAAAGATGTAGATTTCCTTTGGACTGATGATTGCGAAGAAGCCTTTAATACCCTAAAATAGTGCCTCATCAGAGCACCCATCCTCCAACCTCCTGATTGGACAAAGGATTTTCATGTGCATACAAATGCATCAGTTGAAGGGCTAGGTGTTGTCTTATGTCAAAAGGACCGCTCTAAATTAGATCAACCAATCTATTATGCAAGTTGGAAAGTAACTGACCGAGAGCGGAACTACATAGTGATAGAGCTTGAGTGCTTAACAATGGTGTTTGTATTGGAGAAGTTTTGACACTATCTACTATCAACACAATTCAAGTTCTACGTGGATCATGCAGCCCTATCCTTCCTGATGAACAAAACAGATGTCAAAGGACAACTAATGAGATGGTTGCTCATGTTCCAGGATTTTGATTTTGAAGTGATCACTAAGCCTAGCCATTCTCATGTCCTAGTCAATCATCTGTCACAGATCCCTTAAACTGTAGAAGAGGAACAGGATGATCCAGACCTTCTTGATGCTTCCTTGTTTTTAGTCGACAGAGTTACTCCATGGAACATAGACAAGCCAAACTCTTGGTAACTCAATAGTATCCCCCTGGCATCTCAAGCTATGAGAAGAAGAATCTTCTATTAGAATCAGCCCCCTACACCTTGTTAGGCGGTACACTGTACAAGAGAGGCAAATATGAAGTTTTGCGAAGATGTGTTGCAGGAGACGAAATCAACATAGTATTGGTAGCATGCCATGACGAACCATATGGTGGACACTTCGCAGAAGAAGCAATAGCCAGAAAGGCTCTGCTCGCAAGATACTGTTGCCGATCCTCCACAAGGATGCCTATGACTATTGCAAGAGATGCAATGCTTGTCAGCGAGAATGGGGAAACCCACCAAAACAAGTGCCATGCCACTACAACCTATCTTTCCCCTAAAGCCATTCGAGAAGTGGGAAATTGATTTTGTGGGTCCCATTGATCCGCCTATCAGATGGAAGCATAACAGATACATCATAGTATGTACGGATTATGTCACAAAGTGGTGTGAAGCTAAAGCTCTGAAGTGGGACGATGGTAACAGTGTAGTCCTGTTGATATACGAGAATATTATCACCCGTTTCAGCAGTCCCCTCGAGCTGGTAAGTGATAGAGGTACTCATTTCCTTAACAATATCATGGAAGAGTTGACGGAACTATATAAGATCCGCCATCGCAAGTCCACCCCCTATTACCCCATAGCCAACAACCAAGTCGAAGTCACCAATCCCATCCTCTGCTCGATCCTAAAAAGGACGATTGCCGCACATCGTCGTGATTAGGATGATCGACTTACAAAGGCCTTCTGGGCGTACAGAACCTCTTACAAGGCAGCTACAAGACAAACTCCTTTCTGATTGGTGTATGGCACAGAAGTTGTCTTCCTTGTTGAGCTGGGGTTGCCCTCTTTGCAAGTAGCAGTTAAATAATGCCTCGAAAATTATGAGTCTCTCCAACGCTGCCTGCTGCATTTGGAATGTTTGGATGAGATTCGGTGGATGGGCTTACAATGCATGGAAACCACTCAAGTGTGATGCAAGGCCTATCACAACAGCTTCATCAAGCACAAGGAGTTCAAAGAAGGTGATCTTATCGTGGCCTATGATTCACGATTTGGGAAGTTTCCTAGCAAGCTTCAACAATGTTGGATGGGTCCCTATAAGGTACTTGATGTCAATCCTAATGGTTCTATCCAAGTGTAGGCCATTGAAGCCTCTGATGATCCCTTTATGATCAATGGCTATCGCCTAAAGAAGTACTTTCCTCCCTCGGGATCCTAACAATCACAGTCAACGCATCCTTTTCCTTGTGAGAGTCACACTGTTCTTCTCCTTGTGCTTCTGATAGCTCTTATGGTCTTCCTCATGAGGCGGTCTCGTTCTGCTATCCCCTCCCAAACACCTCCCATCCTTACTATGTTATCCTCTCATCTGATCCAACAGTGGTAATGTGGATGGTCCAGCCACATGGTATTTCTACCATACTCTTTATTAAAAGAAAAAAATAATAAGAATTTAAAAAAAAACAAACAAACAAACTGTTATGGAAGAAAAGGAAGCAATTCCCTATCATAGTAGGCCTCGTTCCAAGAAAAGGTGACAAACAACCTTGGGCGGGAAGACACCCAACAGTCCAGAAACTTGATCCATCAGTTGACATCTCCAGGACCTAGTTTTGAAGTCGTCTCCCTTGGTACGCTGTGTCCTATGCCTCTCTGCAGAGCGTCGGTCTTCTAGCAAACGACATGTTCTATATCTGATACACAGTTCTGATCTGTTGGCTATCTCCCTGGGTATGCCTCTTCATCAACAGACGAAGGGATCTTCATCGACAATCCCTTGAGTGATGTGAGTTTTCATCCTAACTAGATGGGAATGTGAGTATGGTATGCTCTCTATATCTATCAGTGAGCGTGAGACAAAGGGTGGGGTGAGTGACCAGTCCTTTCCGTTCAATTCAATTAAGAGGTGTGATGTGTGAATGGAGTGTTGCACGCATGGGTTGGGTCTCTCAATGCAAAAGCACGATTTGTTCATGTGCATTGCACTATAAGGCTCCATGGTCTTCCTTCTCCCACCGTATGCCGGCATAGGGTGGGATGCACGATTGCACCATCAAATGTGCACAAGGCATACAACCTTTGCACAAGTGAATGTGAGGATTATATCAATGGGTGTAAGGAATGGGCTGCCCTCTATATCTTTCATCAACAGAGTGTGAGAGAGAGGGTGGGCTGAGTGTGACTGGTGTTTCTCCTCAATCAATTTCGAGAGCTGAGATTGAGGGATGTTATGACAATTAGAGTTTGGTACGTTTATGTTTCCCTTCGCACACACGGGATGGGTCTCTGCCACCATCACAAGCCATGCCACCCTATTTTACACACTGCATGATAAGGCTCCCTAGCCTTCCTGCTTGCACCTATGCCAAATGGGTGGAACACACGAATACACCATCAATTGTGCATACTGGCATACTCCCTCCCAATCACTTTTCCCTTGTTCAATTCTACACTGGCCATGAGTTATGGGATTTCATTCTTATTCATTGAGCAATGTGCGTAATGGGGTGAGCGACTGTTCTATCATCCTCTTGAGTTCCCGTGAGCTGAGAGTTCTATTCTTCATCATCGACACTTGAATCGATAGACTTTATCGACAAAGCTACCTCCTTGGGTGTTGTTGCATAGTCCCTGCCATGTTGGACGTGTTCTGTGGTGCGCCTTGGTCCCTCTTGCCGCCCAACGACGGCTTCAATCTTCCTACATCAACAACGACGGTTCCCGTCAACCATCTATAACGTGGGCCAAGTGTTCATGACCCTACCTTTCTGTTTGCAATTGCATGTTATGTCTTAAGTGTGGGGACGCCAACGTCTAGTCAATTGACAAGTCAGCGGCCATGTCGATCAATCTACCCTAACCGGTAAGGTCTTAAGTGTTGGGAAACGTCCCTGCACGTTTGATGTGTATACCCGATGCATATGTCATTACCCAATCATGCGTGTCTACCATGTACCAGTTCTACCCTGATGAGATCCCTTCCTCACTCACCCACCTTCGTAGCCCCTGTCGTCGAGGCCATTTCCCTTATGGTTGCTTTTATTGCACAAATTTTCCCTTTTCTATGTGAACATACTCTACATTCTCCAAACTCTTGATCCAACCTTATAGCCATGTTTGTCCCTTCGAATGACACACTTTTCATTTTTACATCCCCCTATTTTGGATTACCATTTTTGCATTATTAATTTTTGAAACTTTTCCCACACAATTGGATGTATTTCTATGCGAATGTGCCCTTATCGCTTCAAAACAGTGATCTAACATACCATCCTTGTCCTATGTTTTTCCTTGGATATTTTTATTTTCTTCACCTATCATTCTGACATATTATTTGTCTGTAAATTTTTGTGTGGTTTCGTGCCTTTTTCAAATACGTTTTTGATCTTTTTCCATGTGAACCTACCCTATTCTCCTCAAAATTCAATTCTGACTAGATAGCCTTGTCCAACCACCCTTCTTGCATAATTCTCATTTTCCCCTTGTCCTGTTTCACCCTCTTGATTTTTGTTATTAATTTTTATTGGTGTTTTCAAGCTCTATTTTTTGGTTTTTTCCATGTGAACACCTCCTTACCCATCCAAACTTATATTTGATGTGACCGCCTTGAAGATTATATATGTCTTGATATTTTTTATTTTTCTTACCCTTCATTTTGGTGCACGGATTATTCGCTATTAATTTCCAAATCCCGTTTTAGATATGATTTTTGGGTTTTTTCCATGCAAACGGGGGTTCTTTTGCTCGACACTGTGTTCTGATGTGATAGGATTGTCGGGCATAATTTGTTGCACATTTTTCCTTCTTTCCTCACTTCGTTCCAACTAATGGATTTTTCGATATTAATTCCCGTATGTGTTTTTTGGGGTCGATTTTTGTCTTTTTTTCATGTGAACCCCTCTTTATTCCCTTGGATATGTGTTTTATTGTGCCCGCCCCGTGAATCCCCTTCATATGGACATTTTTCCTTTTTATTGTCCTTCGTTTCAGTGCTCAGATCTTTGTATATTAATTTATGCGTCTCGTTTTGGGAATCCTTTTTTGGTTTTTTCCAAGTGATCGGGTCTTATCTTTGTCGGAACGGTATTCTGACATGATAGGCCTTTCCAGCATGCCTTTTCCCACAACTTTTTGTTTTCTTGTGTTTCCATTCGAAAAATAGATTTTTCGATATTAATTGTCGTATGTGTTCTCGGACTTGCTTTTTGCCTTTTTCCGATGTGAACGCCCTGACTTGATCCCAAACACCCTATTGTACTTTTCCATAGTCCCCACCTCACCTTCTAGCACAGTTTTCCTTTTTACCGCATTGTGTTTCGGCTCATGATTTGCCTGGTATTATTATTTTTATGTTTTGTCATGTCCCCGTGCGCCTCGCCTCGCGCATGAACGCGCATGTTTTTGCTTTTATGCACCTCGTGACGCCTCCGTGGCATCCACGCCTTCCCCATTGTCTCCCCGGCCCCTATTGCTTCCCGCCACTGCTTTTTTTTTAATTTCTTATTTTTCTCTTTATTTATTTTGTTTTCATTATTCTTTTCATTTTCATTTTTAAAAAACCCACAATTCAAACTACCCCCCCTCCCCAATGGTTTCCCCCCTCCTTTCTCCTCTCTCTTCTTCTTTTCTCTCTCCCTTTCATTCCCTCTCCCCTCTTTCTCTCTCTCCATATCTTTTCTTTCTCCCCACCTCCCTCTACCCTCCTCCACCCCTACGTGTCTCCTCCCCCTTTCTCCCTTCTTCCCCCCTTGCCCTACCTCCTCCTCCTTTTCTCCCTTCTCCTTCCTTCCCCTCCTCCCCTCCTCCTCCTCCTCTTCTCCTCCTCCTCTCCTCCTCTTACCCTCCTTCTTTCTTCCTCTCTTCCCTCCTCATTCTTCCTCCCTGCCTTCTTCCCTTCCTCTTCCTCTCTTCCTCCCACCTCCCACCTTCCTCCCCTCTTCCCCTCCCCTTAGCCATGGACGCCGCCGAATGCGCCCTCACAATTGAATGCTCCCACATCGAATGCCCTAGCCACCCCTCGTCACAATCGCTACCCTGCCCCTCAACATTGCCGAACATGTCTTCACAACCACGCCATCGAACCCAAAATGTCACTGCCATGATCATTGTGCAGAATGTCTCACTGTCATTACCTGCCCCCCCCCCCCCCCCCCTTGTCAATATCTGCGCCCCCAGGCCCGCCAGTATTCATCCCCCGCAAATTATCACCCGCCCACTCGTGTAGCCCCCCCTATTTCCCTCCCGGCCCGCCCGTGTCCCCCACCCTTTTCTAACCCCCCTGCCCACCAAACCCCCTTGCCCAAACCCCTACCCTGCCCATTATCCACCCCCTTCCTCAGCCCCTATTCCCACCCCCCCATTGCACTCCCCTCTTTGATCCTGTTCCCCTATCGACACGCGCAGATCCACCCCTCATAGCAACTCATCGCCCCAGCATCAACCATTCCTTCCCCTACCCCGCCGTGTGTGCTCATGAGGGTGTTCGCGCGCCTCACGGGTGTGTTTGTAGTGTGTTCGGGAGTTGTTCGTATGTGTTCACGTGTGAGGACACGCGTCTTGACTTGTTCGTGTGATGGTGTGTGCCGTCTAAGCACACGTTGTTGTTGACACACGGCCCGGGTACCCTCCTTTTTTTTTTTAACAAACCCATTAACACCCGAAAAAAAAACCTAAAACCCTTTAAAAATCATTTAAAAATCATAAAAAATCAATTAAAATATAAAAATCCATGAAATATTCCTTACTAAATTGGATTTTTTTTGTTTATCTTGCTAATTATCATTCAGAGAATTAGTTGCAAAAAAATTAAATCCTTTAAAAGTCATTGAAAATTGAGAAAAAAATAATAAAAATCCATAAAAATCTGAATTAAATTTAAAAAAATCATAGAAAATCCATAAATACACTTGACTACTTTTGGAATATTTTTATATATTGAAAAAATCTTGACACATGATCACTCTATTATTTTCATGCCGAAATGTTAAATTTTTACCTAAATTCATAGAAATTTAATTTTAAATTTAAAAAATAGGTTGAAAATTTACTGAAAAATGCAGATCCATTGTTGAAGCATAATGGTTCAATTCTCACTCAGGGTTGATTGCAGAAAGCTAGTTATTAATTTTTTTAAGAAAGCCATGATAAATCAAATATTTTTAAAAAAAACATATAAATAAGAATAAAAATGATAATAATACCTAAATACTAATCCAAATTAACTAAACCGAATATGACCCAACTAACCTCACCTTTATATTTTTTTTAAAGAATAAGGTGTTTTATTTTTTTTAGTAGTAGCTTTTGCTTTTTTGTTGGGCTCATTGCATCTTGGGATCCATCCATGCGCCCTCAGTCTCTTGCATACACACCCCTATCAAGTATTTATATTTTCTACTTCATTTATTTTTTTGTCACCCCTTAACCATGCTTAATGGTTAAAATGAAATTAAATCACCCACTTTTCCACGCGCACTCGTGCCAAATACACATTTTTCTAAACAATTAAAAATGAACCAACCGTTCACTTAGCACACACTTCGTGCACTACAGACACATCTAAGTTTATTAAAAATGAATCCGTCGTCATGAATGCACGCACTACACAAAAAGTGCTAAACACACACTTCAATTTTCATTAATGAATATGCATTTAGAGACCCAGTCTGGGTATCGAAGTTCGAGATCCATTAACAACACCTTTTTCCCCTAATAATTTGTAATTAATATTTTAAGAAGGAACCTTCGTTTTCTTATCAAGGTTTGAAACCTAATAAATTTTCACCCATTGTCAATAATTTTTTAAAATGAAC